>NC_060196.1:8256379-8573786 GCF_021184085.1 Oncorhynchus gorbuscha | reverse complement strand
TCAAACACAGTACTGCACAGACACGATGCTGCTAAGCTGTTTTAATGCGAAAGCAATCAAGTCCTACATCAATTATTTGATTGATTGATGCTAAGCTAAATAAAAGGCTAACAGGTACGTTTCTCTGTATTTGTTTGCTTTCGATCAACTACCACTGTAAGCCTACATCATCATACGCTTTGCTCTTGTACATGTATGTGTGCGGGCTAATTTCTGTAACAAACAGAAATGATGATGCAACATTGCGCAACGTTAAACCAACAGCAATACAACACAAATATGGTATTCATCAGTCAAAATGATGCTGGTGCTATGACCACGAGCATAATAAGAATCACATAGCTCACCGACTTGTCTGTCTGTGTACTGATGTGCACGTGATGGTGTGTCTAAAATCAAGACAGCCGAACTACAATGGTCTCGCTCCTACATAGAAACACTATAACCCGTTTCAACCATGCGAACCCTCTTTGTCCGTGTCTAAGTACGGCAACACGTTTTCTGTGAGAAGCTGTAATACTGATGACTGGATGACTTGTGCTGCACACATTGTAAAACCACATAGAAAAAGCACATAGTGGAGAGAACTCATTTTAAGCATCCTTCCAGCTCTCTTTGTTCGTTCTGGAACGTCCATCCCTTCTTCCTTCTTTCTCTCAGGAAGAGCAGGTGTCGGTCCTGACGTCGACCTTTTACCGTCGTGTGACCTCGGCCTCGGAGGCTGACCAATCAAATGCTATTAGTCCTGTAGCCCATCCTCGTTGGCGAGGCTGGCTCTTAGAAGGGGTTGAGACGGACACCTGTCCCCAGAGGTGAGAAAGGGTTCACTTTGGCCCACATAAGGGCGTCGTTCAATGATATGGCCGATTTACCGTCCTCAAGGAAAAACACAGGGCCCTGTGTGAAGAAAGGAAAAACACAGCACTACTTTTATTCTTCTATCATCATTGACCTTAACATCACCACGGCCTGCAAAACAGTTTAAAGGTTGAAGTAACGTCATCTTTCTCCCCTTGAATCACCAGAGGAAGTGACTGAGACACACTTGAAGCAGAAAGGCACTTGAAATCGTCGCTGTGGATACAGCTTGAGCAGCAATTTACTGATTACCACCCACATAGTGATTACCCACCACTAGGGGACTACAAATAGTAACCACTTATGGGTTATTTATAGCATGGTCCTCTTCATAAGGGGTTAGAAAGCATGGCGGTTTCGGTCTGGGTTGCTGCTGAGCCCTTTGTTTCCCTGACCCAGATTAAGCCTAGTCTCTAACCAAATTCTGTGTCCTCCAAACTGTCCCTTTGTAACCAATGTATTTTTCTGAATACACTTTGATTTATTTAGTATTATTAATTGTTTGATTGTTTGAGGCTGACCTGGATCCTGAGTCCGGTAAAACAGGAGACCTGGACGTCAGAGTGGCTGGGCAGGTTGGAGCCTGTGACATAGTCGGGCCCCTCCAGGCCCCTGAGTGGCTCCTCCTGGAGTCTGTCTAGCAGATGGGCGTGCTCTGCCTTCTGGGCCTCTGACGGAGGGGTGTAAGGAGCCTCATCAGGACCCCTGGAGCTGGGTGACATGGAGACAGAATCAAACAATTCAGACAGGTAAACACCGGTGTGTTTTAATGTCAGACTTTGAACCTCAAACTGTCTTGCTAGTCCAATACTTGGATGTGATGACTAACGTACGGGCCAGAGTAGTGTATATCAGTGTCATGGATTGATAAGACAATTCTTCCACTCACTTGATGAGAGACTGTGTGCAGGCCATCCATGCCTCCAGCTCTACAGAGAGTTGCTCTATCTGTAAGGGAACAGACACCTCTCTCCTCTTCATCAACTGACTGGGGAGGAAGGTGAGAGGTCAGAGATAGGGCTTTTAAATTCAACGTTGAAGCATTAGGTGATGTAGGTTCAACACAGACATTTAGAAAGTGCTCCATACTGTGTTTTTTTGCGTCTTACCTGGTGTACTCGTAAAGTGCAGGAACAATGCTGGAGTATTGTCTTCTGATGGCCAACAGTGCACCGATGTAGCCAGATAGGATGAGCAGCTCACTTCGAGCTCTATAACACAGAAAGAACATCCAAGGTGAGAGGGCTGAGGACCAATCTACAGCAGCAGACATCCTTCTCCAGAGTGTCTTACGGGAGCAATGAGGGTTAAGTGCCTTGCTCAAGGGCACATTGACAGATTTTGTCACCTAGTCGGCTCAGGGATTCGAACCATAAACCTTTCGGTTACTGGCCCAACACTCTTAACCACTAGGCTACCTGCCGAGACCCAGGTGACATTGTCTCACACATTCTGATTCCCGTTCACTTACTCAGTGAACTTGGCAAGTACGAGCCGGTCCGTTCTAATGTAACCCAGAAGGTCCAGGATAGGATGGACAGAGTCTACGGTCCAGTCAGAATCACTCAGCTGTTCTTTGACGTGGGCGATGCCAACAAGCAGGGCTGCCTCGGGTTCTGGACTCATTAGATAGTACTTGACAGCGTTGAAGATGTCTCCCTCGCTGACAGCAGACTCAGCTAACCCCTGACACTCCTCCAGACTGGGAAGACCACACTGAAACAACAACACCAATTATTAACATACATTTTATACTTCAATGTTGTTGTTGACATTGTCATGTCATATTGTCGATAGGTCTATTTCTATGTTTTTCTGTTTAAACAATTAGGACAGGTTTCCCGGACCCAATTTGGACTAAAAAGGATGCTCAATAGAGAATTTCCGCTGAAATTCAGCACCAACTTTTTCATGGATTTGGTCTATCTCCGAGCTGCTCCCAGGGTAGAAGGCACACAGCTTGGCCAGCAGGACCTCGTTGTCTGGGATCATCTGGAGAAGGTCAGCCGCCAGGTCCCTGGGAAGGAGAAGAGTGGTGACATCAGTCCAGTTGTTGGATTGCAGGGGACACATCCACACATCCCTTTGAAAACCTAAGCAGTCTTTAGGAATGAGGTAAGTTACTGTGCAAGACCAGGTACAACCGGATGGAACAATTAATCCAGAATAAAGTCAAATCCTTTATCGCAGTAAACATGAAACATGTATAATACCTGCTTCCAACTGATGGAAACCTACAAGAAATGAGAAGATGGATAAACAAATGCACTCTATATTCACAATCATATGGAGAATATATATATAACCTAGCCTGTCATGTTCATTAGAGTTGAGAGTTGTAATTGGCTCTTACCAGGTGGGTGTGGTCATGTACTTCCTGGCTAGTAGCTCCAGGACGTAGTGAGTGGCCTGATTGGCTGATTCTCCCAACACCAGCCCTACACACACAGCCAGCTCCAGCTCATTACCCCGGATCAGACTGGCCATGGCTAGCTGTGGGGGACACACAACAACATGATAAGTTATGCATCTACTAAATATGCACATTTATGTTCACATTCCTAGGCATTAGTGCTCTGTAGGTTTTTGCTCCAGCCCTACATGTAAACACCTGATTCAGCCAATCAAGGGCCTTGAGGAGCCGCTGATTAGTAGAACCGGGTGTATTGGGAGTATGCAGGAGGGTAGCTCATGACCAGCTTTAGGTTTCAGGTGCACAACTAGCATACGCAACAGTGAATGTTATGTGTGTATTACAAGAGAACATACAGAGAGGATCATATACGTAACCTTTGACGCCATCATGCCCTGTCTGTGTGTTTACCTCAGTGTTGTCCACAGCCAGGTGACAGCAGGCCGCCAGCACAGCACGGCCATCTTGGAAATACCACTCCGCTAGCTCCTTACATACACACTGCAGTAGCCTGGAACAAAAGAGATTACACTTCACACTCACAAGCCTGGGGTCATGAGGGGATATTCAGTTGCCCAGT
The DNA here is from genome assembly GCF_021184085.1 of Oncorhynchus gorbuscha. Classification (NCBI taxonomy): domain Eukaryota; kingdom Metazoa; phylum Chordata; class Actinopteri; order Salmoniformes; family Salmonidae; genus Oncorhynchus; species Oncorhynchus gorbuscha. Next base: position 8,569,935 of record NC_060196.1, on the reverse strand, counting down.
ATGGATGCAATGCACCATGGACAGGATGGTGATTACGTATGCTGTGGAACACACCAACATTAGGCCAAATGGTGTATTTTCATGTGAAAAGGACACACCCGTTATATGCCTGTATGTCGTCGCTGTTTGTAGTGGTTGTATGGTTGATTACGGCGGTCTGAGGCACGTGGATGTTGCCTTCACAAGCTCCCTGTACAAGAACAACAACAAAGGTATGACGTTCGACAGCAATATGGCTGACTGAACCTTCATCAATCCAGATAAGCCAATTAACATGGTGGTAAGTTGTTCTCTCCTTTAGAGAACAGGGGTTCCGATTGGAACCAATACATGTTTTATATTATGTTACTTTGTTTTCTAACTATACAAATAATCATAGGATGCCAATGTTGTCATACCTGAGCCACTAGCAGCGCCTCGTTCAGTTGACCCCTGGCAGTAAAGAAGTTGACCAGCTTCCTCACGTCTCCCGTGGCGATGCAGTACGGGATGACATCGTGGTTTTCTTCCTGCATCAGCTGGTCGGCTCTTCTACGAGGACACATGCATTGAGGAAGGAAGTCAACAACCACTGTTGTGGTTCTAATTGTAAGTCGCTCTGGATGAGAGCGTCTGCTAAATGGCTCAAATGTACACGTAACCATAAAAATGCCTCTTGAATTGACAAACTAACTCAAAACATACCGTTGCATGAGTTTCTTCCAATACTTTATGGATACACCAGGGGCAACTGACAATGCCTTGTCCCACTGACAAATACAGAAAACATGACAGACATCATCATTATGTACAGCAATTAATGCTGTGATTGGTAATTTGACACCCTTTAATGGGGGACATACTGTAATGCCGTATGAGTCCGTGTATTGTTCCTGATACACCCATAGTTGTTCTACACTCTTAGAAAAAAGGTTCTATCTACTACCAAAAATGGTTCTAAGGCTGTCCCTATATGAGAACCCTTTGAATAACCCCTTCTACACGGAACCGAAAAGAGTTCTTCCAGGAACCAAAAAGGGTTCTACCTGGAAGCAAAAAAGGGTTCTACCTATGGGGACAGCCACAGAACCCTTTTGGAACCTTTTTTTTCCTTCTAAGAGTGTAGCCTAGGGCCTATAATGAATCCGTCCATTACCTCTCCCAGTTCCACCATGAGTTCACAGTATCTCTGGATCTGCCCCAGTCTCAGATGGATCTCTGCTGCGTCTCTCAGTCTCTCCTCTTTACTGGGAGCCCCGATCCCCCCGCCGAACTTAGACATCTTCACTATGGTCAACTCCTGGGCCTCAGACTACAGAACAGACACATTGAAATATGTACTGTAAGTGAATAGTCGTGAAACGTTTGATGTTCTTTTGAAAAACGAACCCCTTAGAAATACGATTCATACGCTTGGTCCAAAATCACTCCATCCCCCTTCCTTCGGCCCTAAACCCTTGGATGTTTGCAGATCTGAAGGGACTGGACCATGTGTGAGATGAGACAGTCAGTCAGTCAGTGGTCGACTTACGGTTTTGAAGCGGACCAAGTGTTTCATGTGCATGATGCCCTTGCCGTAGCTCTGGGGAAGCAGACTGTCGTCCTGCCCATTGATCACTGACACCAGGTCCCACAGGTTATGACTGCCCCCTGGTGGCTGGAGGAAATAACATAGAAAAAGTATTCCTAAGCACTTCATAAGAGTAGGTAGTATGTCAAGTACAGTACATAATACATGGTGATTCCAGTAATATGTGCTAGTATTACTACCAAATAGGAGTACTAACTTAGAGATTTATCCATAGGTTATTTGATACCTGATGATGTAAAACTATACCAAGGAACAAACGACTATACTTCCATCAGATTAAAACCATGTGTCTGGACTATGGGAATGGAATAACTAAATGACTGTAAATAGAGTGCTATTCATTTAAGGAAAATTGCGAGTAAATATACTCACAGAGAAACATTCGGAGAACCACCTGAGTTTCTTCACCCGCACTTCACTGGATAGTTTATCCAGCTCCTGCTTGATGTCTCTGGACACCTTCCCACAGAGCAGAGGGGTAGCACCAGGTACCATGGCCCTATCTGGAGGAGAGGAGGGGATATAGTACTATACCATGATGTCATTCAGAATAATGGTTCTTGTGAGGCTATGTCGTGTGTGAACGGATAAATATTTGCGGTATCACTCTCACGGTGGAGACAGTTATGAGCAATCAACATATTGATGTCATGAGTAATCAACACTTCTGTAACAATATAGTCATAGTGACTGATGGGAGAGTGATTTACTGATGAATCCCTAATCCTGGAGTGTATACAGATAGAAATGTAACAAATAGAACTAACACGATTCCTTATTCTACATGGCCAGTGATGTAGAGGTATAAAAAAAAATAGACATGCACACGCTAACCGCATTTCCTGGTGAGTAAAGTTACGCTCCCTATATTTTCAATGCATTTTTTCAGCGAAAGGTGGGTAAACGCTGGCACAAAATAAGGGTGTTTACTTGCCTTAACCTCCACTGTACATGTTCTACACAACACATTTCTTCAGTATCGGAACATCTGACTGACCCGTGTTGCCGATGATGTCATCCCAGCTGTGGTCAGCCAGGACGTTGACCAGGAGCGGAGCGATGAGCGGAGTGAGGGACCACAACCTGACCGTAGAGTCCCGGGAACATGAAGCCATGGTGAACGGACGGCTGGGATGGCAAGTCAGGCCTGGAGGAATCAGATCAGGTTACAGCATTGCAGACACAGTGTCAGTGTAGAAACAGTACCTTACATTTAATTTCACACTCATTGGCCTCTGTAAAGCATAGCAGGTTTCCCCAACTGGTGGTCCGCAGATTATTTTATTTGGCCCCCAAAGTTTTGTTAACAACCCCCCCTCACCCCCCACCCCTCCACCCTCCCACACATAATAGAGAGAGATATGTGATTGTATGCAAACGCAAGCAAGGTTTGAGATGATAATGTTTTAGTCAAATATGATATGTTTGGGCTTCTGGTGGTCAGTTTGCAGTCTAGAAATGATCCTGGGCCTGGGCCTGAGTCTATTTGATGATGGCTGCAGTGTGGTGTTCCTGATTCATTACTGAGGTACCATAAACATCAGCGCCGTGGTCGTAGCAGGTGTCCAGGCAGGTTCCGTCCCTGGTGTCCCAGACTTTAATGGTGTAGTCCCAGCTGCCGCTGGTCAGCAGGTAGGGCACCTCCGTGTTCCACATCAGGCCTCGGACCGGCGCCGTGTGACCACTCAGCACGTTGATACAGGCATCCTGGGTATAATCCCAGATACGCACAGTCCTGGAGAAGGAGGGAGGGAGGGAGGGGTTATATACGGACTCCCATGTACATAATAGAGTGACTACTCAAACCAATGGCATCTGTATTGATAATGATATCATATAACTACCTGTGTATCAGTATCTGGACAAAGTGTTTGCCATGCATTATTCAGGTACTGTTACACATTGGTGGATGTGATAAATCACCCTAATGCAATGTGCTGTGAGACTCAGTGAAAGAACATATATGAATAATGTATTCATGTGCTGCGTGTACCCGTCATCTGAGCCACTGCAGAGAATACCCTCTCGGAGAGGAGACCAGCGCACGTGGAACACCTTGGCCAGGTGACCCGTGAACACCTTGAGTGGCTGGTCAGAACTGGTGGCCAGGTAGTACACACGCACGTTTTTATCCTCACAGCCCGTGGCTATCATGTCTCTGGGAATGGAAAAGAGAGAGAGAGAAAAAAAGAGTGAAAGAGAGAAAGACACAGACAGAAGGAAGGAAGTGAGGAAGGAAGGAAGGAAGGAAGGAAGGAAGGAAGGAAGGAAAAAAGAGAGCGAGAGAAAGGATAGATCTAGTAGAATATAGGTAACTTACTGTATCTTCCAGTATACCTGTTATACAGTAATGAAGGTGAACTACACAAGTGGACTCTTACTTGTTATTCTGGCTCCAGTCACAACCAAACACAGCAGCAGGGTGCTTGTACTTGTGTAAGACCCTGCCGTCGATGGTCCTAATGATGCAAAAGCCGTCGCCACTACATGTGGCTATTCTTTTAGAGTCCTTATGGCTCCATGCGATACAGAAGATACCATTATTCCCATGCTGTTGAGTACACAAGGGAACAAAAAGTCTAAGACGTCAAAATAAATATTGATAAACTAAAGAGATTATTGATAGATCACTCTAATAACCTTTTCACACTATCATGCCGAGCCGAACAAAACTGTGCTGGCTAGTGGATGCGTGACCAGGCTAGCTCAGTACAGCTTGGTTTGGTTTAGCTCGGTTCGGCTCAGTCGTGTCAAAAGCCCTTATGACTGTCGTGTTTTTCGTCAGTGTTGTTGACGTACCTCATTGAATCGTGTGATCATCTTGCCTTTCTTCACATCCCAGATGAATGCACCGTTCCGGGACGTGGCTCCGGCTATGCAGTTCAGGTCTCCTTTCGAAGAACACACACGAAGATAACAAGAGACATATTTACGACATCCAAATGAACGAACGCAAGAAAGCGCAACATGTTTCATAACTGGTTTGAATCATAAAAAAAGTGCTTCTTAATTTATATTCAGTAAATCATTATTAATGCATAGACGCAAGCTTCAATGGAAAGTGCGCACAGAAATATGAAGCAACCATGTAAAAAAAAACACGCTCAATTCTTGAAATCAACGGGCATTATTTGAGCTGAAGCGAGAAAAAATTAACTGACTACAATGTTTTTGTCTTGATATATTAAGAAATGCATACTGTGTTATTTTTTGGCATGTTTACCTGCCTACAATATCCACTGTACTGTGCAGAGATAGCAAGACTAGTAATTCAATAGGGGGACTTGTTAGCTACTACTGTTAGCTAGCTAGATAGCCACGAAGAATTGGTAGCGAGCTACCGATGAAGAATTGACATCAACCTTGCATAACATTCGATTTAGGTCCTTTTTGCCTGTTAAACTGTCTGGTTAGCTAGATTATTACGACTCACATATAGCTAGCTGATAGTTGTGAAGTAAAACATTTGCTTTGTGTATATCTTGTATCGTCTCTATTGTTGCCATTGTCCTGGCTGGAAGAAGGTTCACTGAATGGGGAGGTGCAGCGTGAGGTAGTACAGTAGGGGGGTGCTTCTCAAATGTCATGTTTTATGCATTCTCCACACTCTCGTCCTCGGGGAATGCACTCGGAGCACCAGAGTGTGGAACGATTGGTACAATGCATATTGAGAAACACCCAAAGTTTTATGGTCTGTGTGTGTTCTCTCCCCATGTCTTACCAGGAGCCCAGGACAGAGAGTAGACCACACCCTCGTTGCCGGGAGACGTATAAACCGCTGTGAGGGTGTTGATGTCCCACACCTTAATGGTCCCGTCAAACGAGGCTGTCGCCAACAGGTTGGGGTCGTCTGGCTTGAACTTACAGTCAAATATGGTCTCAACGTGACCCTGAGAACAACATATTGTTTCATGGTCAGGTCTTCTTCAACATGAACTGGATTGGGAGATATGTACAACAGAAATGCAGACACAAACAGGAAATAGAAGAACGCCCTTAGCATCATCCCAATTTCCCTACCTCCCTTGCTACCACTTGTCCTCCCTTCTTTTCACCCCCCCAATCTCTTCCCCTTCCTCCCTCCCTCCCTCCCTCACCAGGTCTCGTAGGAAGTCCCACTTCTTGGCTCCCATGTCGTAGAGCCCCACCCCTCCATCCATGAAGCAGCAAACAGCGTGGCCCGGGGGGAGGGAGAAGGCCTGGTTCTGGGATAGAGTAGGAGGAGGAACAGCCTCACTGGTGGATGATGTGTAGTGGCTCTTTGTCGGGGAGATGGAGCTCAAGGCTGAAAAGAGGGTAGGAGGCAAATAATGGCGGGCCAGGAGGGGCCAGGAGGGGTCAGGTGATGGCAAGAATGGGGAAAAAACACACAAAAGTTACAGTTTTTCCAAGAGATATTGCAATCTTATTTCACAAGATCAGTCATTCATATCCAAAACTCTGAAGTTATTGTTCCCTTTTAGAAAAAAGGGATCCAAAAAGGTTCTTCCGCTGTCCCTATAGTGTAACCCTAGGTAGAACCCTATTGGGTTCCATATACAACTCTCTGCGGAAAGGGTTGTACATGGAACCCAAAAGGATTATGCCTTGAAACAAAACGGTTTTACCTCGAACCAAAAAGGGTGTCTTCAAAGGGTCCTCCTATTGGGACAGCTGTAGATAGCACCTTTATTTCTAAGAGTCTAAGAGTGTGCTGCAGACTGTGGATTCTACCCTAATCTGTGGATTATCAGAGCTAATGTGTGTGTGTGTCAGATGCTTACATTTCTTGGCTGGGGGAGAGTTTAACACATGTAAAGCATGGAAGCCGGTCTTCTTCAGTTTAAAGTTGTCCAGCGGTGTAGATCTGGACACGTTCCATATCCTCAACACACCGACTTGAGAATCTGGGAACAGAAGGAACATGTTGGAACAGTTCTAAAGGCCTGAGCCTTACACACCTGACCTCTAGCTACCTACACTGATAAACATACCCTACCCCGTGTAAAGAACAAACCCAGGGCTGTGACCTTACCGTAACCCACAGCACCCTATGTCTTTACCTCTAGTGATGAACAGGCCGGGGGCACTGGGGACCCAGCTTTCCCCTCCCCCTGCACCCTAACCCATTGTACCCTACCCGTAAACCCTACCCCAATGTGTCCTTACCTCCAGTGATGAACATGCCGGGTGCACTGGGAACCCAGGCCAGACACTGTACAGAGGCAGCTGAACTGGGGAAGCAGAAAGTAGTGACACAGGTGAGCCCCTCTGAGTCGACCATTCTGATGCCATTATGCTGGTTGGCCACTAGGAGGTAGTCTGTAGACAGGGGATCCCACTCCAACGCTGTGACCGGGTCCTCCTCGTCCGTCCCCTCTAAAGACTCCGGGCGCAACACGTGCTTCTGGTTTTTAGATCCTAGGACAGGAGAGGAGACCTGCTGCATCAACTGACTAAATGAAGTCACCACAGCCCCTAATGAAATACCTGGAGGTACCAAATAAAGGTTCTCATGTGGAAGAAACAGTCAACAAATACATATTTAAAGGTTGTGGTTTTTCTTCCTGGAACTGATTCTACTGATAGCAGCTATTTCGAAGTAACTCTTTTGTTACTGAGAATTTTCCTGCATAGCAGGAAATGCAAAAACTTGTATTGTATTCAAGGTTTTAAAAGGCTTCTATAGTATGTCATTTTCACTTCAAATTTTCAGTCTTGATTTGCCCTAACAAAAAATGTATCAAGCTCTACAAAATATATCCATGAATTATAATCCACATAATAATTCACATTTCCTGTTGCTGCAGGATTATTTTCCTGCTGTAGCAAACTGGCTCAAATTAAGATCCTACATCTGTACTTGCAATAATTGTAATATGTGGTTGTTTTTCTGCTAGCTAAATGACTCAAATGTAAAATTCTTTGTAATAGGGAAGCACATGCCCGGTTCTTGCCAGATCTTGCCCAGCCCAATTGAGATGCAGCCACAGTCTAGAATGTCCATAGTCTATTGAGGTATGGATGTGTACTCAGTAAGGATGTGTATTGTGAGTACGAATGTGTACTGAGTATGGATGGTATGGATGTTTACCAAACTCACTAAAAGTGGCAGGGATAAAGCCTCTCTTGAAAAAGCCAAACCATGACCCAGAAAATATAAAAAACTATCGGCCTATCTCGAATCTCAAATTGAGAAAAATCTCAAAATTCCTGAAGTCAAACAATGTATATGAAACGCTTCAGTCTGGTTTTAGACCCCATCATAGCAATGAGACTGCACTTGTGAAGGTGGTCAATTAACTTTTAATGGCGTCAGACCGAGGCTCTGCATCTTTTTATTTGACCTTTATTTAACTTGGCAAGTCAGTTAAGAACAAATTCTTATTTTCAATGACGGCTGGCTGTTCAGGGGCAGAACGACAGATGCTTTTCTTAGTCAGCTAGGGGATTCGATCTTGCAACCTTTCCATCACTAATCCAACACTCTAACCTCTGGGCTACCTGCCACCCTGCCCCGCCCACTAGGCTACCTATCTGTCCTCGTGCTCCTAGACCTTAGTGCTGCTTTTGATACCATCGATCACCACATTCTTTTGTAGAGAGTGGAAACCCAAATTGGTTTACACGGACAAGTTCTGGCCTGGTGTAGATCTTATCTGTCAGAAAAATATCCGTTTGTCTCTGTGGATGGTTTGTGCTCTGACAAATCAACTGTAAATTCCGGTGTTCCTCAAGGCTCCGTTTTGGGATCACTATTGTTTTCACTATATAATTTACCTCTTGGTGATGTCATTCGGGAAACATAACGTTAACTTTCACTACTATGCAGATGACACACAGCTGTACATTTCGATGAAACATGGTGAAGCCCCAAAATTGTCTTCCCTGGAAACCTGTGTTTCAGACATAAGGAAGTGGATGGCTGCAAATGTTCTACTTTTAAACTCGGACAAAACATATATGCTTGTTCTGGGTCCCAAGAAACAAGAGATCTTCTGTTGAATCTGACAATTAATATTGATGGTTGTACAGTTGGCGCAAATAAAACTGTGAAGAACCTCGGCATTACTCTGGACCCTCTCTCTTTTGAAGAACATATCAAGACTTTTCCAAGGACAGCTTTTTTCCATTTACGTAACATTGCAAAAATCAGAAACTTTCTGTCGAAGAATGATGCAGAAAAATGCTTTTGTCACTTCTAGGTTAGACTACTACAATGCTATATTTTGCGGCTACCCGGATAAAGCACTAAATAAACTTCAGTTAACACGGCTGCTAGAATCTTGACTAGAAACAAAACATGTGATCATATTACTCCAGTGCTAGCCTCTCTACACTGGCTTCCTGTTAAGGCAAGGGCTGATTTCAAGGTTTTAATGCTAACCTACAAAGCATTACATGGGCTTGCTCCTACCTATCTTTCCGATTTTGTCCTGCCGTACATACATACACGTACGCTACGGTCACAGACGCAGGCCTCCTTACTGTCCCTAAAATGTCGAAGCAAACAGCTGGAGGCAGGGCTTTCTCCTATAGAGCTCAATTTTTATGGAATGGTCTGCCTACCCATGTGAGTGACGCAGACTCGGTCTCAACCTTTAAGTCTTTATTGAAGATTCATCTCTTCAGTAGGTCATATGATTGAGTGTAGTCTGGCCCAGGAGTGTGAAGGTGAACGGAAAGGCACTGGAGCAACGAATCACCCTTGCTGTCTCTGCCTGGACGGTTCCCCTCTCTCCACCGGGATTCTCTGCCTCTAACCCTATTACAGGGGCTGAGTCACTGGCTTACTGGTGCTCTTCCATGCCGTCCCTAGGAGGGGTGCGTCACTTAGAGTGGGTTGAGTCACTAATGTTATCTTCCTGTCCGGGTTGGCTACCACTTCGGTTGTGCCATGATGGAGATCTTTGTGGGCTATACTCGGCCTTGTCTCAGGATGGTAAGTTGGTGGTTGAAGATATCCCTCTAGTGGTGTGGGGGCTATGCTTTGGCAAAGTGGGTGGGGTTATATCCTGCCTGATTGGCACTGTCCGGGGGTATCGTCAGACCGGGCCATAGTGTCTCCCGACCCCTCCTGTCTCAGCCTGGAGTATTTCTCCTGTCTTATCCGGTGTCCTGTGTCAATTTAAGTATGCTCTCTCTAATTATTTCTGTCTCTTTTCTCTCTTTCTTTCTTTCTTTCTATCTTTCTTTCTCTCAGAGGACCTGAGCCCTAGGACCATGCCTCAGGACTACCTGGCCTGATGACTCCTTGCTGTCCCCAGTCCACCTGACCATGCTGCTACTCCAGTTTCAACTGTTCTACCTGCAGCTATGGAACCCTGACCTGTTCACCGGATGTGCTACCTGTCCCATACCTGCTGTTTTCAACTCTCTAGAGACAGCAGGCGTGGTAGAGATACTATGAATGATCGGCTATGAAAAGCCAACTGACATTCACTCCTTAGGTGCTGACCTGTTGCACCTTCAACAACCACTGTGATTATTATTATTTGACCCTGTTGGTCATCTATGAACATTTGAACATCTTGGCTATGTTCTGTTATAATCTCCACCCGGCACAGCCAGAAGAGGACTGGCCACCCCTCATAGCCTGGTTCCTCTCTAGGTTTCTTCCTAGGTTCTGGCCTTTCTAGGGAGTTTATCCTAGCCACCGTGCTTCTACACCTGCATTGCTTGCTGTTTGGGGTTTTAGGCTGGGTTTCTGTACAGCACTTTGTGACATCAGCTGATGTAAGAAGGGCTTTATAAATAAATTTGACTGATTGATTGACTATCCTTAGACTATTGAGATGCAGCCTTTGTCTAGACTATCTATAGGTTATTGAGATGCAACCTCAGTCTAGACCATCTATAGACTATTGAGATGGTGCCTCAGTCTAGACTACCTAGAGACTATTGAGATGCAGCCTCAGTCTAGACTATCTTTAAACTATTGAGATGCAGCCTCAGTCTAGACTATCTTTAAACTATTGAGATGATGACTCAGTCTTACCTGGCTGGAAGATAGAGAGGCTCCCGTCCGTGTGTCCAAACACCACCTTGCCCTTTTTGACGGGGTGCCAGCGGAACAGACAGATATCAGACAGGAAGCTGTGTGCCTCCTTGTGGATGGTGACGCCGGCGTCCAGCCCGCTGATGGCCCACAGATAGAGAGGGCCCCGGTGGGACACAAACGCCACGCCGTCACCTGCGTTCCAGCACCAGCTCAGAGACGCTGGGATGCCTGGGTGATGGTTCACAAGGGTTGGAGACACATTAGATACACTCACACGTGCACACACACACGCACGCACGCACGCACACACACACACACACACACACACACACACACACAAAGAAAACACACACACAAACAAACACACACATTCACCCCCCCACCCGCCCACACACACTCTCTCTCTCCTAGAAAAACAAATAACACCAAACCACCCAGTTGTCAGCCATCTCCCTCCTGATAGGAGTCAGTGTAGCAGCAACAATAGCCAGTCCTAATGACATTACTAAGCACACAAACACTTCACTACACTGAGTCACCCTCCCAAGGCAACCCAACCTACTCTCTCTAGCCTCTCTGACACGTCTCCCATCAGTAATGTCTAAAGAGTAGCCTACTCCCAGGTAAACTCCCTTACCACTGGTCCACAGTCATTCCTCATTTCCATTCTGATGATTGATCAGAACCAGTATCTTTTGCGTTATACAGACCAGGTGTCTCTATAGTTCAGTACATTTGGTGTTATCTAGTCTGGCCACAGCTTTCCGCTCCACCTTGTTTCACTCTGTTTCAAAACGTTTTCTCCCTACTGAACACGCACCTCTGGCCCACCCACTCCCCTGTACATCTGCCTCCACTGGGCATAGTTCATTATCAGTACCTTTGGTGTTATCCAGCCTGGCCACAATCTTCTGCTCTGCCACGTTCCAGATGATGAGCAGGTTGTCAGCGCTGGCGCTGGCAAACACCTCGGGGTTGTGTGGGCACCACGATATGGCCGTGATGGTCTTCTTGTGCTCTGACATGATGGCTCGAAGCTTGAACTCATTGTATCTGTGGTCCAACTGCATGGGTGCAGATACATTGGTATTGGTGTTGCATATGTAAACAGATGGAGTGGCAGAGATAACGATAGATAAGGAAAACGTCAATGACAGAAATCACTTGCAGATTAGACATCTCTTTTGAATGTCCTTTCAACAGAGAAGTGAGAGAGCACACGCAAAGAGAGACGCGCGCACGCCAACGCACACACACACACACCGATGTTTGCCAAGCTAATTACCTGGTAGACATATATAGCAAGTGTTGCACAGTAAGCGAACCGGTCTTCACTGGCAGCACACACATCTTTGTTCCAGGGCTGGCACCCGGCAGCCAGCAGGCCCACCTGTTTCACCTGGGACATCTTTATCTGCAACACACAGAGAACAGGAGGAGATGGACTACACCAACACACAGGCAATGATCTGTGATTCTTATTCATGGCTTGAGGGATACATTCAGGTCTAAAGTATGTTCTGTTCTCATGTACTGTACATCAGTCTTGCATTTCAGAACCGATAATACATTAAAATGGCTTACTATTTAGCTGTAATAGACCATTCTCACAATAACAGCACAGTTGCCTTAAATGCGTACTGATAAGAAACGTAGTTTGACATTTCACATGGAGTGCCAGTCACTTTGTAAGCAAACATATACGAGAGATGTTGTACATGAATCAGTGAAAACACCAGCATGTAAACTCAGCAAACTCTCACTGTCAACTGTGTTTATTTTCAGCAAACTTAACATGTGTAAATATTTGTATGATTCAACAACTGGGACATAAACTGAACAGGTTCCACAGACATGTGACTAACAGAAATTGAATAATGTGTCCCTGTTCAAAGGTGGGTCAGACTCAAAAGTAACAGTCAGTATCTGGTGTGGCCACCAGCTACATTAAGTACTGCAGTGCATCTCCTCCTCATGGACTGCACCAGATTTGCCAGTTCTTGCTGTGAGATGTTACCCCACTCTTCCACCAAGGCACCTGCAAGTTACCGGACGTTTCTGGGGGGAATGGCCCTAGCCCTCACCCTCCGAGCAATGGAATTGAGATCATCAGGGCTCTTCGTTGGCCATGGCAGAACACTGACATTCCTGTCTTGCAGGAAATCACGTACAGAACAAGCAGTATGGCTGGTGGCATTGTCATGCTGGAGGGTCATGTCAGGATGAACCTGCAGGAAGGGTACCACATGAGGGAAGAGGATGTCTTCCCTGTAACGCACAGCGTTGAGATTGCCTGCAATGACAACAAGCTCAGTCCGATGATGCTGTGACACACCACCCCATATCGTGACGGACCCTCCACCTCCAAATTGATCCCGCTCCAGACTACAGGCCTCGGTGTAACACTCATTCCTTTGACAATAAACGCAAATCCCACAATCACCCCTGGTGAGGCAGAACCGCGACTCGTCAGTGAAGAGCACTTTTTGCTAGTCCTGTCTGGTCCAGCGACAGTGGGTTTGTGCCCATAGGCGAAGTTGTTGCCTGTGATGTCTGGTGAGGACCTGCCTTACAAGAGGCATACAAGCCCTCAGTCCAACCTCTCTCAGCCTATTTGCGGACAGTCTGAGCTGTGAAGATATTTGGATTTTTATGAATTATCTTTGAAAGACAGGGTCCTAAAAAAGGGGACGTTTCTTTTTTTTGCTGAGGTTATGTTGGTATCACACAGAGGAGGCACACAGCAACAGCAACAGCCTTGAGACAGTCAGATTCCCCCTATTTTGCCATGGTGCCCTGAGGACAACAATACAACAAATTCAAAATGATCAATACAAATAAAATAAACTACAAATTACAGAATCAACACTGCAGCTTCAAACGCCACAAATACAATTAATAACATGAAATCCAAACCGTTTCAATTATCATTAGATTCATTCAACATTAAAGTCCTGAATTGCCCTACAGGCGCTAGAGAGTCAAGGTGTACATGTAGTGAGTTTTGTAGGCTATTCCAAAAAATGGGGTGGACTAAAACTGAAGGAGGATTTACTTAGATCGATAAGTACTAGTGGAACCTTGAGAGTTAACCATCCCTGTGAACGGGTTTGGTGTCGCGCATTTGACATTTTGAACAGTACGTTTGGTAGGTCAGAACCTTTACGGGACCGCTTTCCCTATACCAGGACGGTTGTCGCTCAATATGCTGGCTTTGTAAGCAAAAAAGGGAGTAATGAAGGCACCTAGGGCACTCTAATGAGGACCAGCCAACCTTTCGATACAGGATGAAGTGACACGTAGTAAAACTGTAACTTGTGATAAAGTGAAGGGCGCTGTGGTCGACGGCATCCAAAGGTTTAAGAGTAGCGGCTGCTGCATTCCCATAAATGGTGTCACCGTGGTCGACGGCATCCAAAGGTTTAAGAGTACCGGCTGCTGCATTCCCATAAATGGTGTCACCGCGGTCGACGGCATCCAAAGGTTTAAGAGTAGCGGCTGCTGCATTCCCATAAATGGTGTCACCGCGGTCGACTGCATCCAAAGGTTTAAGAGTAGCGGCTGCTGCATTCCCATAAATGGTGTCACCGCGGTCGACGGCATCCAAAGGTTTAAGAGTAGCGGCTGCTGCATTCCCATAAATGGTGTCACCGCGGTCGACGGCATCCAAAGGTTTAAGAGTAGCGGCTGCTGCATTCCCATAAATGGTGTCACCATATGTTTCTTAAACGTCAAATTACTGTCAATCCAAAAGCCCAGATAATTATAGGCGGGAACCTGCTCGATTAAAGAACCATCCAATGCATAAATGTGTGAGCCATCTCAAATATTTCTACGAGAATTAGAAAACAGCATACATTTAGTTTTACCGGCATTAAGTACCAATTTTAAATCGACAAGGTCCTTCTGCAAGGAGACTAAATCAGATTGCAGCTCCAACAAAACCTGGTCAGCCGTAGCGGCAGTAGTCTGTACATAACAGTGACATCTGCATACAGATGAATGTTACCGGTTTTTGCAGATAGATCAATATTATTTTTATAAATAGTAAAGCGGACAGGTCCCAAAATCGACCCCTGTGGGACGCCTTTAGTAATATCAAGGTAAGTTGACTTGACACTATCAGAAAGCACACATAGTGTCCTGTCTGACAGAAGGTTGTACACTCAACTTTCGTGCCAGTTCCACTACTCTTAAACCTTTGGATGCCGTCTACCCTTGTGCACTTCGCTTTATAACAGGTGACAGTTCCTGCATCCAGTATCAAAAGGTTGGCTGGTCCTCATTAAAGTACATTGACAAAGCGCATCGACAGAAACGTATCGACAAAACACATTGACAAAACGCATAGACAAAACACAGCTTGACTCCTCCCCTTCTCTCTCCTTCCCTTGTTCTATCTCCTCCTCCCCCTTTTCCCTACCTTTACGTCGGCATTGTTCTTAGTGTACCACTCCAGATTGTCTGTGTCCATTTTCCAGAAGGATCCCTTCACCCTCCAATCTCTCCAAAGCAAGATTAACAAAGCTCTCTGTTAGAGGGAAGGTAGCGAGCTAACAGATTGACAAGGCTCTCTGAGAGCGAAGGTAGCTAGCTAACAGATTGACAAGGTTCTCTGTTAGAGGGAATGTAGCTAGCTAACAGATTGACAAGGTTCTCTGTTAGAAGGAATGTAGCTAGCTAAGCTTACAGAGCTGAGGTGTGGTGATGTTGTCACAGCGAAGACAGAGCCGGCGAGTGAAGAGAGGGGAGCCTTGTGTGTTCGTCTCAGAGATAGAGACGGAGGAGTGTGTGTATGTGTGCGTGTGTGTATGACTGTGTGTGTATGTGTGTGTGCACTCATTGACTGGTGCAGCATAGTTGTGTGTGTGTGTATGTGTGGGAGACAAGTGCAGCCCCCCGCTGGTAGCCAGGCAACTGCAGCTCCCTGTATTAAAATGACGTATCTTATAACTCCCCCTCGTACACACACACACACACACACACAGCCCGATTCACACATACATCTGCGAACCTACTCATGTACCATGATGATAAATCCCCTACCTATACACACCTACGCACAATGCACACACACACAAACATACAAGTACCTACACATAAACAATACACACTTCCTCATCCTAAACCCCTGACTGCACACCTCACTGACTGCTCACCTCACCCACAACCACCTAACTAACCCGGCACAACCTCTAGCAGGGACCCACCGTTCCCCCTTGCCATCCCCAGTTCCAGTCTCCTGTGTTGCTGGCTCTCTCCTCCGTCAGAAAAATGGTAACAATGCAATCAGCGTAATGGCCCCTGCTGATAAGGACACAGTGGAGAGATCCCTCACTGGGTCTAGAGAGGCTAACAATCTCTATTATAAAGCCTCAATCTGCATGACAATGATGGTGGAAAAAGACAGGATGCTGACTTTGAGTATCGGATTGGTCTCTAAACTCATCTGAGGATCTGAGATTGGTTGAGGGGGCTTGGAGGGTCTTCATATGATATTTTACAGAGAGAGAGAGAGAGAGAGTTTGTGTGTGAGCGGGAGTGTGCGTTCGGAGCAAATGGAATGGCATCAAACACATAGAACCCATGTGTTTGATACCACTCCAGCCATTACTACAAGCCCGTCCTCCCCAATTAAGGTGCCACCAACCTCCTGTGGCATCCATGTATGTGTGTGTGTGGACAGGACAGTATATACGGTAATGACTAGACACACTTGTCTCTAATTAGCAGGAGAATGACAAATGTACCTTCAACTAATGAATGAATGGATTAGATGGAGAGTCAAGTGGTAGCTCAGTTGGTAGAGCATAGTGTTTGCAACGCCATGAGAGGGGGTTTGATTCCACGGACCACCGATAAGTTAAAAAACACGTATGAACGCATGACTGTAAGTCACTTAATGGTACATGTGTTTTTCTAAGTGTATCATGTGGTGGACATGGGTGGAGGAGAGGTGGATGGATGTGTAGGTGGGTTTGTTCGGTGATGCCGCGACTATGTTCGTGATCAGACTCACATCCCAGCACCCTCGGCTGCGGGGGTGAGCGACAGAGAGGAAACTTGGTGCCGCGTTACCTAGGTGATGGAGGCAGACTCAGGAAGGCTGTTCAACTGAAGTAGCCCTGAGCACTGCTTGAGGGAGAGAAAAAGAGAGACGGGGGGAGAGGGAGAACAGACAGAGAGTGTGAGTGAGAAAGAGAGGTGTAAGTTGCTCATCCTTACTGAAAGAGTTAAACCATCCATTCAGAGTATGAATGATAAAATCATAACTATAAAACGGGTGATTTGAGCCCTGAATGCTGATTGGCTGAAAGCTGTGGTATATCAGACAGTATACCATGGGTATGACAAAAAACATTATTTACTGGTCTAATTACATTGGTAACCAGTTATAATATCAATAAGGTATTGTGGTATATGGCCAATATACCACGGGTAAGGGCTGTATCCAGGCACTCTACATTCCGTAGTGCATAAGAACAGCCTTTAGCCGTGGTATATTGGCCATATACCACACCCCCCCGGGCCTTATTGCTTAAGCATAGACTAATGACACCAAGTCCTGCTTTTTTGCCGAGTTGCCTGACAATGCACTCTCCGTTAAGCTACATTATTAATACTACAGCTACAGCCAGTCGTTAGACTGCTAAACCAATCTCTTGATGAGACGTGTCCTGCAGGACTACTTGGCTGGAAGCTCTACACACTGCTGTGGTGATGGTGTGTTACTGGTCACAGAGACCAAGGACAATCCAAAGAGAGGAGCACAGCAGGACGAACCAGTCCACAACCGAATAAAGAGTTTTACAACATTCTATCCTTTTCTTGAACCCCTCCCATTCTCTAGTATGACGCCTGGCATGTATGATCAACAAGTCTAATGAATTCAATTCCTCACCACAACCAAATGAATTCAAATGTTTTTGAAGACGACTGGAATGCAAAATGCAAGACGGCGGTTATGCTCACTGGGTAAGATTATTCAGACTCCTAGGCCTATATCAGCTCTGCACATGAAAGCTGGGGATGTTTTCAAAGGCTCTATATCGCTGCAGCCACGTTGCCTTTACTGCCAAGGGAAGAACAGCCGTACGGTTTAATTAGCCACCAAAGGACCAGAGGTTTTTGTAACCTTGCAGCAGCACGATCTACAAATGTCAGTCATATGCTGCCTCTCTCTCCACTTTGCCGTCGAGTCCCCCCCTTTCCTTCTAACTCTGGGTATTTAATTTAATTGATTTCAGGAAGATTAGGTCTAATTGGCATGAAATGTAATGGAATTTACATGACCAAAACAAATTATGACAAGAATAAAAACTCTCTCTCTCTTCCTTAGGGTTGATTTTGAATTCTATAAAATGATTAACAGTGTGGAGATGATTCAGGAGGTATGGGGGGGTCAGGGGGGTTGTCTGTACAACAGGAGAGGAGGGGTTGGATGTATGTTTGTAATGTTGTGCTGGATTGGGAATTGTATGGTACTGTGTTGTTGTGTACTGTGTAATGCGAAGGTGTGGAGGTTCGGGTGGCAATGTGTTTTTATGGGGGTTAATGTGTTGTTGTGTACTGTGTAATGCGAAGGTGTGGAGGTTCGGGTGGCAATGTGTTTTTATGGGGGTTAATGTGTTGTTGTGTACTGTGTAATGCGAAGGTGTGGAGGTTCGGGTGGCAATGTGTTTTTATGGGGGTTAATGTGTTGTTGTGTACTGTGTAATGCGAAGGTGTGGAGGTTCGGGTGACAATGTGTTTTTATGGGGGTTAATGTGTTGTTGTGTACTGTGTAATGCGAAGGTGTGGAGGTTCGGGTGGCAATGTGTTTTTATGGGGGTTAATGTGTTGTTGTGTACTGTGTAATGCGAAGGTGTGGAGGTTCGGGTGACAATGTGTTTTTATGGGGGTTAATGTGTTGTTGTGTACTGTGTAATGCGAAGGTGTGGAGGTTCGGGTGACAATGTGTTTTTATGGGGGTTAATGTGTTGTTGTGTACTGTGTAATGCGAAGGTGTGGAGGTTCGGGTGACAATGTGTTTTTATGGGGGTTAATGTGTTGTTGTGTACTGTGTAATGCGAAGGTGTGGAGGTTCGGGTGACAATGTGTTTTTATGGGGGTTAATGTGTTGTTGTGTACTGTGTAATGCGAAGGTGTGGAGGTTCGGGTGACAATGTGTTTTTATGGGGGTTAATGTGTTGTTGTGTACTGTGTAATGCGAAGGTGTGGAGGTTCGGGTGACAATGTGTTTTTATGGGGGTTAATGTGTTGTTGTGTACTGTGTAATGCGAAGGTGTGGAGGTTCGGGTGACAATGTGTTTTTATGGGGGTTAATGTGTTGTTGTGTACTGTGTAATGCGAAGGTGTGGAGGTTCGGGTGGCAATGTGTTTTTATGGGGGTTAATGTGTTGTTTTTAGTGGAATGAGTCTCTCTCTCTCAATTCAATTCGAAAGGCTTTATTGGCACGGGGAAAAAGATAATAAACAAAAGTGAAATTAACAAAAGAAAAATGAACAGTTAACAAACGTTTCAAAGGAATAGAGACTTTTAAAATGTCATATTATAGCTACGTACAGTGTTATAACAATGTGCAAATAGTTAAAGTACAAAAGGGAAAATAAAAAAAACATAAATATGGGTTGTATTTACAATGGTCTCTCTCTCTGTCCTGTCTACTCTGATAAGCTAGCCGTCGGTTGATCATGAAGAAGAGAAGACTATATAATTCACCTCTATTTATTCCTTTTGTTCATGGTGGAAAGAATGAAGGATGTCCACACTGACAACACACACCAGAAGTGTTTTCCAATACACACCAGAGGAGTTTTCAAATACACACCAGAAGTGTTTTCCAATACACACCAGCAGTGTTTTCCAATACACACCAGAGGAGTTTTCCAATACACACCAGAGGAGTTTTCCAATACACACCAGCAGTGTTTTCCAATACACACCAGCAGTGTTTTCCAATACACACCAGCAGTGTTTTCCAATACACACCAGCAGTGTTTTCCAATACACACCAGCTGTGTTTTCCAATACACACCAGCAGTGTTTTCCAATACACACCAGCAGTGTTTTCCAATACACACCAGCAGTGTTTTCCAATACACACCAGCAGTGTTTTCCAATACACACCAGCAGTGTTTTCCAAATCACACCAGCAGTGTTTTCCAATACACACCAGAAGTGTTTTCCAATACACATCAGCAGTGTTTTCCAATACACACCAGCAGTGTTTTCCAATACACACCAGCAGTGTTTTCCAATACACACCAGCAGTGTTTTCCAATACACACCAGCAGTGTTTTCCAATACACACCAGAAGTGTTTTCCAATAAACACCAGCAGTGTTTGCCAATACACACCAGCAGTGTTTTCCAATACACACCAGCAGTGTTTTCCAATACACACCAGAAGTGTTTTCCAATACACACCAGCAGTGTTTTCCAATACACACCAGAAGTGTTTTCCAATATAGTGTTTATGGACATCTCTTTTTATGGAAACACAAGAGGCAATCAAAGTTGTGCAATGAAACATATTAAATAATCTGTGAAAAGTGTTGCTCTCGGGCAATTCCACGGCAACGGAATTGCGCTGAGAATGAGATTTTTCACATTAAAATGGATGCCAAACAAAAAACATTGATTCAAAAGTCGAACAAACCATACAACTCTATGCACAAGGACTACTTTTGACACGTTACACTGCACATTTGACTAAAACACAGTTACTGGCAGAACTGTGAAGATTTTGGTAACATAATGTTAAATATCTGCTCTGAATTAAGATTCAAAGATGTCTGCAGAAATAATGGAGTGTCAGCTATATGACATGACACCTTAACTTTGAAAATTTTTATTTTGGTATTGAACTACAGTAAGTGAAGTGGATTTACAATCGGTAACGGAATTGCAGGAACGGGATTTCATCATGGGTCCATGGTCTGTACCATACAGAAATGCATAATTATGGATATGAATGTCATTCTCTTCATGATGTATCCTAACCAGGTACACAAAGGTAGTAATGTGCAATATCCCCCTTCACATATTTGGGTTTTATTCTACACACTATTACTTTAATGTGCTTCTGGCCCCAATCAAGAACATATTTGGTTGGTCTGGACCGGACCAATCATAGCCGTCTATGTTTCACAAGTTTGAACATCAAAGTGCAGCACATAAGAGCTCAGTACAGTACAGTACAGTACAGTACAGTACAGTACAGTACAGTACAGTACAGTACAGTACAGTACAGTACAGTACAGTACAGTAGAGCAGAGCAGTTCAGTAGAGTAGAGTAGAGTAGAGTAGAGTAGAGTAGAGTAGAGTAGAGTTCAGTAGAGTAGAGCAGAGCAGAGTTCAGTAGAGTAGAGTAGAGTAGAGTAGAGTAGAGTAGAGTAGAGTAGAGTAGAGTAGAGTAGAGTAGAGTTCAATACAGTACAGTAGAGTAGAGTTCAGTAGAGTAGAGTAGAGCAGAGCAGTTCAGTAGAGTAGAGTAGAGTAGAGTAGAGTAGAGTAGAGTAGAGTTCAGTACAGTACAGTAGAGTAGAGTTCAGTAGAGTAGAGCAGAGCAGAGTTCAGTAGAGTAGAGTAGAGCAGAGCAGAGTTCAGTACAGTACAGTAGAGTAGAATAGAGTTCAGTAGAGTAGAGCAGAGCAGAGCAGTTCAGTAGAGTAGAGTAGAGTAGAGTAGACTAGACTAGACTAGAGTAGAGTAGAGTAGAGTAGAGTAGAGTAGAGTAGAGTAGAGTAGAGTAGAGTAGAGTAGAGTAGAGTAGAGTAGAGTTCAGTACAGTACAGTAGAGTATAGTTCAGTAGAGTAGAGCAGAGCAGAGTTCAGTAGAGTAGAGTAGAGCAGAGCAGAGCAGAGCTCAGTATAGTAGAGTAGAGTAGAGTTCAGTAGAGTAGAGTAGAGCAGAGCAGAGCTCAGTACAGTAAAGTAGAGTAGAGTTCAGTAGAGTAGAGCAGAGTTCAGTACAGCAGAGTAGAGCAGAGCAGAGCAGAGTTCAGTAGAGTAGAGTAGAGCAGAGCTCAGTATAGTAGAGTAGAGTTCAGTAGAGTAGAGTAGAGCAGAGCAGAGCTCAGTACAGTAAAGTAGAGTAGAGTTCAGTAGAGCAGAGCAGTTTTCAGTAGAGTAGAGTAGAGCAGAGCTCAGTACAGTACAGTACAGTAGAGTAGAGTAGAGTAGAGTAGAGTAGAGTAGAGTAGAGTAGAGTAGAGTAGAGTAGAGTTCAGTTCAGTACAGTACAGCACAGTAAAGTAGAGTATAGTTCAGTACACTACAGTACTTTACATTATAGTGTACTCAACTCTAGTGTGCTCTACTGTGTACTGTACTTTACTTTTCTTTACTGTACTTTACTTGTCTTTACTGTAATGTACTGTACTGAGCTCTGTGCTCTACTGAACTCTACTCTACTTTACTGTACTGAGCTCTGCTCTACTCTACTACAACTCTGCTGTACTTTGCTCTACTCTACTGAAACTTTACTTGTCTTTACTGTGTACTCTACTGTACTTGCTGATTTGTGAAACTGACATGATTTTCGATTGTAGCCAATTCAATTCCAAAAATTCCGTTAGTGATTTGTTGGAAATTCCGTTACAGATTTGGTAACAGATTTTTAGAGTTTTATTCACTTGATAATGCATAAAAAACTATAACTAATTGGTAGGTCCACCTTTACTTGTTTACTTGTGTGAACTTTCCTTATCCTCCCTCCTCATCAGGGAGAGAAATTAGAAAGTGTCTTACAGATACGTCAGTTTTTGGGACTGGAATTTCAAGGCACAAGGCAGTGTTTCTTCAACTGACAGAAGGCAGAAACATTTCTCCAAAACGTAATACTAGTGTTGATATTATTTAACATTTAAGACTTTTTCCTGGTACATGTTTTTTAAGACCCCTTTTCCATCTGTTAGACCAGAAATCAAAGTCTGCTTATTCACAATTTTTAGGATGTAAAATGATTGAAAGATTTATATATGCCTTAATTTAAAAAATATATATATAGTGTTATCTTTTATTGTACATCCAGTTTGATATGCTCCTATGAACTTCACATGCTGGTACTCATGGATCCTTTTACATGGAAATGTCCTCTTACATCAAGTACTAATCTACATGTAAGGCTACGTATAGATTCAAAGCATTTCAAAGGAATGAAAACCATTTATAAGGAAGGACTGCTGGACATAAATGGACACTAAATCCTTAATCATTTATAAGGAAGGACTGCTGGACATAAATGGACACTAAATCCTTAATCATTTATAAGGAAGGACTGCTGGACATAAATGGACACTAAATCCTTAATCATTTATAAGGAAGGACTGCTGGACATAAATGGACACTAAATCCTTAATCATTTATAAGGAAGGACTGCTGGACATAAATGGACACTAAATCCTTAATCATTTATAAGGAAGGACTGCTGGACATAAATGGACACTAAATCCTTAATCATTTATAAGGAAACTGCGGACATAAATGGACACTAAACCTTAATCATTTACACACGCACAAACATGGAAACACACTAAATCCTTAATCATTTATAACACAAGGACTGCACACACACGCACACATAAATGGACACTAAATCCTTAATCATTTATAAGGAAGGACTGCTGGACATAAATGGACACTAAATCCTTAATCCGTTGAAGAAACAACAAACAGCAGTAACGTTTCAATTCAACATGTTAACATATAGCCTTAAAATTCCAGTTTCCAATTCCATACGCTACAAAATTGATATTTCGCTGTGTGGCTACATGAGAGTGGAACAGGACTAGGTCTACGTTGTTGCCATCCCCACACACACACACACACACACACACACACACACACACACACACACACACACACACACACACACACACACACACACACACACACACACACACACACACACACACACACACACACACACACACACACACACACACACACACACACACACACACACACACACACACACACACACACACACACCCCTCTGTGCCCTAAGGCGATCAGCATGATTGTCAGTGAAAGTGACTTGCGGAGGATACTGAACTAAGTCTGATTTCCTATTGGCTGAAGTCTGGTCCTGTGCTCATGGTAGACTAAATGCCACCTGACATCAACTAATCTGTGTCACAAATGGAACCCTTTTCCCTATGTAGTGCACTACTTTTGACTAAAGTCCTATGGCACACAAAAAACGTGCACTACATAGGGAATAGGATGCCATTTGGGACACAACCCTGGCCTACAGGCTACAGGAGCCATTCACTCACCCTGACACACTACTATCTAGTAAGAATCTGAGTCGTGCGTTGCATGTCAGTAGGTAGGATGATTATCCATACTCTATCCTCTCTCTTCTCCCTGACCCCTGACCTTAGAGTGTGAGATGCCATGGATTGAGTTGAATAGATTGAATTATTTCAAATCAAATCCAATTTTATTTGTCACATACACATGGTTAGCAGATGTTAATGCGAGTGTAGCGAGTGTAGCGAAATGCTTGTGGTTGTGTGTGTGTGTCGGACTATTTCCACTTGAGAACGTCATTCATGTTGTGTCAGATCTGTGTTGCGTGTGGACCTACGGAAATATGCATAGTGGAAACCAAACACCTCCTAGGACCATGTTGTTGACCTGTGGGAATGGTGTATAAGTGCTACTGAAATGAAACCAGAGCGACACTGTATCCCCGATCTAACTGTTAATAATGCAGATGGTTCACCATAATATCCTCCATCGATAGGCTTTCCATAACGCCGTGCTATCAGTAGTTTAGTTGAGTCACATCTAGTTAGAAACAGAGATGAACTCATTCGACACATGGAAGAATAGGCCAGCATCTGAACTGTTTTATTGCTTGTTAGGTAGGCTACAACTTACTGCGCAACAAAACAACAAGCCAAATCTACATTTGGAGAGCTTGGGACGATAAGGTTCTATCTGCAACAAGGTGGTTCTGAGATAATTGTCTTTAAGTTCAGAACCCTCATTGGTTTGAATGGTGTCAGCAATTATTATATGGTATTATTTTGAACCTCACAACAGGATTTAGGGTATAGCACATGACGTATTCCACATTTTGTTCTGTTACAGCCTGAATTCAAAATGGATCTACAAAAAAAAATCCTCACCCATCTACAGACAATACCCCACGATGACAAAGTGAAAACATGTTTGTATACATTTTTGCAAATTTATTGAAAATGAAATACAGAAATATCTTTCACACCCAAGTCAGTTTTCACACCCGAGTCAATACATGTTAGAATCACCTTTGTCAGCGATTACAGCTATGAGTCTTTCTTGGTTAGTCTCTAAGAGCTTTGCACACCTGGGATTGTACAATATTTGCACATTATTATTTTAAAAATTCTTCAGGCTTTGTCAAGTTGGCTGTTGATTCTTGCTATACAGCCATTTTCAAATCTTGCCATAGATTTTCTAAGGCAATCAAGAACATTCAATGTATTCTTGGTAAGCAACTCCAGTGTATATTTGGCCTTGTGTTCTAGATTAGTGTCCTGCTGAAAGTTGAACTTGTGTTCCAGTGTCTGGTGGAAAGCAAACTGAACCAGGTTTTTCTCTAGGCAATTTTGATCTATTACATTTATTTTTATCCCAAAAAACTCCCTAGCCTTTGCCGATGACAAGAATACCCATAACATGATGCAGTCACCACCATGCTTGAAAATATGAAGCGTGATAGAGGTTAAGTTGAAGTTACCCACATGGTTCTAGATTGTCAACGTGACTGTGATTGTACTGGTGTGCATCCGGGCTGGATGACATTATTTACAGGCTGATATACATCACCTTTCACAGTACCTGCACTGTATTTATAAACTGTTGACCAATCGAGAGCTTGGGACTTTAAGATGGGACACAACCTCTGCAGACTCAAGACTAGGTTATATCAACAGACACGTTTAAACACTTTTCTCCCTATTTCCCCAATATCATGCTGGACTGTATTTAGGACAGTATGGCATCTATTTGCTCTTCTCTTCCCCAGTACTTGGATGATACAGTACGCAGAGCCACTAGCAGCTAATAATAGCTTAGTCTTAATTAATTCAGTCAGTTCATGTGTGAAAACGAAACACCTGTTACTCGCTACAGTATTCTCAGTGGATTCTGTCTGTCGTTCCTCTCCTCTAACTGACGCTGACCGTTTAGGAGACGTTTAATGACGTGGTAATTTGCTGACAGGTGGTTGATGCCAGTGTACTGTGTAACGTCGGAGTTTACATGCCTGTGATATGTGGTTGTCCCACCTAGCTATCCTAAGATGAATGCGCTGACTGTAAGTCGCTCTGGATAAGAGTGTCTGCTAAATGACGACAATGCCAATGTGAAATGTTAATAGAGGCCCCTGAGTATGGCACTGCTGCTGTCAGTGTGGCGAGACAGAGAGAATCCACCTGGGAATGCAGTGTTCCACTGCAAGCAAGGCGCCAATGCAAAACGCAGCCCAACGTGTGATAACATAAAACACAGGTGAACATGAGGATTGTAGGCATTTGCCATTCAACACATCAACATGTCGTTGGCAGTGGTAGGCTTTTACTTACATGAAACACTGGGCAACAGTACCTTAGCACTGCTGTCTGATGGATCAAACTCATCTGCAATAATAGCATTCAAGCTAAAACCACCAATATAATGATTCACATGCTTACGAGTAGAATAAATAGTATTTTGTGTAAACTCTGCATGCTACACTGTTGTCCCAGATTTACTGTAACATATCAGGTGGACTAGGCTACTTAGCACTTGCTTAGTTTATCCTACCACGTATCATAGTAGCATAAGCTGCAACTGCGACTTACATTACAATACTCACTCTGTCCAAGAGCATGACCCGTGCAACGTGTAAGTTACAAGCAAGTTTATCCTGCATACATGACACAATGTGTTGACATATGGGTTGTGGACACAGAGTTACAGCGAGTTACCACAGTATCTAAGGGTGCGTCGGCGACTCCACTCCAGTCTATTCAATACGATTAGCCTAATAACCCGCACATGGTTATGTATTTATGAGATAATTAAACCACAAATTATGTTTAAAATACTACACTTAATCTGTCGGAGTTCCTGAAGAATTTAGGGACGTTTTAAAACCATTCAAAGTGGAATAAGAAAGTGCCAATCTTGAGTCTTCTTACCTTCGGTGATCCTGTCAGTGGACAGCGAAGTGGTGCTGAAATCGCTGCTCAGACAAAAATTGTCAGAGTTAGAGGACGTGGTAGGCTCAAATAGGCTTTGCTGCGGCTGCAACGATTGGCTACTTCAGCGGACGGTTTTAGCCACGTTGTTATTTTCTGGACGTCCATTGATTGTTTAGCCTGGCAATCAAAGATACTAGGCGTCAGTTTCACGGTTAAAGGCATATGGGTGGTTTATTTCGAGTCATATTGACCAGTAAGCGGTGCGTAGCCGCCATAGATAGGCTTCGCCTGATTGTAAATCCAACCAAAATAACTTGATCATTTTCTATTCCATTATTAGAACATTCGAAATACTCACGTATTCTAATTCGTAATTCCAAGCACTGTGTGTAATAATAATGGATATAGCCTACATTGGCTACAACACATTTAGTTCTGGTGTTCCCTATCATGATCGTCTTACGTAATAATATAAGTCATATATCATTTAAGAAAATCGGTGGGAATTGATTGACTGGATAAATAGACGTTATAGGAATAGATATTTGGGTAATTCAAAGCTGATGATAGCCTACACATTACCACATTGCTTTGTGAATCAGTCAGATTAAAAACGAATAATAAATTGGTAAACAATGTGCCTGCATTTGTGAGTAAAAAGAGGAGGGGTGTATAATGCGCACCTAGCTGAATGCACCAAACGGAAAAACAATATTGAGTGCGACTCCCAATTATAATGAACGATACATGTGTCCTACTACGGAATGACCAGAAGATAGCAGCACTACTCTGGCTAAAACATCTGTTTTTCAGTCTACTGCAGGAGGGAAACTGTCTGTTTAATAACAGCAGTGAAGAATGAGAGCAATGTGAGTGTGTGAATTTACACGACAGGCGAAGGCTGACGGATCAGAAAATTATTGAAATGGACTGACATGACTTGTGCACAGGTGCAATGTTGCCAATTCTTAAGCCCAAAAAGCTACATTTATAATGTAAATAAATATTGATGGAATCCGACATTAAATTATATAATTTCAGTATAAGTAATTCAGTATATAATATATTTTTCAGCTATAATAGTTGTGTACAGAAATATGATATTCGCATCAGGAGAGTAGCCAATAATAGGAAAGCAATTCACATACAGCATCATATCATTCATTATACCTGCCTATGGAAGGACTAGGTAGAGACGTCATTTCCCCTAAAATTGATAAACAACAACCACAGGAAGGGGTGGGTGTGTATATGTACTGTATGTGTGTGTGTGTGTGTGTGTGTGTGTGTGTGTGTGTGTGTGTGTGTGTGTGTGTGTGTGTGTGTGTGTGTGTGTGTGTGTGTGTGTGTGTGTGTGTGTGTGTGTGTGTGTGTGTGTGTGTGTGTGTGTGAGAGAGAGAGAGAGAGAGAGAGAGAGAGAGAGAGAGAGAGAGAGAGAGAGAGAGAGAGAGAGAGAGAGAGAGAGAGAGAGAGAGAGAGAGAGAGAGAGAGAGAGAGACAAAGAGAGGGGGGCCTCTAAATTATTACTATTATTATGTCATGCAAATAATAGTGTAAAATAGCAGACCCATAGTAGCCAAGGATGTAGGTGCAGGAAGGCAGGACTTGTAACCAGGTCTTCAAGTGCTGAATGGTTTATTTACAGTGAGGGAGTGGTGCAGGTTGTCCAATGTCCATGTTTATGCTACAGTGAAGAAAATATTAAAATACATAACTCTACATGACACCAAAAAGGAAATTGACTCACAGACATAGTTTAAAAAAACCTTTGAAGGTAAATAAACAGTGAAACATGAATCCACGAATGCAGAATGTATAAATGCACATGTAAAGGCAACTGGCTACCCCTTCCCTGGACAATACCACCCTCAACCTCATAACCAAGTAAATAACCAAGACCACAGGCAAAGTGAAAAAAACAAACCATGCAGTTCCTCTCTGCTTCCCTCATTTCAAAATAAAAGTCCCCCACAAGTTCTTGTTCTTTTTTGTACAGGTATGGTGCACGTGCATGAGGTAAGTGAAGAGAAACTGCATGTGTCTACAATAGACCCAAGTTTAATTATACGTTCCATTAAATGTTAGTTATTTCACTTTGCCTGTGGTTTGGAAAGCCGGTTTAATTTATGTTCTATTAGATTATTTTTTCTAAATCCCCTCTACATAATGACCAACCCTACTGACAGTTGAAATGGAATTTTATTTAACTTCTGGCTTCCGGTGGACTATTCCGTTTTTTTTGTCAAGCTAATTCCTAGCAATGCTAGCGTATACTAGCGTTGCTAAAAGCAGCTACGGTCTAGGCTGATAACATCCCAAAAACATTCTGAGAATGTTTCTGATAAAATCAATTTATTTATAAAAATGTTTTAGATGAGATGTTCTGACGTTCACAAAAATGTGGTGCACAATATCTATAACAACCACCCCAAAATGTATATGTTTGTATAAAATACTCCCCCACAATGTTTGCACCATAACTGTTTCCACAACCTAATGCAACATTCTGGGAACCTTCAAAGAAAACACTAAATGTGTTCTGGGAACGTTCTTGTAACTACAGGCAAATGTTTTTTGCACCATAAAAGAAATATTGTATAACTGGATAGTTTTTGTGTTTTGGAACATGTCTTTCGTGATGTCCCCACAATGTTCCCACCAGACTGTTCCCACAACCTAATTAAATATTCTGGGAACCTTTTTAAAAAACAGCTTAAATAAGTTACCCACAGCTTAAAATATGATTAAATGTGTTCTATGAACATTCTTGCAACACTAGGTGACTGTTTTATACAAATATTCTGTAATCATCACCACGACTGGACAGTTTGTGTGTTGTGAGAACATTTGCCGTGCCCTAACGAATGTCCTGGGAAGCTTCACAGAACCAATTTGGTTTGCTGGGTTGGCAATATACACAGGGTACCAAGGAATTGAACTCGAGTTGTACATACAACTAGGAATAAAGTGACAGATGTTAAACAGTAGCAGCAGCATATGTGATGAGTAAAGGGGTCAGGGGGTGGGGTGTCATACTATGGATAATTTAGCTTTTTGATTTAGAATGTTATGACCCCTTTAGGATTAAAAATATACACTGCTTTAAAGAATAAAGGGAACACTTAAACAACACAATGTAACTCCAAGTCAATCACACTTCTGTGAAATCAAACTGTCCACTTAGGAAGCAACACTGATTGACAATACATTTTACATGCTGTTGTGCAAATGGAGTAGACAACAGGTGGAAATGATAAGAAATTAGCAAGATCCCCCCCCATAAAGGAGTGGTTCTGCAGGTGGTGACCACAGACCACTTCTCAGTTCCTATGCTTCCTGGCTGATGTTTTGGTCACCTTTGAATGTCGGCAGTGCTTTCACTCTAGTGGTAGCATGAGATGGAGTCTACAACCCACACAAGTGGCTCAGGTAGTGCAGCTCATCCAGGATGGCACATCAATGCGAGCTGTGGCAAGAAGGTTTGCTGTGTCTGTCAGCGTAGTGTCCAGAGCATGGAGGCACTACCAGGAGACAGGCCAGTACATCAGGAGACGTGGAGGAGGCCGTAGGAGGGCAACAAACCAGCAGCAGAACCGCTATCTCTGCCTTTGTGCAAGGAAGAGCAGGAGGAGCACTGCCAGAGCCCTGCAAAATGACCTCCAGCAGGCCACAAATGTGCATGTGTCTGCTCAGAGGGTGGTATGAGGGCCCGACGTCCACAGGTGGGAGTTGTGCTTACAGCCCAACACCGTGCAGGACGTTTGGCATTTGCCAGAGAACACCAAGATTGGCAAATTCGCCACTGGCACCCTGTGCTCTTCACAGATGGTTCACACTGAGCACGTGACAGACGTGACAGAGTCTGGAGACGCCGTGGAGAACGTTCTGAGAACGTTCTGCTGCCTGCAACATCCTGCAACATCCTCCAGGATGACCGGTTTGGCGGTGGGTCAGTCATGGTGTGGGGTGGCATTTCTTTGGGGGGCCGCACAGGCCTCCATGTGCTCACCAGAGGTAGCCTGACTGGCATTAGGTACCGCTTGTGCGGTTGGCCCTGGGTTCCTCCTAATGCAAGACCATGCTAGACCTCATGTTTATTTGTATTTATTTTACCTTTATTTAACTAGGCAAGTCAGTTAAGAACAATTCTTATTTTCAATGACGGCCTAGGAACAGTGGGTTAACTGCCTGTTAAGGGGCAGAACGACAGATTTGTACCTTGTCAGCTCGGGGACTTGAACTTGAACTTGCAACCTTCCGGTTACTACGCTCTAACTACTAGGCTACCCTGCTGCCCTACCCTGGCTGTTGATTTATTTAGAATTTAAAGCACACTTAACCAGCATGGCTACCACCGCATTCTGCAGCGATACACCATCTGGTTTGCGCTTAGTGGGATTATCATTTGTTTTTCAACAGGACAAATACCCAACACCTCCAGGCTGTGTAAGGGCTATTTGACCAAGAAGGAGAGTGATGGAGTGCTGCATCAGATGACCTGGCCACCACAATCACCCAACCTCAACTCAATTGAGATGGTTTGGGATGAGTTGGAGCACAGAGTGAAGGAAAAGCAGCCAACAAGTGCTCAGCATATGTGGGAACTCCTTCAAGACTGTTGGAAAAGCATTCCAGGTGAAGCTGATTGAGAGAATGCCAAGAGTGTGCAGGAAGTACCAGTGATTTACACAGTATTAAAGTGGCCAGATGAAGCGGATGCTAAACTACATGACTGTTTCACCAACACAGATTGGAATATATTCTGAGATTATGACGGCATTGAGGAGTTTACCACATCAGTCACTGACTTTATTAATAAGTGCATCGATGACGTTGTCCCCACAGTGACCATACTTACATATCCCAACCAGAAGCCATGGATTACAGGCAACATCCGGACTGAGCTAAAGGCTAGAGGTGCCACTTACAAGGAGCAGGATGACACAACGGTGGTAGGCCTGATCACCGACGATGATGAGCCAGCCTATAGGGAGGAGGTCAGAGACCTGGCAGTGTGGTGCCAGGACAATAACCTCTCCCTCAACATCAGCCAGACAAAGGAGCTGATCATGGACTGCAGGAAACAGAGGGCTGAGCACTTTCCCAGTGACATCGACAGGGCTGTAGTACAACAGCTTCAAGTTCTTCGGTGCCCACATCACTAAGGCTTTATCATGGTCCACACACACCAACAAAGTCGTGAATAGGGCATGACAACGCCTCTTCCCATGCAGGAGGCTGAAAAGATTTGGCATGGGCCCTCAGATCCTCAAAAAGTTCTACAGTTGCACCATTGATAGCATCTTGACAATAAATATGTTTTTAAGCATGCCAATGTCTTTTCAGGATGTACACTTGATTACATTACCAGGCAGAGGAAGTCCCTAAAAATTGTCAGACTCCAGCCACCCAAATCGTGGACTCTCTCCTTCCGCACAGCAAGCAGTACTGATGCACCAAGTCTGGAACCAACAGCCAACAGGACCCTGAACAGCTTCTACCCCCAAACCATAACACTGCTAAATAGTTAGTAATCCTCTAAAGTCGATTGACGCATCGGTGCGTCTAAGTAACATGATAAAAAAAATCCTCGTAACAATCTGTCAGTTTAGTGGTTCTCAATCCACTGCGTCCGCCGATGTTGCACTTCTGCTTCTGCGGTGAAAGGTTGCAGAACTAAATTGGTCTTCTCACGAAAATGCCTGTAGCGTCTAAATGATTTGACCTACACACTATTATGACCACTCTATGGAAAGGGGAGACTCTCGTGTGATGGTGTTCTCCGTGTCACTCGTCTAAAGTGTCACTCGTCTGAAGGTTTTAAAAAATAAATGGAAGTATGAAGGTAGTTTTGTCACTACCCAAAAAAGGGGTTTGGTATGTGTAAAAAATATATATTACATAGTTGAATGTGCTGACAACAAAATCACACAAAAATGATCAATGGAAATTAAATTTATCAACACATGGAGGTCTGTATTTGGAGTCACACTCAAAATTAAAGAGGAAAACCACACTACAGGCTGATCCTACTTTGATGTAATGTCCTTAAAACAAGTCAAAATGAGGCTCAGTAGTGTGTGTGGCCTCCACGTGCCTGTATGACTTCCCTACAACGCCTGGGCATGCTCCTGATGAGGTGGCGGATGGTCTCCTGAGGGATCTTCTCCCAGACCTGGACTAAAGCATCCGCCAACTCCCGGACAGTCTGTGGTGCAATGTGGCGTTGGTGGATGGAGCAAGACATGATGTCCCAGATGTACTCAATTGGATTCAGGTCTGGGGACGGGCGGGCCAGTCCATAGCATCAATGCCTTCCTCTTGCAGGAACTGCTGACACAAGTCAGTGTCACCAGCAAAGCACCCTCACACAATCACACCTCCTCCTGCATGCTTTACGGTGGGAAGCACACATGCAGAGATCGTCTGTTGACCTACTCCGTGTTTCACAAAAACACGGCGGTTGGAATCAAAAATCTCAAATTTGGACTCATCAGACCAAAAGACAGATTTCCATCGGTCTAATGTCCATTGCTCGTGTTACTTGGCCCAAGCAAGTCTCTAATTATTATTAGTGTCCTTTAGTAATGTCTGTTACTTGAACTTTGTGAAACATTTATTTGGGCTGCAATTTCTGAGGCTGGTAACTCTAAATAACGTATCCTCCGCAGCACAGGTAACTCTGGGTTTTCCTTTTCATGTGGCGGTCCTCATGAGAGCCAGTTTCATCATAGCACTTTCTGGTTTTTGCGACTGCACTTTAAAGAATGTTCAGTTCTTTACATTTTCCAGGTTGATTGACCTTCATGTCTTAAAGGAATGATGGACTGTTGTTTCTCTTTGCCTATTTGAGCTGTTCTTGCCAGAATATCGACTTGGTCTTCTACCAAAAGGGCTATATTCTGTATACCAACCCTAACTTGTCAAAGCAAAACAGATTGGCTCAAACACATTTTGAAGAATTTCCACAAATGAACTTTTAGTAAGGCACACATGTTAATTAAAATGCATTCTAGGTGACTACCTCATGAAGCTGGTTGAGAGAATACCAAGAGTTTGCAAAGCTGTTACCAAGGTAAAGAGTTGCTACTTTGAAGAATTTGTTCAACACTTTTTTGGTTATTACAAGATTCCCTATGTGTTATTTCATAGTTCTGATGTCTTTACTATTATTCTACAATGTACAAAATAAAGAAAACCCTTGAATGAGTATGTGTGTTCAAACTTTTGATTGGCACTGTATATTATCCAAGTCCTTGCTCAGCCACAACTCCAAGAAACATAGGATATTACAATTATTCACTTCCCTTTGATAGGGTAGTCTCAAACGGAGCTGGTCTAGTTTGTTCTCCAGTGATTGTATGTTTGCCAATAGAACGGAGGTTAGAAGCGGTTTATGAATTCGCCGACATAGTTTGTCTATGTGCCCATACGTGCTCAGTAGTGTGTGTGGCCTCCCATACGTGCTCAGTAGTGTGTGTGGCCTCCCATACGTGCTCAGTAGTGTGTGTGGCCTCCCATACGTGCTCAGTAGTGTGTGTGGCCTCCCATACGTGCTCAGTAGTGTGTGTGGCCTCCCATACGTGCTCAGTAGTGTGTGTGGCCTCCCATACGTGCTCAGTAGTGTGTGTGGCCTCCCATACGTGCTCAGTAGTGTGTGTGGCCTCCCATACGTGCTCAGTAGTGTGTGTGGCCTCCCATACGTGCTCAGTAGTGTGTGTGGCCTCCCATACGTGCTCAGTAGTGTGTGTGGCCTCCCATACGTGCTCAGTAGTGTGTGTGGCCTCCCATACGTGCTCAGTAGTGTGTGTGGCCTCCCATACGTGCTCAGTAGTGTGTGTGGCCTCCCATACGTGCTCAGTAGTGTGTGTGGCCTCCCATACGTGCTCAGTAGTGTGTGTGGCCTCCCATACGTGCTCAGTAGTGTGTGTGGCCTCCCATACGTGCTCAGTAGTGTGTGTGGCCTCCCATACGTGCTCAGTAGTGTGTGTGGCCTCCCATACGTGCTCAGTAGTGTGTGTGGCCTCCCATACGTGCTCAGTAGTGTGTGTGGCCTCCCATACGTGCTCAGTAGTGTGTGTGGCCTCCCATTCGTGCTCAGTAGTGTGTGTGGCCTCCCATACGTGCTCAGTAGTGTGTGTGGCCTCCCATACGTGCTCAGTAGTGTGTGTGGCCTCCCATACGTGCTCAGTAGTGTGTGTGGCCTCCCATACGTGCTCAGTAGTGTGTGTGGCCTCCCATACGTGCTCAGTAGTGTGTGTGGCCTCCCATACGTGCTCAGTAGTGTGTGTGGCCTCCCATACGTGCTCAGTAGTGTGTGTGGCCTCCCATACGTGCTCAGTAGTGTGTGTGGCCTCCCATACGTGCTCAGTAGTGTGTGTGGCCTCCCATACGTGCTCAGTAGTGTGTGTGGCCTCCCATACGTGCTCAGTAGTGTGTGTGTCCTCCCATACGTGCTCAGTAGTGTGTGTGTCCTCCCATACGTGCTCAGTAGTGTGTGTGGCCTCCCATACGTGCTCAGTAGTGTGTGTGGCCTCCCATACGTGCTCAGTAGTGTGTGTGGCCTCCCATACGTGCTCAGTACTGTGTGTGGCCTCCCATACGTGCTCAGTAGTGTGTGTGGCCTCCCATACGTGCTCAGTAGTGTGTGTGGCCTCCCATACGTGCTCAGTAGTGTGTGTGGCCTCCCATACGTGCTCAGTAGTGTGTGTGGCCTCCCATACGTGCTCAGTACTGTGTGTGGCCTCCCATACGTGCTCAGTAGTGTGTGTGGCCTCCCATACGTGCTCAGTAGTGTGTGTGAGCTTCTCTCACGCCGCCTTTTCTTTTCCTTTTCAGAGTCTCTGGGATTAGGGCCTGGCCCGGGGTGAGCAGTATGTCCAGCTCCTCAGATTCTTTGAAGTACAAATCTTCATCCGAATCGAGGCTAGTGATTGCTTTTCTGATCTCAAGAAGCTATTTTAGGGCGGGTGGCGCAGTGGTTAAGGGCGCTGTACTGCAGCGCCAGCTGTGCCACCAGAGACCCTGGGTTCGCGCCCAGGCTCTGTCGTAACCGGCCGCGACCGGGAGGTCCGTGGGGTGACGCACAATTGGCCTAGCGTCGTCCGGGTTAGGGAGGGCTTGGCCGGTAGGGATATCCTTGTCTCATCGCGCACCAGCGACTCCTGTGGCGGGCCGGGCACAGTGCACGCTAAAATCATGTGCACGGTGTTTCCTCCGACACATTGGTGCGGCTGGCTTCCGGGTTGGATGCGCGCTGTGTTAAGAAGCAGTGCGGCTTGGTTGGGTTGTGTAACGGAGGACGCATGACTTTCAACCTTCGTCTCTCCCGAGCCCGTATGGGAGTTGTAGCGATGAGACAAGATAGTAGCTACTAAAACAATTTGATACCATGAAATTGGGGAGAAAATGTGGTCATTTTTTTCGTGCTATTTTCGGTCACAGGAAACGATTGCGGAAACATTATGTAGAAAAATAGTTAAGATCAGCACAAAATAACTAAATAACAGAATTGGTCAGGAACCCATAAAAGAGAGTCCCACAGGGCGGTGCACAATTGGCCCAGCGTTTGGTCGGTATAGGACGTCATTGTAAATAAGAATTTGTTCTTAACTGACTTGCCTAGTTAAATAAAGGTTAAACAAATTTTAAAAAATACATTCAATATTTTGTCTCAAATTTCGACCTTACTAAGAACCAACCACACGGACAATCAGCAGACTATGTTTATTCAACATTCATGACAGATGAGGGAGTTTTCGTTTTTTATTCTATGTAGACTAAATGTGCATACCGTTAATGGAAAGCTTCGCCACAGTCAATGGAAAGAATCACCACATTCAGGACTAGCCTAGTCCTAGTCTGATTAATCAGGCTGTAATATACAAATATTTGGTATACAGCCTGAGACATCAGGGTTGTGTGCGCAAATTGTGTAAATGTTCCTTACAAGCCAGAATGTTGAATAAAATTACATTTAAACGTACTCTACTGGTTGTATGTGAGGTTTCACCTGCTGCTCGAAAATAGAGACAAAATAGAGTAGTGTTATTACTCCAACTTTCAGTAGCTGGTCTGTATATCGGTTTGTACTTCCGGTTTTTATTTTCAATACTGATACAATTTGCAAACAAACACTTGCACAATATGTCCGAGCCTAACCAAACCACAGACCAAATGGCGAACACGTCCAGCTGATTGCGAGGAAACATCCTTTGGTTGACTACATCGCCTGCAATGAGTCAAGATATTTAATGTACAAACGATGGAACCTACCAGCGCTGGAAAAAGTCAAACAAACAACACATTCAACCGCCAAAAGGACCAATAGCATGTACAACGTGTAAAGTAACCTCAAATATATTTTCATTTAACATTCTCTCTCTCCCTTGCAGAGACTATTACAGCGGCTCTCGGTAGAGAATATTACAGTAACCTTTTTCACACTGATGTCATGGAGTAACCATGGTAACATCTGATGTTTAAGCAAGCCGAGGCCTACCTCCTACCTGTTTATAACGCAATAGGCTACAACCCAAGCTAGGACACCCCAAGTGTTTTATTGATTTATTGACCATCTAAATTCACAACTTTGTGGTGTCTAATGTAAAAATATAGGGTTTTATCGACGTTTTGAAATGTAGGCATATTCAATCATCACAGTTTGAATTGATGACTTGAACTTAGCGTAGCCATACATGCAGACAACCCATGCTCTGTGTGCTTTTTCTTTGTTAAAATGAACCAGGGATTTAGCTTCGGACAGACCACACAATACTGTACTTTTGTCCGTTTTCTTTACTCATTAAATCGGTCGGACAAAACACCATTGATTCGTCCGGATTTTCCCCTCTAGAACTCTGCGCTTGCCAGTTCACCCGCTCGATTGATTACTGTTACGCCTGTGCATTGCGACCCACATTGGACTGGACTGCTGTATCTCGAGAGTTGCTACTGAGGTCTACAACTTTATTCACCACCACAGTGAAGAGAAATAGCTTGAGATGGGTAAGTGAAATACAATTTGTTTTCTTATTGTTTATGATTTACTGGCGACTTGTTGATGCTACTTCCGAACAAGGATAACGGAACGTGGGTTTGGGTGCTGCGGTGATTGACACTTTCTGACACTGGATGAACGATGTTACAACAGAGCGTTTGAATTGCTGATTCGGAAACTGTTTTAAATCATATTGCTAGTGCATACATTTTAGAAACAGGAATGCAATGTTCCCGCATGTGGAATAAAGGTGTTTGTTTAAATGATCTATTAAATTAACGTCAACATGTTTAGAACTAAATTCCTGCGAGGGATGGGTAGCCCGTGTCCAGCCTTTATCAATCAGAATGAGAATTTGATTTGATACAAGCAACAGTTTCTTTGTCTTGTGGGAGCCTTCTGTAACAGTATCTATTGAGTAGCCTTGAATAAGAATGAATGGCTTGAACTCAGTAGCTTTCCTGGGAAAGGAATGTGTACACTGTGCATGGAAGGGATATAACTAAAGTGCTTTCAATTGAGTTGCGTTGCCAGGCGCCTTCAACCGAGTAATGAAATGTTATTGAACACATGCAAAAACACGCACACACACACACACACACACACTGTCCCCCCACACACACACACACACACACACACACACACACACACACACACACACACACACACACACACACACACACACACACACACACACACACACACACACACACACACACACACACACACACACACACTGTCCCCCCATACACACACACACTGTCCCCCCATACACACACACACACACACGCACGCACGCACGCACACACGCACGCACACACACACACACACACACACACACACACACACACACACACACACACACACACACACACACACACACACACACACACACACACACACACACACACTGTCCCCCATACACACACACACACACACACACGCACGCACGCACGCACGCACGCACACACACACACACACACACACACACACACACACACACACACACACACACACACACACACACACACACACACACACACACACACACACACACACACACACACACACACACACACAATTTCCTCAAAACATGTTGTTTTATTACCATGCCCTTTTATTTACCCCCCCCTCTCTCTGTCTCTGTCTCTGACTCAATTCAATTCAATTCAAGGGCTTTATTGGCATGGGAAACATGTGTTGCCAAAGCAAGTGAGGTAGATAATATATAAAGTGAAATAAACAATAAAAATTAACAGTAGACATCACACATACAGACGTTTCAAAACAATAAAGACATTACAAATGTCATATTGTATATATATACAGTGTTTTAACAATGTACAAATGGTAAAG
This sequence comes from Oncorhynchus gorbuscha, assembly GCF_021184085.1. Lineage (NCBI taxonomy): Eukaryota > Metazoa > Chordata > Actinopteri > Salmoniformes > Salmonidae > Oncorhynchus > Oncorhynchus gorbuscha. The sequence goes on along the minus strand of NC_060196.1, from coordinate 8,530,846 downwards.
GACACAAGATAAAATAAATAAGCATAGATATGGGTTGTATTTACAATGGTGCGTGTTTTTCACTGGTTGCCCTTTTCTCGTGGCAACAGGTCACAAATCTTGCTGCTTTGATGGCACACTGTGGTATTTCACCCAGTAGATATGGGAGTTTATCAAAATAGGATTTGTTTTCGAATTCTTTGTGGATCTGTGTAATCTGAGGGAAATATGTCTCTCTAATATGGTCATACATTGGGCAGGAGGTTAGGAAGTGCAGCTCAGTTTCCACCTCATTTTGTGGGCAGTGAGCACATAGCCTGTCTTCTCTTGAGAGCCATGTCTGCCTATGGCGGCCTTTCTCAATAGCAAGGCTATGCTCGCTGAGTCTGTACATAGTCAAAGCTTTCCTTAATTTTGGGTCAGTCACAGTGGTCAGGTATTCTGCCGCTGTGTACTCTCTGACTCTCTCTCTCGCTGCCTCTTTCTGTCTCTCTCTTTCTGTCTCTCTATCTCTGTCTCTGTCTCTGTCTCTCTCTCTCTGTCTCACTGTCTCTCTCTCTCTGTCTCCCTTTCTCTCTCTCTGTCTCTCTCTCTCTCCCCCTCTCTCTCCCTCTCTCTCTCTGTACTCTCTCTCTCTCTCTCTGTCTCTGTCTCTCTCTCTCTGTCTCTCTCTCTCTCTCTCTGTCTCTCTGTCTCTCTCTCTCTCTCTCTCTCTCTCTCTCTCTCTCTCTCTCTCTCTCTCTCTCTCTCTCTCTCTCTCTCTCTCTCTCTCTCTCTCTCTGTGTGTCTCTCACTGCCAGGTCAATTTGCTACTGGTGGAACACAAACAGATGTGAGGAAAGGAAAGAACAGTACAGCTGCCAGGAAAAACTCATCTTGAATGAAGAGATGTGGCCTTGAGCCTCACCTGGCCCCTTGAGGAGAGTGTTTGTCACAGGTTCAAAGTAGTTTCTAATTGGTTTGTTATTGGTTTGTCTTTGTAGGCCTTGGTCAAAGGTGCTCATCAATCTAGAGAATGAAGGAAAGAAACAATCTGGATTATGTCATCTGTTGTTGTCTATGGTTGGTCTTATTGTTGTCATTGTTACTGTGTAACGGCCATTCATTCTTTCAATCATTTTTTTCCCTCATCCCTCCATTATGCATCCAGCAAATCACATGAGTGCTAAATGATGGTATTATGCAGTTGTTCTGTGCCCCCTCCAAACATTCTCCTCTTTCTGTGGGGCCTTTTGATAATCTTCACAAGCGTTGCAGTGTTTGTGGAACAATTTCACTTCATGACCTTTGACTCCCTGCTCCAGCTGAGAACCGGGAGAGTTTGCTAATGTGAATAGCTCTCTCTCTCTCTGTCTGTCTGTCTGTCTGTCTGTCTGTCTGTCTGTCTGTCTGTCTGTCTGTCTGTCTGTCTGTCTGTCTGTCTGTCTGTCTGTCTGTCTGTCTGTCTGTCTGTCTGTCTGTCTGTCTGTCTGTCTGTCTGTCTGTCTGTCTGTCTGTCTGTCTGTCTGTCTGTCTGTCTGTCTGTCTGTCTGTCTGTCTGTCTGTCTGTCTGTCTGTCTTTTCTCTGTGAGATTTCATCTGTTGCATCCCAGGCTTTGCTGGGTCTGGGCCTGACCCCACGGGTTCGACACAGACACGGAGACAGACACTGACAGAGACACAGACATATGCACTGCTGCACTCACATGTGCACACTCCTGGGGTCTCTAGGCGGGAACTCTTGCCACTTTTGCAGCCTGAGCTCAAGTGTCATCAGATGGAATGTGAGTATGAGGCCCACAAACAGACCCCATCCCGCCATGCCAATAACATGTCTGCCTATCTCATTCCATCTGGCCAATAAGTCACCAATATGCCAATTTGCTAAATATGCCAATATGCTAAAACGCCCATGACGCAGCTGTTCAGCCTCTACATTGGTGAACATTAGTCAGATGGTGTACAGACGTTACTGTGTGAAGAGTATGCAGTGACAGAGATTTGGACACTAATTAGAATACAGTTGCAGAGTTGTGATTTTTCTATTCTACCTGAACCTGAGAAGTTTATCCGCTCCCTTACACCCTCAGCGAGGACAGATTACCCAGTGTGTGTGTGTGTGTGTGTGTGTGTGTGTGTGTGTGTGTGTGTGTGTGTGTGTGTGTGTGTGTGTGTGTGTGTGTGTGTGTGTGTGTGTGTGTGTGTGTGTGTGTGTGTGTGTGTGTGTGTGTGTGTGTGTGTGGCATGCACACACTACTGTGGAGGAGAATGATTTATTATGATACAACAGCACTGTCAGCATTAGGCTGTATGGAATTGTAATCATTGGCAAAGTTCGAAGTTCTCTGTGTGTGTGTGTGTGTGTTTGAAAAGAGGTCATTTTACTTTCCTGTATGGAATGACAAAAGCTCAAATCTCAATAACAGACAATCTACCCACAGCAGCAGGCGGTGCTGGCCAAGTGTTGATGTGCGGCCCATCCTGGCGCCAGCTTCCGTGTTTCTCTTCTTTCTCATCCTCCCGTCGGACTCAACGGGGGTTGCATTTCCAAGCAGCAGTAAATAGTGAGCAAGCACTTGTATGTCTTGGGGGGGGGGGGGGTGTGGTGAGTCATTGAGCCACCCACCTACCCCTGCTCTCCTGTTCTGTGTCTCTGCTTTTGATTTGGATGGAGTTACGGGTTGTGAACTGTTCCTAGATCAGATTTGGCCAGAGAGAGAGCCTGACATACAAAACTCCCTTCCACCACCACTAACTCACTTCTCCAGATGCTCTGAGACACTGAACCAGTGAGAAGTCTCCTCTCTAAGTCACAGGGACTATCTAGTAGTGTTTATCCCCCTAGCAAGGTCTGACTGGCTGCTTCCTACTCTCCTTAGATGACCCTTTCCATCATTCTGACCAATTGTCTTCATATTCTGACGTAAAACTTTCTGCTGTTGATTTCATGGGCCAAACCAAATCGACGTGTATTGTTTTCTCTATCGTAAAGACCTTTCTGCTGTTGATTTCCCATGGGCCAAACCAAATCGACGTGTATTGTTTCTCCTTCTCTATCATAAAGACCTTTCTGCTGTTGATTCCCCATAGGCCAAACCAAATCGACGTGTATTGTTTCTCTCCTTCTCTATCGTAAAGACCTTTCTGCTGTTGGTTTGGGCCAAACCAAATCAACGTGTATTGTTTGCGTACACAGTTTGGCAGATGTTATAGAGGATGCAGAGAAATGCTTAAGTTACTATCTCCTAACAATGCAGTAATATGTCAAACAAGTACCTGCACAAAACGTTACCAAATAGCCAGTGTGTGATCAACCGTTTTTCCTGGTGAGGCTTTAGCAGAAAGTACGCTCTCCTCCAACTGACCAGGGGCCCAAAGGTGTTTGATCTAAAACCCAGACCCTCTCGTTCTCTGTCTTTGAGTCACACGGTCCTTTATTGTTGTTGTCTCCACTGTCTTGGTGCTATTACATGGTGAGCTAGGCTGCTCTCTGTTCCTGTTTATTCCCTCAGGTGTTACTGTACAAGAGGAACACATTGTGTTGTTCATATCTGTAGTACACTTGTTGAGTGCCCTTGAGTGTAGCAGACCAGCTAAGTGTGTTTAGTACAGTAGCTATGTCCTGCCACCAAAAGCGTTGTGGCTCTAGCAAGTGTACTTCACTGTTGCCAAGGCTCTCAGAACTCTCAGTGTCCAAACTCAATCCCCTCTGGAATGGAATTCAGTTCCCTCATGACACAATCACCCTTTGACCTCCCGCATTCACCACACATTGGGTACTTAAAGAAGAAGAAGAAACCTTCTCTGCAGGAGAATGTGTGCTGAGCTGGGACGGGCTGGCATTAGATGTAGACCAGGTCAGACAGACAGGGGGAGAGGAGGGAGGCATTAAAGTTCAGGCGGACTATGGGGAAAACTTTATGGTCTCTGTATTGTACATTTCAACAGCCTCAGACCGCATTTTTTGTATATTGTGCAAAGTTACATTTCTGAGAAGGTAGTGTTTTGTTGTCAGATTAACTGCGAGTCTCTTTCTGCGAGAAAACATCGACAGTAAAACACAGAAATGATGCTAATCCTTTTACAGGTTTATGTACTGTGATTTGATCAAATAAGAATTGAGCAGGACATGTATTCTTCTTCTGTTGATCCTTCTCTCTGTTTTCTATTCCTTCCTTCCATTCACCTCTTAATGGAGTTGCTCTCAACAGGCCTGTATTGATTCCTGCAGTCTATTGTAGCGTAGCCTTGGACTCTCTCTGACTGCCTTGTATGCTTATTATGAGCCTGGTACTTAGACACATGCAGGGCATGCTCAGTGTGTTCCACGGCAGGTTACCATAGACCTAACATGGAGATATGCCTGTTTGAGCGTTTCAGAAATATGTATAGAAATCAGGTAGATTCTAACAGGTGTTTTGTGCATATTCTTCTTCACCGGCAGACAATGCATTTCTACCAGAGTACGTTGCCATGGTTACTGAGTCATCGAAAAGCCTGAGTCTGTGATCAGCTAATTCCTTTAGTCCTTTTCTTCCTCCTTCTGTTCACCACCATCTAATGACTTGGCTAAGCAGTGTGTGTGTGTGTGTGTGTGTGTGTGTGTGTGTGTGTGTGTGTGTGTGTGTGTGTGTGTGTGTGTGTGTGTGTGTGTGTGTGTGTGTGTGTGTGTGTGTGTGTGTGTGTGTGTGTGTGTGTGTGTGTGTGTGTGTGTGTGTGTGTGTGTGACATGACATCCACATGAGGACACTCTTAATCAGGCCTACTCTTTTGATTTCTCTCTCTCATATGCACACACCTCTGCAAACTCTCTGTCACACACACACACACACACACACACACACACACACACACACACACACACACACACACACACACACACACACACACACACACACGCACGCACGCACGCACGCACGCACGCACACACACACACGCACACACACACACACACACACACACACACACACACGCACACACACACACACAAACAGTATATGACCATATTCTAACACAGTGGTCATGATTCACATCAGAGCTTCCACTAAAGGCACAGAAAGAGCATTCCCAATGTCACTGAGGAATGGTGGCTATATGTGAGGAGAGGAGAGGAGAGGAGAAGATAGGAGTAGAGAGGAGAGGATTCCCTCAATGATATAGCTCTGCCTCTTCCCCACTCTCTGTCCTCTTCTCCTCCTATAATTTCGCAGTATAACTGTTATCCAGGTCATGGGTGGGACAAGTCAAGTCAAGTCAACCACAGCCTGCAGCCATAGCACTCTAATACACATACTACTCAAAACACCATCCTTCTCGGATACACAAAATCTCCCAACACAGCCCAAACGTCATTTAATATAATATTATTGAATGTCCCTGAGACTAGAAATGCCAAAGTAACTACCATGTATGTGTATTAAATGTGGAGGCAAGAGGCAGTGCATCACACATGAGAAGCTTTCTGGAGCGCGTTGCCTGTATGTATGTCCCAGTCCTAAATGGCACCCTATTCCATTTATAGTGCACATCTTTTGACCAGGACCCATAGGGCACTATATAGGGAATAGTATAGGGAATAGTGTGCAATTTGGGTCTGGGTCATAGCCATGACATCAGACTGTGATATGAGCTCCTGTCCCTCCCGTCCCTCTTCCGCTGCCACCCCTCCATCCTCCATCTTCGTTGTTTCACTCCTCCACCCCTCCATCCTCCATCTTCATTGTTTCACTCCTCCATCCCTCCATCCTCCATCTTCATTGTTTCACTCCTGCATCCCTCCGTCCTCCATCTTTGTTGTTTCGCTCCTCCATCCCTCCATCCTCCATCTTCATTGTTTTGCTCCTCCATCCCTCCATCCTCCATCTTCATTGTTTTGCTCCTCCATCCCTCCATCCTCCATCTTCGTTGTTTCACTCCTCCATTCCTCCATCTTCGTTGTTTCACTCCTCCATCCCTCCATCTTCGTTGTTTCATTCCTCCATCCCCCATCCTCGCTGTTTCACTCCTCCATCCCTCCATCTTCGTTGTTTCACTCCTCCATCCCTCCATTCTCCATCTTCATTGTTTCACTCCTCCATCCCTCCATCCTCCATCTTCATTGTTTCGCTCCTCCATCCCTCCATCCTCCATCTTCATTGTTTTGCTCCTCCATCCCTCCATCTTCGTTGTTTCGCTCCTCCATCCCTCCATCCTCCCTCTTCGTTGTTTCGCTCCTCCATCCCTCCATCATCCATCTCCATTGTTTCGCTCCTCCCACCCTCCATCCACCATCTTCGTTGTTTCACTCCTCCACCCCTCCATCATCCATCTTCGTTGTTTCACTCCTCCATCCCTCCATTCTTCATCTTCATTGTTTCGCTCCTCCATCCCTCCATCCTCCATCTTTGTTGTTTCGCTCCTCCATCCCTCCATCCTCCATCTTCGTTGTTTCACTCCTCCACCCCTCCATCCTCCATCTTCGTTGTTTCACTCCTCCATCCCTCCATCCCCCATCCTCGCTGTTTCACTCCTCCATCCCTCCATCTTCATTGTTTCACTCCTCCATCCCTCCATCTTCGTTGTTTTGCTCCTCCATCCCTCCATCCATCCTCCATCCTCGCTGTTTCACTCCTCCATCCCTCCATCTTCGTTGTTTCGCTCCTCCATCCTTCCATCCTCCATCCTCGCTGTTTCACTCCTCCATACCTCCATCTTCGTTGTTACACTCCTCCATCCCTCCATCCTCCATCCTCTCTGTTTCACTCCTCCATCCCTCCATCTTCTCATCCCTCCTCCATCCCTCCATCCCTCCATCCTCGCTGTTTCACTCCTCCATCCCTCCATCTTCGTTGTTTCACTCCTCCATCCCTCCATCCCTCCATCTTCATTGTTTCACTCCTCCATCCCTCCATCCTCCATCTTCGTTGTTTCACTCCTCCATCCCTCCATCCTCCATCTTCATTGTTTCGCTCCTCCATCCCTCCATCCTCCATCTTCATTGTTTGCTCCTCCATCCCTACATCCTCCAACTTTGTTGTTTCGCTCCTCCATCCCTCCATCTTCCATCTTCATTGTTTTGCTCCTCCATCCCTCCATCTTCGTTGTTTCACTCCTCCTCCATCCCTCCATCCTCCATCTTCATTGTTTCGCTCTCCTCCATCCCTACATCCTCCATCTTTGTTGTTTCGCTCCTCCATCCCTCCATCCTCCATCTTCGTTGTTTCACTCCTCCACCCCTCCATCCTCCATCTTCGTTGTTTCACTCCTCCATCCCTCCATCCCCCATCCTCGCTGTTTCACTCCTCCATCCTCCATCTTCATTGTTTCACTCCTCCATCCTCCATCTTCGTTGTTTCGCTCCTCCATCCCTCATCCATCCTCCATCTCGTTGTTTCACTCCTCCATCCCTCCATCGCTGTTTCACTCCTCCATCCCTCCATCCTTCGTTGTTTCACTCCTCCATACCTCCATCCATCCTCCATCCTCATCCTCCATCCTCTCTGTTTCACTCCTCCATCCCTCCATCTTCGTTGTTTCACTCCTCCATCCCTCCATCCCCCATCCTCCATCTTCATTGTTTCACTCCTCCATCCCTCCATCCCTCCATCCTTCTTTGTTGTTTCGCTCCTCCATCCCTCCATCCTCCATCTTCATTGTTTCACTCCTCCATCCCTCCATCCTCCATCTTTGTTGTTTCGCTCCTCCATCCCTCCATCCTCCATCTTCGTTGTTTCGCTCCTCCATCCCTCCATCCTCCATCTTCATCCCTCCATCCCTCCATCCTCAATCTTTGTTGTTTCGCTCCTCCATCCCTCCATCCTCCATCTTCATTGTTTCCTCCTCCATCCCTCCATCCTCCATCTTCGTTGTTTCGCTCCTCCATCCCTCCATCCTCCATCTTCATTGTTTTGCTCCTCCATCCCTCCATCTTCGTTGTTTCGCTCCTCCATCCCTCCATCCTCCATCTTCGTTGTTTCGCTCCTCCATCCCTCCATCCTCCATCTTTGTTGTTTCGCTCCTCCATCAACCTCCATCTTCGTTGTTTCACTCCTCCACCCCTCTATCCTCCATCTTCGTTGTTTCACTCCTCCATCCCTCCATCCCCATCCTCGCTGTTTCACTCCTCCATCCTCCATCTTCGTTGTTTCACTCCTCCATCCCTCCATCTTCGTTGTTTCGCTCCTCCATCCCTCCATCTTCGTTGTTTCGCTCCTCCATCCCTCCATCTCGCTGTTTCACTCCTCCATCCATCCATCTTCGTTGTTTCACTCCTCCATCCCTCCATCCTCCATCCTCGCTGTTTCACTCCTCCATCCCTCCATCTTCGTTGTTTCACTCCTCCATCCCTCCATCCTCCATCTTCATTGTTTCACTCCTCCATCCCTCCGTCCTCCATCTTTGTTGTTTCGCTCCTCCATCCCTCCATCCTCCATCTTCATTGTTTTGCTCCTCCATCCCTCCATCTTCCCTCCTCCATCCCTCCATCTTCATTGTTTCGCTCCTCCATCCCTCCATCCTCCATCTTCGTTGTTTCACTCCTCCATCCCTCCATCCTCCATCTTCTTTGTTTCACTCCTCCATCCCTCCATCTCGTTGTTTCACTCCTCCATCCCTCCATCCTCCATCTTCATTGTTTCACTCCTCCATCCCTCCATCCTCCATCTTCGTTGTTTCGCTCCTCCATCCCTCCATCCTCGCTGTTTCACTCCTCCATCCCTCCATCTTTGTTGTTTCACTCCTCCATCCCTCCATCCTCCATCCTCTGTTTCACTCCTCCATCCCTCCATCTTCGTTGTTTCACTCCTCCATCCCTCCATCCTCCATCTTCATTGTTTCACTCCTCCATCCCTCCATCCTCCATCTTTGTTGTTTCGCTCCTCCATCCCTCCATCCTCCATCTTCATTGTTTTGCTCCTCCATCCCTCCATCTTCGTTGTTTTGCTCCTCCATCCCTCCATCCTCCATCTTCGTTGTTTCGCTCCTCCATCCCTCCATCCTCCATCTTCATTGTTTCGCTCCTCCATCCCTCCATCCTCCATCTTTGTTGTTTCGCTCCTCCATCCCTCCATCCTCCATCTTTGTTGTTTCACTCCTCCACCCCTCCATCCTCCATCTTCGTTGTTTCACTCCTCCATCCCTCCATCCTCCATCTTCGTTGTTTCACTCCTCCACCCCTCCACCCCTCCATCTTCGTTGTTTCACTCCTCCACCCCTCCACCCCTCCATCTTCGTTGTTTCACTCCTCCATCCCTCCATCCCCCATCCTCGCTGTTTCACTCCTCCATCCCTCCATCTTCGTTGTTTCACTCCTCCATCCCTCCATCTTCATTGTTTCACTCCTCCATCCCTCCATCCTCCATCCTCGCTGTTTCACTCCTCCATCCCTCCATCTTCATTGTTTCGCTCCTCCATCCCTCCATCCTCCATCCTCTCTGTTTCACTCCTCCATCCTCCATCCTCGCTGTTTCGCTCCTCCATCATCCAGCCTCGCTGTTTCACTCTTTCTTCCTCTTCCTCTCCTCTCATCTCATCTTGTAGCTGTTGTAGTGCAAGGCTCAGGTACTGTATTGAACCCAGACATAGACAACACCGATTTAGACATTGGGGTTGCTTCAATCGAAGCAGGTAACATATTTTATTGTGGTGTGAAAATACAGGAACAGCAACAATCTCAAGGTAATACATCACATTACTTCAACATGCTAATTCACATAGCGAAAATGACATTCACTCCACAGAAATACCAGTCCCTGGTTTCAATACAGTAGAGTCATAAATATACATCTTTTCCACTCATGGGACATATGCTCACCTAGTCACTCATCTGCTCCCTTTCTGTCTCTGAAAGCATTAGTGCCTCTCTCACCACCTTGATGGCTTCCTCTTAGTAGCTATATTTTCTCACACACACACACACACACGCACACACACACACACACACACACACACACACACACACACACACACACACACACACACACACACACACACACACACACACACACACACACACACACACACACACACACACACACACACACACACACACACACACACACACACACACACACACTGCTCTTTCCTTGTAGAAATGGGCCATTCAGTGTTTGAAGCGTCATAATGTCCCCCGAGACACATTTCAATCCATTTCCGACACAATAACTTTTCGAACTGAAGGAGGGCCAAACTGCTAGTGCTGCTCGAGGTGTTTCAGTTACTGACCAGCACACAGTCACCTTAGGCTGTTGAAGGGTTCCACCAACTTGAGGTCAGAGTTGACCTTCTAAAAGGTTAGCTCATTTCCAATATATAGAGATTTGAAGGAAATGAACAACAGAAGAGGAAGCGCTTCGCCTCTGTGTCTGGTACATCAGATTCTCCGAGCAAACAGTCACGTGCCGTTGCCACGGCGATACCAGACCTACAGCGGCCTAGCGATGATGGAGCTGTTACTGAGCAGGTTGGTTTCAAAACAACCCAGAGGTTGCTGGCTCACACCTGACGTCGCCGCGCTCCGTTCTCTTCGGCGTCACAAGGAAAACATTACTTTGCATAAAAGATGCATGGCCATTTCTCCCAACGCCCCTGATAAAGGGATTCAAATCAAATAAAAATGGGTAATTATGCTTTAAAGGCACAATCCTGAGGTTAATCAGAGCAGAATCAGGTTCAGGGGAGAAACAGCTTTCAGTAGATACGTCGTCTAAAGTGGATTGCGTACTGTAGGCTTAAAATAATAGAAAAGGCCAGGTGAAACTGAATGATTGATAGGGTCTGTGTAGATATCAATATTGTTTGTGGTTGAGGTTATTACATTATCATAACACGCTTCATTTATTTATTATATTTATGTATTGAAATATTCATCACACACACACACACACACACACACACACACACACACACACACACACACACACACACACACACACACACACACACACACACACACACACACACACACACACACACACACACACACACACACACACACAATGCTGTATATATCCCTATAGATGTCCTTTTCAACAGGGCCGTTTAGAAGACAAGGATGCTACTCAGTCTTTTGACAGTGTAAAAAGAATGGGAACAGGGAGGTTTATTTTACCTTTATTTTACTAGGCAAGTTAGTTAAGAACAAATTCTTATTTTCAATGACGGCCAAGGAACTGTGGGTTAACTGCCTGTTCAGGGGCAGAACGACAGATTTGTACCTTGTCAGCTCGGGGGTTTGAACTTGCAACCTTCCAGTTACAAGTCCAACACTCTAACCACTAGGCTACCCTGCCGCCCCAGGTGAAGGGAGGAGGGTTAAATATTTGTGAATTAAGAAAACAAGTGAATGAATTTTTAATCCTGTTTTCAGAGAGCTATTTTAAACATCAAGGGAATCCTTGGGCGCCGCGATGCGTGCATGCTCTGACTGGTCGGGGAAAATAGCACAATGAGGTTGAGATGGAGCGAGGGAGAGGAGGAGAGGAGAAGGAGTGAGAGAGAGAAGAGATAAGGAGGGGAGGAGAGGAGGAGTGTCTGTTCACTGTCTCTGGCCTGATTATTCTTCTACTTCTGTGCAGTCGTCTTAAAAGATGTAATGGAATTATTCCCCGGAATAAGGGATGATAAGGAATCCTTTAAGTACTGTACGATGGACAATGAATTATAGCAGCCAAGAGAATGCCATCAGACATGGTTAAAATCCTGTTACCAGACTCATGTTGTCATCGTTATTGTCAGTGGCACTTAATGGCAGACTGAGTTTAATTCACCCGAGGGAAGATTGCATTATGTTATATTGACTGGCAGATAAATAGATTAGTCCTCTTTGACTTTACTGCAAAATCCAGTTTGGTATTGATAGTAGTTTATTACATCTTTACTAACCCAATGGTGGACAACTTGTGGTTTAGAATGACTTCAATTTCTCCAACTGCCACTGAGAATATGATGAGATATGAGAGGTGAGGTTGGCTATCTAGAAATCGCCTTTGCGTTGGTGTGACAATTTATGACGCATGCACACAGCACAGCAGAGCGATCATTCATTTCAAGACGTCCCTTTTTTCTTTCACAATTCCCGTGGACAGTTCCTCTTTCCATGGAGTGCCCGGTGGAAGTCACTGAAAGATAGAGGTTATTCACTTTTCAAACCAGGGAGGGGATCGCCCGGTCGCCGTGGTCGCCGTCTACCGTGGCGATCGAAATCGAGCCGACCAGCATGTACACATACCAAGAGAATCTGTCTTGAATTGTTGTTTGGTGTTTTGTGTCCCGTGGATGTGACCTCAGAGCTGTGACTGAGAGCTTTAGAGTGTCGAGGCCATTCACTGACATGACCTTTTATCTCTCCTTCTGTCTTTCTCTACCTCTTATCTTCCTCCCACGCTATCTGCCTTCACTTTCTTCTCTTGTCTGCTGACTCTCTCTCTCTCTCTCTCTCTCTCTCTCTCTCTCTCTCTCTCTCTCTGTCTCTCTCGCCTCTCTCTGTCTCTCTCTCTCTGTCTCTCTCTCACTCTCTTGCTATCTCTCTCTCTCTCTCTCTCTCTCTCTCTCTCTCTCTCTCTCTCTATCTCTGTCTGTCTCTCTCTCTCTCTCTCTCTCTCTCTCTCTCTCTCTCTCTCTCTCTCTCTCTCTCTCTCTCTCTCTCTCTCTCTCTCTCTGTCTCTCTCTCTCCTCTCGGGCTCTCTCTCACACACACACACACACACACACACACACACACACACACACACACACACACACACACACACACACACACACACACACACACACACACACACACACACACACACACACACACACACACACACACACACACACACACACACACACACACACACTAGTCAATCAGCTGTCTCATCATCTTCTACATCGTCTGCTGACAAAAATAACGGCTCATATTCTCATCATGTCGGTCAATAGACAGGGATCATATGTAACACATGACTTGGATGTTTCATCTTCCTATATTATTCACTCAGCCGTGTGTACACACACACACTCAAAAACACACACGCACACACGCAAAAACACACACACGCAAAAACACGCACACACACACGCACACACACACACGTCGATGATATTGGTAATCATTACCGTTACTAGAGAGCGCCACCCTCCTCATTGAGTGCAGCATTCAGTCTGGTTTAACCAGCCTATCTTGCACACACCAAGCCAGGCTGATTAGTATCCAAGGTAGATTCAGGCGGTGCACAATCCATTGTATGTAGGTCACACAAGTAAACAGTATGTTAGAGAAGAGGAGAATTCCCCCATCCGTCCTCCTTTTCTTTAGGCTAGTGCCGATGGGAATACCCAATTCATAGTGGGTGTGAGATACACTTATATATACAGTAGTGTCACGCCTTGGTCTTAGTATTTTGTGTTTTCTTTATTATTTGTTCAGGCCAGGGTGTGATATGGGGTTATTGTATTGTCGTATTGGGGTTTTTGTAGGCATTGGGATTGTGGTTGATTAGGGGTGTGTCTAGTATAGGCTTGGCTGCCTGAGGCGGTTCTCAATCAGAGTCAGGTGATTCTTGTTGTCTCTGATGGGGAACCGTATTTAGGTAGCCTGGGTTTCACTGTGCATTTCGTGGGTGATAGTGTTCACCAGATAGGCTGTAATAGGTTTCACGTTCCGTTTGTTGTTTTTGTATTTATTCGTTATTTCATGTATCGTTCCGTTTTTTTCTTCATTAAAGACATGAGTAACCACCACGCTGCATTTCGGTCCGACTCTCTTTCGACAAACGAAGAACGCCGTTACAGAATCACCCACCACACACGGACCGAGCAGCGTGTTAACAGGCAGGAGCCAAAGGAGAGGCAACAGAAGCAGCTGCAGTGGGAGAGGCTGCACCACTTGGAGAATTGGACATGGGAAGAAGAACTGGACGGAAAAGGACCCTGGGCTCAGCCTGGTGAATATCGCCGCCCCAAGGAGGAACTAGAGGCTGCTAAAGCGGAGAGGCGCTGGTATGTGGAGGCAGCACGGCGACGTGGATGGAAGCCCAAAAGCAGCCCCAAATAATTATTGGGGGGGCTTACAGGGAGTATGGCTATGCCAGGTAGGAGACCTGCGCAAACTCCCTGTGCTTACCGTTGGGCTAGAGAGACCGGGCAGGCACCGTGTTATGCTATGGAGCACAGTGTTTCCAGTGCGGTGCATAGCCCGGTGCGGTTCATACCAGCCCTTCGTATTGGCCGGGCTAGAGTGGGCATCGAGCCAGGTAAGGTTGGGCAGGCTCGGTGCTCAAGAGCTCCAGTGCGCCTGCACGGTCCGGTCTATCCAGAGCCAACTCTCCTTGTTTATTGTGAGGAGCCAAGGAGGAGACCAGAACCAGAGCCGGTGTTAGAGGTGAGCGAAGCAGAGACTGTGAAGGAGTTAATGGGGAAAGTGGAGGAGAGTGTAATGAGGGAGTTGCTAGTATGGTGCTATAGGTACGATATTCGTCTGACAGAGCGTGTCAGGGATTTAATGGCACCTGGGTCAGCGCTCCATACTCGTCCTGAGGTGCGTGTTAGTCGGCTGGTGAAAAATGTGCCAGCCTCACGCACTAGGCCTCCTGTGTACCTACCTAGCCTTGCACGCCCTGTGCCAGTCCTGCTCTCAGGCTCTCCAGTACACCTTCACGGTCCAGTCCATCCTGTGCCACCTTCACACACCAGTCCTCCGGTAGCAGCTCCCCGCACCAGGCTTCCTGTGCGTGTCCTCGATCCTGTAGCACCAGTTCCAGCACCACGCATCAGGCCTACAGTGCGCCTCGCCCCTCCTGTGCTGTCGGAGTCTCCTGTCTGTTCAGCGCTATCAGAGCCTTCCTCCTCTACAGCGCTGCTGGAGTCTCCTGTCTGTTCAGTGCTATCAGAGCCTTTCTCCTCTCCTGCGCTGTCGGAGTCTCCCGCCTGTTCAGCGCTATCAGAGCCTTCCTCCTCTACAGCGCTGCCGGAGCCTCCTGCCTGTCCGGAGCAGCCTGAGCTGTCAGTCTGCATGAAGCAGCCAGAGCTGTCAGTCTGCAAAGAGCTGTCAGTCTGCAAAGAGCTGCCAGTCTGCAAGGAGCTGTCAGTCTGCAAGGAGCTGTCAGTCTGCAGGGTGCTGTCAGCCTGCATGGAGCAGTCAGAGCTGTCAGTCTGTATGAAGCAGCCAGAGCTGTCAGTCTGCATGAAGCAGCCAGAGCTGTCAGTCTGCAAAGAGCTTCCAGTCTGCAAGGAGCTGTCAGTCTGCAAGGAGCTGTCACTCTGCAAGGAGCTGCCAGTCTGCATAGAGCAGCTAGATCCGCCAGTCAGCCATGATCTTCTAGATCTGCCAGTCAACCAGATTCTTCCAGATCTGCCAGTCAACCAGTCTCTTCCTGATCTGCCAGTCTGCATAGAGCAGCTAGATCTGCCAGTCAGCCATGATCTTCTAGATCTGTCAGTCAGCCATGATCTTCTAGATCTGCCAGTCGACCAGAATCTTCCAGATCTGCTAGTCAACCATAATCTTCCAGATCCGCCAGCCAGCCAGGATCTACCGGAGCCTACTACCTGCCTGAGCTTCATCTCAGTACTGGGCTTCATCTCAGTACTGGGCTTCCTCTCAGTACTGGAATTTCTCTCAGTAGCTGCCCCTCAGGGCTTCCCCTCAGTGCTTCCCGGGCTGCCCCTCAGTCCCGAGCTGCCCCTCAGTCCCGAGCTTCCCCTCAGTCCCGAGCTGCCCCTCAGTCCCGAGCTGCCCCTCAGTCCCGAGCTGCCCCTCAGTCACGAAGCTCCTCAGTTCAGTGGGGTTCTGGGTGACCCATGGTTCAGGGTGGATTATCCGGGACACGAAGGGGAGGAACTATGACTATAATGGAACCGCCACCATGGACAGACGCCCACCCGGACCCTCCCCTCCAGTCCCACCTTAGGGGGGGGGGGGGGGGTTCTGTCACGCCTTGGTCTTAGTATTTTGTGTTTTCTTTATTATTTGTTCAGGCCAGGGTGTGACATGGGGTTATTGTATTGTCGTATTGGGGTTTTTGTAGGCATTGGGATTGTGGTTGATTAGGGGTGTGTCTAGTATAGGCATCTGCCTGAGGCGGTTCTCAATCAGAGCAGGTGATTCTTGTTGTCCTGATGGGGAACCAGCCTGGGTTTCCATTTCGTGGGTGATTGTTCCTGTCTCTGTGTAGTGTTCCCAGATAGGCATTGGTTTCACGTTCCGTTTGTTGTTTTTGTATTTATTAGTTACATGCATCGTTCCGTTTTTTCTTCTCAGTAACCACCAGTGGGGTTTTTTCGACAAACGAGGAAGTAGATGAGGGATGCTACTAAAATGCAAATTCCATGTTTTAATTATTTTGTTTGTTAGCATTTATAGTTATTGTGTTGTTTGTGTTAATTCATAAACCCTTTTGTAGTACCTGTTATACCCATACTGTAAATATGCATATAACTAATATGTCACTGCTTGCAGGGGAATGGAATCCAGCCACATATGGACAGACGCGTTCCATTGACAGCCATGACGGACCCTCCCTATGGCTCCTCCCACCAGCCTCCTCTGTGCCACTGTGAAGACTCAGTAGGAGACAATGAGTCTATCATGTGACATGGCTTTGCTTGTCTAAATAGTGCCTTTGCCCTCACAGGGTTCTGTCAGTCAGATATATGTTGCACTGCTTGTCTTAGTATTTCACAGACACATGTATTTCAGATTATGTTGATAAATCAGTGCCTTTTATTTTCATTTCACTGCATATACTGTAGTCAGATTATGTTGATAAATCAGTGCCTTTTCACAGTTCAGGTCAGATATATGTTGATAAATCAGGTGTGATATGCATACACTGGGTTGTTGTCATTGTCAGACACATATTCATTTCACTGGGGTTTTTGATAAATAGCCCTCACAGACACATATTCATTTCACTGGATAGTCAGGTTGATTCAGTGCCTTTGGGTGTGTCAGATATATGTTGATAAATAGGCTTGGACACATATTCATTTCACTGCATATACTGTAGTCAGATATATGTTGATAAATCAGTGCCTTTCTCACAGACACATATTCATTTCACTGCATATACTGTAGTCAGATATATGTTGATAAATCAGTGCCTTTGCCCTCACAGACACATATTCATTTCACTGCCTGCCTTTGCCCTCACAGACACATATTCATTTCACTGGTTGATTCAGTGTATATGTTTTTGCCCTCACAGACACATATTCATTTCACTGCATATAATGGGATATATGTTGATAAATTGCCTTTTCCTGTGCTCTGTGTCAGATATATGTAAATCAGTGCCTTTGCCCTCACCAGATTTCACTGCATGATATATGTTGATAAATGGTTTCACAGACACATATTCATTTCACCGTGTTCAGATATATGTTGATTTTTGCCCTCACAGACATATTATTTCAGCATATACTTTCAGATATATGTTGATAAATCAGTGCCTTTGTCCTCACAGACACATATTCATTTCACTGCATATACTGTTTTCTAGTCAGATATATGTTGAAAATCAGTGCCTTTGCCCTCACAGACACATATTCAACTGCCAGTCAGATATATGTTGATAAATCAGTGCCTTTGCCCTCACAGACACATATTCATTTCACTGACACATAGTTAATGTAGTCAGATATATGTTGATAAATCAGTGCCTTTGCCCTCACGACACATATTCATTTCACTGACATACTGTAGTCAGATAATGTTGATAAATCAGTGCCTTTGCCCTCCAGACACATATTCATTTACATATACTGTAGTCAGATGTTGATAAATCAGTGGGATTTCACTGCTATAATGTAGTCAAAATGATAAATCAGTGCCTTTGCCCTCACAGACACATATTCATTTACTGCATTACTGTAGTCAGATATTGTTGATAAATCAGTGCCTTTGCCCTCACAGACACATATTCATTTCACTGCATTACTGTAGTCAGATATATGTTGATAAATCAGTGCCTTTGCCCTCACAGACACATATTCATTTCACTGCATTAATGTAGTCAGATATATGTTGATAAATCAGTGCCTTTGCCCTCACAGACACATATTCATTTCACTGCATATTTAGTCAGATATATGTTGATAAATCACCTGCCCTCACAGACACATATTCATTTCCCATAGTCTGTAAATATCACAGACACATATAACTGCATATACTGTAGTCAGAATATGATAAATCACTGACACATATTCATTTACTGCAGTCAGGTTGAGGCTGCCCTCACAGACTGGAACTGCAGTCAGATTATGTTGATAAATCAGTCCTTTGCCCTCACAGACACATATTCATTTCACTGCATATAATGTAGTCAGATATATGTTGATAAATCAGTGCCTTTGCCCTCACAGACACATATTCATTTCACTGCATATACTGTAGTCAGATATATGTTGATAAATCAGTGCCTTTGCCCTCACAGACACATATTCATTTCACTGCATTCTGTAGTCAGATATATGTTGATAAATCAGTGCCTTTGCCCTCACAGACACATATTCATTTCACTGCCATGACAATGAGCCTCACAGACACATATTCCTCATATAATGTAGTCAGATATATGTTGATAAATCTCCTCCCACCAGCCTCTGCTCTGTGCAGATATATGTTGATAAATCAGTGCCTTTGCCCTCACAGACACATATTCATTTCACTGCATATAATGTAGTCATGTGATAAATCAGTAGCCTTTGCCCTCACAGACACATATTCCACTACTGCATTTAATGTAGTCATGTTGATAAATCAGTGCCTTTGCCCTCACAGACACATATTCATTTCACTGCATATACTGTAGTCAGATATATGTTGATAAATCAGTGCCTTTGCCCTCACAGACACATATTCATTTCACTGCATATACTGTAGTCAGATATATGTTGATAAATCAGTGCCTTTGCCCTCACAGACACATATTCATTTCACTGCATATACTGTAGTCAGATATATGTTGATAAATCAGTGCCTTTGCCCTCACAGACACATATTCATTTCACTGCATATACTGTAGTCAGATATACTGTAGCCTTTCAGATATCATGCATTGATAAATCAGTGCCTTTGCCCTCACAGACACATATTCATTTCACTGCATATACTGTAGTCAGATATATGTTGATAAATCAGTGCCTTTGCCCTCACAGACACATATTCATTTCACTGCATATACTGTAGTCAGATATATGTTGATAAATCAGTGCCTTTGCCCTCACAGACACATATTCATTTCACTGCATATAATGTAGTCAGATATATGTTGATAAATCAGTGCCTTTGCCCTCACAGACACATATTCATTTCACTGCATATACTGTAGTCAGATATATGTTGATAAATCAGTGCCTTTGCCCATATTCACACTGACAGTCATGATTCATTTCACAGACACATATTCATTTACTGCATATAGTCAGATATATGTTGATAAATCAGTGCCTTTGCCCTCACAGACACATATTCATTTCACTGCATATACTGTAGTCAGATATATGTTGATAAATCAGTGCCTTTGCCCTCACAGACACATATTCATTTCACTGCATATACTGTAGTCAGATATATGTTGATAAATCAGTGCCTTTGCCCTCACAGACACATATTCATTTCACTGCATATACTGTAGTCAGATATATGTTGATAAATCAGTGCCTTTGCCCTCACAGACACATATTCATTTCACTGCATATACTGTAGTCAGATATATGTTGATAAATCAGTGCCTTTGCCCTCACAGACACATATTCATTTCACTGCATATACTGTAGTCAGATATATGTTGATAAATCAGTGCCTTTGCCCTCACAGACACATATTCATTTCACTGCATATACTGTAGTCAGATATATGTTGATAAATCAGTGCCTTTGCCCTCACAGACACATATTCATTTCACTGCATATACTGTAGTCAGATATATGTTGATAAATCAGTGCCTTTGCCCTCCCTCACAGACACATATTCATTTCACTGCATATATACTGTAGTCAGATATATGTTGATAAATCAGTGCCTTTGCCCTCACAGACACATATTCATTTCACTGCATATACTGTAGTCAGATATATGTTGATAAATCAGTGCCTTTGCCCTCACAGACACATATTCATTTCACTGCATATACTGTAGTCAGATATATGTTGATAAATCAGTGCCTTTGCCCTCACAGACACATATTCATTTCACTGCATATACTGTAGTCAGATATATGTTGATAAATCAGTGCCTTTGCCCTCACAGACACATATTCATTTCACTGCATATAATGTAGTCAGATATATGTTGATAAATCAGTGCCTTTGCCCTCACAGACACATATTCATTTCACTGCATATACTGTAGTCAGATATATGTTGATAAATCAGTGCCTTTGCCCTCACAGACACATATTCATTTCACTGCATATAATGTAGTCAGATATATGTTGATAAATCAGTGCCTTTGCCCTCACAGACACATATTCATTTCACTGCATATACTGTAGTCAGATATATGTTGATAAATCAGTGCCTTTGCCCTCACAGACACATATTCATTTCACTGCATATACTGTAGTCAGATATATGTTGATAAATCAGTGCCTTTGCCCTCACAGACACATATTCATTTCACTGCATATACTGTAGTCAGATATATGTTGATAAATCAGTGCCTTGCCCTCACAGACACATATTCATTTCACTGCATATAATGTAGTCAGATATATGTTGATAAATCAGTGCCTTTGCCCTCACAGACACATATTCATTTCACTGCATATACTGTAGTCAGATATATGTTGATAAATCAGTGCCTTGGCCCTCACAGACACATATTCATTTCACTGCATATACTGTAGTCAGATATATGTTGATAAATCAGTGCCTTTGTTCACAGACACATATTCATTTCACTGCATATACTGTAGTCAGATATATGTTGATAAATCAGTGCCTTGGCCCTCACAGACACATATTCATTTCACTGCATATCACTGTAGTCAGATATATGTTGATAAATCAGTGCCTTTGCCCTCACAGACACATATTCATTTCACTGCATATACTGTAGTCAGATATATGTTGATAAATCAGTGCCTTTGCCCTCACAGACACATATTCATTTCACTGCATATACTGTAGTCAGATATATGTTGATAAATCAGTGCCTTTGCCCTCACAGACACATATTCATTTCACTGCATATACTGTAGTCAGATATATGTTGATAAATCAGTGCCTTTGCCCTCACAGACACATATTCATTTCACTGCATATACTGTAGTCAGATATATGTTGATAAATCAGTGCCTTTGCCCTCACAGACACATATTCATTTCACTGCATATACTGTAGTCAGATATATGTTGATAAATCAGTGCCTTTGCCCTCACAGACACATATTCATTTCACTGCATATACTGTAGTCAGATATATGTGGCGGCTCGAGCTGAGAAGTACAACCCGGCACTACTGGAGAAATCTTTCATCTGCCATCTTGAAAGTGAAATGAACAGCTCTCTGACTGACTTCTCTGTTAAAGAACAAGTTGCGATACTTCTGACTAAATGTCTTACTGAAAATCGTAGAGAATATGCTTTGTTTATTCATTCGGTGAGTTTCTTATGTTCACAGCTGGTTTTGAAGCATTGCCAGGATTTTCATCATATCAACCAAAGGTGTGTGTCTTAATATGTAAACATACACACTTCCGTGCTTGTGAATAGCTTGCAGATTTGTGTTAATAGCTTCCGCTCTCATGTAAACTAGCAACATTCAAGTTGTTCATTCGGTTTGCTGGACGTTCAAAATAAAATCCTCAGAGTGAAGATAGAAATGGAATGTCCAGAGCTGACTTGATTAGATACATTGCATTATGTTCTACGTAGACAGTCATTCCTGTTCTACACACAATATATTTTTTATCAGAACACTCCTAAACATTTCACCCCCCTGAACATGTTGCGAGCCTGTGTTTCCCCACACATAAACACATACACAGAATCTACCACCAGTTGTTTACAATGGAAATAGCTTGTGGAATCTAAAATGTCTGTCTCTCTCTGAGCCTGTGTTTTCTGTGGGGTGCTAGCTCTAGTCTGTGCACCACTCCAGCCTCTCTATAATGGATAGGCTACGCAGGTCGGCAGTCCCGATTCTGTCACTTCAACACTCCTCTGCTCCCAGCAATCCGTTTGAGCAATGAACCGCCTCTGCTAGGGGAATCCTATGGGGGCTTTTTCTCTCTCTCTCTCTCTCTCTCTCTCTCTCTCTCTCTCTCTCTCTCTCTCTCTCTCTGTCTCTGTCTCTGTCTCTGTCTCTGTCTCTCTCTCTCTCTCTGCTGCAATTGGAAGGGGAGTGCTTAGATGAAGACACATTCCTCTATGAAATGTTTAGATATATTAACTCTTGAATATGTCAGAGAGAAAGGGAGACATGTTTTTTGTAGCCTGTAATAGATTCAAGAAGGTGCATCAGTCTGGAAAGAGACGGCGTGATTGAAGTGGTGTGTCTAGGAGATAGGAAGTCGGTAGCAGTGCAAGCAGAGTGATACGCCCACAACAACCATCACACCACCTGGTTGCTTTCAGGATCAATACAAAGCATCCAAATATACTATTAGAGCTACACATACACACACACACGCATACACACACACACACACACACACACACGCACGCACGCACGCACGCACGCACACACACACACACACAAACAAAAGCCAGACAGATCCATAGCAACTGGGTGTGTTATCATGTTACCCACATGATCATATAGTGGACATAGATGACAGCAGATCCACATGTGGGGTCAAACTCCAGGTCTAATGTAGCCTGTCCTGGATTTCATAGAACCAAACTAGATGTTTATCTAAGCCTACTGTATATGTTCAGTCAGAGAGGCTGATGTAGGACATACAATGGTCTTCAAAGTGGTTGAACCTTTATTGTATGAAAACAAATACACAAAAGGGCTAAAATGAACACAGACACGTATGCACACACACATGCTCAGACACATACACACACACACACACGCACACACACACATGCTCAGACACATACACACACACACGCACACACACACATGCTCAGACACACACACACACACACACACACGCACACACACACATGCTCAGACACATACACACACACACACACGCACACGCACACGCACATGCTCAGACACATACACACAAACATCACTAAAGTACATAGTAACACATACACAACATGCTAAAGTACAGTAACATACATTCTCACAATTTATAGTCTAAAGTACATAGTAACATACATACTCACAACTATTAGTTCTAAAGTACATAGTAACATACATACTCACAAGTATTAGTCCTAAAGTACATAGTAACATACATACTCACAACTATTAGTCCTAAAGTACATAGTAACACATACACAAGTATTACACATAGCACACACACATTTATAGTCCTCAGTAACACATACATCACAACTATTAGTACAAAGCACACACGCACATGCTCAGTAACATACATACACAAGTATTAGTCCTAAAGTACACGCACACTCACAACATGCTCATAGTAACACATACACAACTATTAGTACACACGTAACATACATACTCACATGCTAAAGTACATAGTAACATACATACTCAACTATTAGTCCTAAAGTACATAGTAACATACATACTCACAACTATTAGTCCTAAAGTACATAGTAACATACATACTCACAAGTATTAGTCCTGAACACATAGTAACATACATACTCACAACTATTAGTCCTAAAGTACATAGTAACATACATACTCACAACTATTAGTACTAAAGTACATAGTAACATACATACTCACAACTATTAGTCCTAAAGTACATAGTAACATACATACTCACAACTATTAGTCCTAAAGTACATAGTAACATACATACTCACAACTATTAGTCCTAAAGTACATAGTAACATACATACTCACAACTATTAGTACTAAAGTACATAGTAACATACATACTCACAATTATTAGTCCTAAAGTACATTGTAAAATACATTCTCACAATTTATAGTACATAGTAACATACATACTCACAACTATTAGTCCTAAAGTACATA
Organism: Oncorhynchus gorbuscha; assembly: GCF_021184085.1. Classification (NCBI taxonomy): domain Eukaryota; kingdom Metazoa; phylum Chordata; class Actinopteri; order Salmoniformes; family Salmonidae; genus Oncorhynchus; species Oncorhynchus gorbuscha. Next base: position 8,506,846 of record NC_060196.1, on the reverse strand, counting down.
GTAACATACATACTCACAACTATTAGTCCTAAAGTACATAATAACATACATACTCATACATACTCACAACTATTAGTCCTAAAGTACATAGTAACATACATACTCACAATTATTAGTCCTAAAGTACATAGTAACATTCTACATTCTCATAGTAACATAATTTATTAGTCCTAAAGTACTATTAGTCCTAAAGTACATAGTAACATACATACTCACAACTATAGTCCTAAAGTACATAGTAACATACATACTCACAATTTATAGTCCTAAAGTACATAGTAACATACATACTCACAATTTATAGTCCTAAAGTACATAGTAACATACATACTCACAAGTATTAGTCCTAAAGTACATAGTAACATACATACTCACAATTATTTGTCCTAAAGTACATAGTAACATACATTCTCACAATTTATAGTCCTAAAGTACATAGTAACATACATACTCACAACTATTAGTCCTAAAGTACATAGTAACATACATACTCACAACTATTAGTTCTAAAGTACATAGTAACATACATACTCACAACTATTCAACTGTACATAGAAGTCTTCCACCCATGTTAGAGCCAATACAGTCTCTGCATAGTACTGTTTGTCAACCTTCTGTAGCCCTCATTTAAAACAACAATTATGCTGCTATTTAATAACCTAGGTCCTAGAGGTAAGCAATGTTCAATAATGTACAATTAACCAAATAACCATCTGTATGGCATATATTCAGAATGATTACATGACATATTCTAGGCTATCAGTATGTTGAGTCTGTGTCTTGGTTTCAGTAATGTGTCTCTGGAGAAAATGTCAACTTGTATGGTAGAGAAGATTTGATTGTTTTGTCGTTGGAACACTGTCTTGTTCAGAACTATACTGCTTGCTTACTTTTTTTGTATTTGACCTATTTTTGATACAGAAGCAGTAGTGTGGGCGGGCGTGCGTGCGTGCGGGCCTACCTCCAGACCTGTGGTATGAGTCATCCATCCTGGCCCTAGGTTCTCAGAAACTCAACCTCTCTGCCATTTTAGCCAATTACAGCTGTCTCTCAGGTTGTCATGCCGCAGCTCCCCATTGCCTGATTAGTATGCGCGAGATGCTGAGATTAGAGACATTAATAGCATAGTAATGGCCAGATAAGTGGCTGGTTCATAGCACAAGTATCAAAATAACTAAAAGTTCTGCACTGTGAGTGTCACAAAAAAATGTTTTTTCCATCTGTCGTTGTTCATTGGCGCAGTAGACCTACATTCCTGTCATTGAATTCTACACAAAAGCACATGGCTTACTTCCAGATCTGTAGTATCTGTAGTATCAGTATTTCATTCAGTATCTTTCTTCTATCGCTTATACGTCTAGGGTATGTGCCTTGTGCCTCTGGATGATCTGATTCAGTCCTGAGATCTTCTATCAGCAGTCAGCTGTCAGCCCAACCGTATCTGATTCAGTCCTGAGATCTTCTATCAGCTGTCAACCCAAGCCCAACCGTATCTGATTCAGTCCTGAGATCTTCTATCAGCTGTCAGCCCAACCGTATCTGATTCAGTCCTGAGATCTTCAGTCAGCTGTCAGCCCAACCGTATCTGATTCAGTCCTGAGATCTTCAGTCAGCAGTCAGCTGTCAGCCCAACCGTATTTGATTCAGTCCTGAGATCTTCAGTCAGCAGTCAGCTGTCAGCCCAACCGTATCTGATTCAGTCCTGAGATCTTCTATCAGCTGTCAACCCAAGCCCAACCGTATCTGATTCAGTCCTGAGATCTTCTATCAGCTGTCAGCCAAACCGTATCTGATTCAGTCCTGAGATCTTCAGTCAGCAGTCAGCTGTCAGCCCAACCGTATCTGATTCAGTCCTGAGATCTTCAGTCAGCAGTCAGCAGTCAGCCCAACCGTATCTGATTCAGTCCTGAGATCTTCAGTCAGCTGTCAGCCCAAGCCCAACCGTATCTGATTCAGTCCTGAGATCTTCTATCAGCTGTCAGCTGTCAATCTGATTCAGTCCTGAGATCTTCAGTCAGCAGTCAGCTGTCAGCCCAACCGTATCTGATTCAGTCCTGAGATCTTCAGTCAGCTGTCAACCCAACCGTATCTGATTCAGTCCTGAGATCTTCAGTCAGCTGTCAGCCCAACCGTATCTGATTCAGTCCTGAGATCTTCTATCAGCTGTCAACCCAAGCCCAACCGTATCTGATTCCACATCCACTCCGTATTCCTATCTACAGTGTCTTTCATCAACGTGAGCTCTACACTCCCCTCAGACCACACCTGATGCAGGGTCACTCCTCACTCCTCCTCTGCCCAGATAAACTCTGCTCTGGCACTACTTGCACACAATTATTATCAGCTGCGCTGCTTTTCTCTGGAGTCTGCGGCTCAATCTCAATTTGTCATTCTGTGATCCCTTGCATTATATCTCCTCTCTTCCTTCTCAATTGTATTGGAGGACTTTCTCCTCCAAAGCATTTGGAGAAGGAGGCGAGGAGAGACGATGCAAGGGAAGATGAATTGAGAAAGAGTCGTCTTTGCTCCTATCTAGTAGCCACGAAAGGCCCTCGCTTCTATAGCCGCTACATTGTTAATGACCTCGCTGACTGCAGCCAGTCATTCTCATCTCGGGCGGCGGCCGCCACATCACAACTCACCGCGGTCGCCAGGCGCGCAGCTCGTGCTGTCGTTGCTAGGCTGTTGTACCTGCGTGCAGAGCGACGCGCGCCATGGTTACCGCTGCCTCCGTTCAGTTCCTGCAGCCAGAGCAGAGTTGTGCTCAGGTCTCCCACTTGTCTTTACGTGGACGTGCCACTGCTGCTGACAGCATAGACCATGAACAGGATCAGATTCACACAGCAGTGAAAGACGCCTATGGTTCATTTCACCTGTGTGTGTTCTAATAATGACCTTGATTCATCATTTGCATTTTCATCATTTTTATCATCATGTGCCGTCGCCTTTAACGTGTTTCTTTGTCACCGTTCTATTGTCATCATTTAACGCCTATTGCTATTATTGATTGATTGAGAGATCATTGATTTGGCTGCAGGTCTTATCTCAATGTGCACGTGTGTGTGTGTGTGTGTGTGTGTGTGTGTGTGTGTGTGTGTGTGTGTGTGTGTGTGTGTGTGTGTGTGTGTGTGTGTGTGTGTGTGTGTGTGTGTGTGTGTGTGTGTGTGTGTGTGTGTGTGTGTGTGTGTGTGTGTACGAAGCAGTAACACGCAGTACTTAATTTTTGTGTCAATGCTAGAATGTATGTGTGTGTGTGTGTGTGTGTGTGTGTGTGTGTGTGTGTGTGTGTGTGTGTGTGTGTGTGTGTGTGTGTGTGTGTGTGTGTGTGTGTGTGTGTGTGTGTGTGTGTGTGTGTGTGTGTGTGTGTGTGTGTGTGTGTGTGTGTGTGTGTGTGTGTGTGTGTGTGTGTGTGTTGGCCAGAGCAGTGTGACTGATTAGTGCTGTGTCCAGCCCTGATTGTACTCGCCAACCATAACCAATCAGTGCCTCGTACAGACAGTAGCCCTCGGTAGTACTGGCTGAGGTGCTGGGGAACGAGGCAGAGTGGAGATACACAACTCAAATCGATCTAGGTGTAACCAGTGATCAATTGTTGTCATTTAACCTTTATAAAGGTTTGTCTCATTGAGATACAATCTTTTTTGCAAGAAGGACCTGTCTGATGACTAACCTTCTCTGAGACTAAAGCCTTTAGTTAGCAACAACAGAAAGATCTCATCAATACTTGGAGTCAAAGTATCGATATAATATTGTCCAAAATAATATGTAATTGTATCGATATTTTCCCCTATCACTAGTGTGTGTGTGTGTGAGAAAGGGGTTCCTCGAGAGCCATAGCACTGTACATCTTTTTTGTGTTTTTTTTAACCCCCTTTTTCTCCCCAATTTCATAGTATCCAATTATAAGTATTTACTGTCTTGTCTCATCGCTACAACTCCCGTACGGGCTCGGGAGAGACGAAGGTCGAGAGCCATGCGTCCTCCGAAACACAACCCAACCAAGCCACACTGCTTAACGCAGCGCGCATCCAACACGGAAGCCAGCCGCACCAATGTGTCGGAGGAAACAGGAGTCGCTAGTGCGCGATGAGACAAGGATATCCCTACCGGCCAAACACTCCCTAACCCGGACGATGCTTGGCCAATTGTGCGTCGCGGCCGGCTGCGACAGAGCCTGGGCTCGAACCCAGAGTCTCTGGTGGCACTGCGCCACCCGGTACGCCCCACATTGTATATCTTAGTGACAAAACACAGACATGCTTCCATCCAAGCCCAACACATCAATGAAAAAAGGCATTATTAAATATCAGAAGGTAAAAACATATATCCTCTTCCTTTCACTAGTCAGTGCAGCATAACTTAAGCCCAGGCTGACTGGCGGGCTCTTCCATTTACTCTAATAAACATCTATCCTCTACCTTTCACTAGTCAGTGCAGCATAACTTAAGCCCAGGCTGACTGGCGGGCTCTTCCATTTACTCTAATAAACATCTATCCTCTACCTTTCACTAGTCAGTGCAGCATAACTTAAGCCCAGGCTGACTGGCGGGCTCTTCCATTTACTCTAATAAACATCTATCCTCTACCTTTCACTAGCCGGTGCAGCATAACTTAAGCCCAGGCTGACTGGCGGGCTCTTCCATTTACTCTAATAAACATCTATCCTCTACCTTTCACTAGTCGGTGCACCATAACTTAAGCCCAGGCTGACTGGCGGGCTCTTCCATTTACTCTAATAAACATCTATCCTCTACCTTTCACTAGTCGGTGCAGCATAACTTAAGCCCAGGCTGACTGGCGGGCTCTTCCATTTACTCTAATAAACATCTATCCTCTACCTTTCACTAGTCAGTGCAGCATAACTTAAGCCCAGGCTGACTGGCGGGCTCTTCCATTTACTCTAATAAACATCTACCCTCTACCTTTCACTAGTCGGTGCAGCATAACTTAAGCCCAGGCTGACTGGCGGGCTCTTCCATTTACTCTAATAAACAGGGGTGTTTGGTGGGGGAGGAGGGTGAGAGGGAGAGTGGCTGTTGGGCTGGTTTACACCCCTCCATCTGCTCACAGTGTGCCATGCTGCTGCTGCTTCCACCATCCTGCTTCTAATACAAACCCTCAGTCCCTTGTTTTTATGGCTGAACACCTGCTTATGTCTTTCTCCTTGTAGCGAGCCCATCCCTCCTTTTCTGTCTTTCCAGTTCAGCAGTATTGTTCCCAATTTCCATTTAAAGAAACTCACAGGGAAGTCGAGTTTCTCCTTCCATTCCTCCTGGCATCAGTCTCTCCTTTACACCCCTTCCTCCAAAAACATATTGATGCTTAAGACATTTAAAGGGAAGAGGAGTTTGATCTTTCTCTCCCAGTCCAGTTATGTGCTTCCTGGTGTTGTGGTTTCTAGTCATGGACAGGAGGAATTGATCGTCTTCAGAAGGAATGAGACCAGGGGCTGCCGCGCTCTGAGAGAGAGAGATACGGGTGTGAGAGTCCGAGAGAGATGGAAGGGAGTGAGAGCTGAAAGAGAGGGAGGTGTGTGAGTTCCGGAGAGAGAAAGAGAGAGAGAGAGAGAGAGAGAGAGAGAGAGAGAGAGAGAGAGAGAGAGAGAGAGAGAGAGAGAGAGAGAGAGAGAGAGAGAGAGAGAGAGAGAGAGGAACGAGGGAGGGGTGTGAGTGCCGGAGAGAGAGAGAGAGAGAGAGAGAGAGAGAGAGAGAGAGAGAGAGAGAGAGAGAGAGAGAGAGAGAGAGAGAGAGAGAGAGAGAGAGAGAGAGAGGAACGAGGGAGGGGTGTGAGTGCCAGAGAGAGAAAGAGAGGAGCGAGGGAGGGGTGTGAGTGAGAGTCTGAGAGAGACGGCACAACACTGAGAGCGGACTTCCCTAAGAGCTGCTCACTGCTACAACGCCTCAACTCACAGCTAGGGGACAAAACACACCCCGACACACACTCACACTGTACACACACATAGCCGAGAGGAGGCTTTATACAGTTGTGACCGAGAGGCTTTGTGAAATTTCTGTGTATTGAAATCGAAGTGGACACAAACCCAGTCACAATGGAAGAGAATATGGAAGAAGGACAGAATTCAAAAGGTACGGTGTAAAATCTTGAAATAATATATAAATATCTCGGAGCTAATCCTTGTTTCCTTTGTGCGGCTGCTGCTGCAGCTGTATGTACTGTATGCCGATGTTACACAGTCTCTCCTTGACACAGACGTGTATTTGGATGCTGCCAAGCAGAGAATAAGCTACTGATGCAGACAAAGAAACACACGGATTGTAAATTACTTGAGTGTTTTTGGGAGATTTTTTTTCATTATTATTGATTGTCATCATCGTTCACTGGAATTGCGCTGGTTTTATTTTGATTTGAGCGATGCTGTTCTGAAAGGTGGAGGGAGGGGAGGATGGAGGGAGGGGAGGATGGATGGAGGGAGAGAGAGAGAAGGAGGCGGGTGCTTGGGTGTCCCTTGTTTGTTGAGTGGTGGATTGGAGGGGGGGGGGGGTCCATGGGAATTGTCTTGTCTTCTGCTTGAACGCTTGTCTTGACGGCAGAGAAGTGAATTGACTTCCCTCCATCCCTCCCTCCTTCTCTCACTCTCCCGATTTTCCCCGGGTATGGCAACAATGCAGCCATTACTTTGCTATCTAAGCTGAAATCAGCTCAAATCAGATTAGCGCGCCTGTCTGTCCTCCTGCCCCTTTGTCTCAGTAACAGTTGTTTGTTTAGTGGCGGGGTGCTTGGCTGCTGTACCATTCATCTCATTTAACGGCGCTGTGCTGGAGGATGGGCAGGTGTTGTCTTGTCGAGGGGGATCAACAGAACACGTTTTTACCCATTATGAATGAAAAAATGAGAATGCGTTGTCTGTTATGGAGATGGGATGAATATTTTTGACTGTTTTTATAGATGACGAACACTCTTAGCCAATCAGAGCAAAGCATGGGGACCCATCTTTAGCCCAAGCAGATGCTTCCCTTCCTTCCCTGCCCCTCCCTCTCCTCCCCCACACCGCTTTCACATACACAATTTACACATATGAACCACATACCCCCGCCCCACCACTAAAAACAGGTTACAAAAGGTTACACATGGGGTTGGAGTGTAGAGAGAGAGACAGAGGGGGAGAGAGACAGAGGGGGAGAGAGACAGAGGGGGGGAGAGAGAGAGGGGGAGAGAGACAGAGGGGGAGAGAGACAGAGGGGAGAGAGACAGAGGGGGAGAGAGACAGCGGGGAGAGAGACAGAGGGGGAGAGAGACAGCGGGGGAGAGAGACAGAGGGGGAGAGAGACAGAGGGGGAGAGAGACAGCGGGGGAGAGAGACAGAGGGGGAGAGAGACAGAGGGGGAGAGAGACAGCGGGGGAGAGAGAGAGAGGGGGAGAGAGACAGAGGGGGAGAGAGACAGCGGGGGAGAGAGACAGAGGGGGAGAGAGACAGCGGGGGGGAGAGAGACAGAGGGGGAGAGAGACAGCGGAGGAGAGAGACAGAGGGGGAGAGAGACAGCGGGGGAGAGAGACAGCGGGGGAGAGAGACAGAGGGGGAGAGAGACAGCGGGGGAGAGAGACAGCGGGGGAGAGAGACAGAGGGGGAGAGAGACAGAGGGGGAGAGAGACAGAGGGGGAGAGAGACAGCGGGGGGAGAGAGACAGCGGGGGAGAGAGATAGAGGGGGAGAGAGACAGCAGGGGAGAGAGACAGCGGGGGAGAGAGACAGCGGGGGAGAGAGACAGCGATAGTCTTCCATAACAAAGCCATCACCTACAGAGGGATGAACCTGGAGAAGAGCCCCTTAAGCAAGCTGGTCCTGGGGCTCTGCTCACAAACACAAACAGAGCCCCAGGACAGCAACACAACTAGACCCAACCAAATCCTGAGAAAACAAAAAGATACTTCACACATTGGAAAGAATTAACAAAAAAACAGAGCAAACTAGAATGCTATTTGGCCCTAAACAGAGAGTACACAGTGGCAGAATACCTGACCACTGTAACTGACCCAAACTTAAGGAAAGCTTTGACTATGTACAGACTCAGTGATCAAAGCCTTGCTATTGAGAGAGGCCGCCGTAGGCAGACCTGGCTCTCACGAGAAGACAGGCTATGTGCACACTGCCCATAAGGTGGAAACTGAGCAGCACTTCCTAACCTCCTGCCAAATGTATGACCATATTAGAGACACATATTTCGCTCAGATTACACAGACCCACAAAGAATTTGAAAACAAATCTAATTTTGATAAACTCCCATATCTACTAGGTGAAATACCACAGTGTGCAATCACAGCAGCAGCGAGTGGGAGAGAGAGAGAGAGAGAGAGAGAGAGAGAGAGAGAGAGAGAGAGAGAGAGAGAGAGAGAAGGGGGGAAAAAGATAGGGGAGAGAGTGAGGGAGTGAAGGTTCCATGGTCATTGTCCTTCCAGTGGTCCCCGGTGCATCTTTAAGTAACTGTTCTGCTGCTCATTAGTCCTGACCCACTTCTGAAATAGAGAGAGAGAGGGAGAGAGAGCATAAAGAGGGAGAGAGAGAGAGAGAGAGAGACAGAGAGAGAGAGAGAGAAAGAGAGAGAGAGAGAGACAGAGAGAGAGAGAGAAAGAGAGAGAGAGACAGAGAGAGAGAGAGAGAAAGAGAGGGAGAGAGAGAGAGAGAAAGAGAGGGAGAGAGAGAAAGAAAGAGAGAGAGAGAGAGACAGAGAGAGAGAGAGAGAGAGAGAGAGAGAGAGACAGAGAGAGAGAGAGAAAGAGAGAGAGACAGAGAGAGAGAGAAAGAGAGGGAGAGAGAGAAAGAAAAACAGGGCAGCGTAAACATAACATGTTGTTTTTGTAGACCCCATAAGCTTTCTTTTATCACTCTCTCTCCATCTCTCTCTCTCATCTTCTCTCTCTATCTCTCATCCTCCCTCTCCCTGTCTCTGTCTCTCTCTCTGTCTCTCTTCTCTCTCTCTTTCTCTCTCTCTTTTGTCTGTCTCTCTACCTCTATCTCTTCTCTCTCTGTCTATCTCTCTCAATTCAATTCAATGGGCTTTATTTGCATGGGAAACATATGTTAACAACTCTGTTTTTGTCTCTGTCCCTTCTCTCTCTCTATCCCTTCTCTCTCTGTCCCTTCTCTCTCTTTGTCTCTGTCTCTCTCTCTCTCCTCTCTCCCTTCCAATGCCAAAATAGCTACAACCATATGGCGATGGTACTCAATGTGACCAAATCCAAAATCTTCCCAGTCCCAGTTTGACAGCAACAGAGTCTGTCTATGTTTACCGACAGGGGTTGGTGGGATTAGATGGTTGTCTACTTCTGAGTGAGCACCACCCACCTCTGGGAGGAAATGTGTTAGCTCCGGCCTTTGGACAAATCTTCAACAGCTGGACTCGTACCATTTGAAGTTCCCATTAGTTGTTTCCCTGCATGTCATCTCTTCATTACCATACTCTCTAGAGTCTAAAGAGTCAGGTGCTGAAAGCAGAGGGTCTGTGACTATTTGTCCAGGTAGTTGTTGCTTTCTTGAGATAATAATGAATACCTTGGGGTGTTGGATAGCAGAATACTTATAGTCTCTCTCTCTCTCTCTCTCTCTCTCTCTCTCTCTCTCTCTCTCTCTCTCTCTCTCTCTCTCTCTCTCTCTCTCTCTCTCTCTCTCTCTCTCTCTCTCTCTCTCTCTCTCTACCTCTCTCTCTCTACCTCCCTCTATGCGGCTGCGGGTCTCCTATACTTCATTGCGGCATTCTTGGCTAACCACAAATATAGCCGAACCCACAGAAAAAAATGATCAATGCAAATCTCTTTAGCAGGCGAAAGGAAGGGACATTTGGAGGGAGAGGGCAAGGGATGACAGAAGGAGGGATGGAGGGAGGGAGGTAGCTGGGTGAGGAGAGATGTGCTGTGGAGAAACAAAACGACAGCGATGGTGGTGACGACGGAGTGATGGGAGGTGCTCTTTCGCTCTCTCTCGCTCTCTCTCTGATGGATGGAGGGATGTTGTTTTGGAAAAAGCAGGAGAGATAGCGGGAGTGGGTTTTGAAGAAGGAAGGATGGAGATTAACAAGGTAATGGTGTCGATTTTTGAGAAAGCAAATACCTCCTACCCATATATCAACGCGGCAGCACACGCTTACACAGACATTAATCACTGTACACACACACACACACACACACACACACACACACACACACACACACACACACACACACACACACACACACACACACACACACACACACACACACACACACACACACACACACACACACACACACACACACACACACACACACACACACACACACACACACACACACACACACATAAACATATCTGGTCTCACCAAACACTTAGATTTAGAAATACAGAGCATTACGAAGTACTGTGTGTGTGTGTAAGGGGGGCTGGGGGGGGTCATAAAGTCACGCCCTGGACTTAGTATTTTGTGTTTTCTTTATTATTTTGGTCAGGCCAGGGTGTGACATGGGTGATTTATGTGTTGTCTTGTCTAGGGGTTTTTGTAGATTAATGGGGTTGTGTTTAGTAGAATAGTCTCGGTAAGGCTATGGTTGCCTAGAGTGGTTCTCAATCAGAGGCAGGTGTTTATCGTTGTCTCTCATTGGGAACCATATTTAGGCAGCCATATTCTTTGAGTGTTTGGTGGGTGATTGTTCCTGTCTCTGTGTTTGTTTGTACCAGATAGGGCTGTTCCGGGTTTTCACGTTTATTGTTTTTATATACTGTTCGTATTTTTCATCTTTATTAAAGATGTTTACAAATAAACACGCGGCAGTTTGGTCCTCCTCTCCTTCAACTGAAGAAAACCGTAACACTCATAACGGTGTTGACGGTACTGACGAACATGGTGATGATTCTGATGCCGTTATGGTGCTGATTATGGGGTCGGTGATGCTGAATGTTATGGTGCTGATTATGGGGTCGGTGATGCTGAATGTTATGGTGATGATTATGGGGTTGGTGATGCTGAATGTTATGGTGCTGATTATGGGGTCGGTGATGCTGAATGTTATGGTGCTGATTATGGAGTCGGTGATGCTGAATGTTATGGTGATGATTATGGGGTCGGTGATGCTGAATGTTATGGTGATGATTATGGGGTCGGTGATGCTGAATGTTATGGTGATGATTATGGGGTCGGTGATGCTGAATGTTATGGGGTCGGTGATGCTGAATGTTATGGTGCTGATTATGGGGTTGGTGATGCTGAATGTTATGGTGATGATTATTGGGTCGGTGATGCTGAATGTTATGGTGATGATTATGGGGTCGGTGATGCTGAATGTTATGGTGCTGATTATGGGGTCGGTGATGCTGAATGTTATGGTGCTGATTATGGGGTCGGTGATGCTGAATGTTATGGTGATGATTATGGGGTCGGTGATGCTGAATGTTATGGTGCTGATTATGGGGTCGGTGTTGCTGAATGTTATGGTGATGATTATGGGGTCGGTGTTGCTGAATGTTATGGTGATGATTATGGGGTCGGTGATGCTGAATGTTATGGTGATGATTATGGGGTTGGTGATGCTGAATGTTATGGTGCTGATTATGGGGTCGGTGATGCTGAATGTTATGGTGCTGATTATGGAGTCGGTGATGCTGAATGTTATGGTGATGATTATGGGGTCGGTGATGCTGAATGTTATGGTGATGATTATGGGGTCGGTGATGCTGAATGTTATGGTGATGATTATGGGGTCGGTGATGCTGAATGTTATGGGGTCGGTGATGCTGAATGTTATGGTGCTGATTATGGGGTTGGTGATGCTGAATGTTATGGTGATGATTATTGGGTCGGTGATGCTGAATGTTATGGTGATGATTATGGGGTCGGTGATGCTGAATGTTATGGTGCTGATTATGGGGTCGGTGATGCTGAATGTTATGGTGCTGATTATGGGGTCGGTGATGCTGAATGTTATGGTGATGATTATGGGGTCGGTGATGCTGAATGTTATGGTGCTGATTATGGGGTCGGTGTTGCTGAATGTTATGGTGATGATTATGGGGTCGGTGTTGCTGAATGTTATGGTGATGATTATGGGGTCGGTGATGCTGAATGTTATGGTGATGATTATGGGGTCGGTGATGCTGAATGTTATGGTGATGATTATGGGGTCGGTGATGCTGAATGTTATGGTGCTGATTATGGGGTCGGTGATGCTGAATGTTATGGTGCTGATTATGGGGTCGGTGATGCTGAATGTTATGGTGATGATTATGGGGTCGGTGATGCTGAATGTTATGGTGATGATTATGGGGTCGGTGATGCTGAATGTTATGGTGATGATTATGGGGTCGGTGATGCTGAATGTTATGGTGCTGATTATGGGGTCGGTGATGCTGAATGTTATGTTGCTGATTATGGGGTCGGTGATGCTGAATGTTATGGTGCTGATTATGGGGTCGGTGATGCTGAATGTTATGGTGATGATTATGGGGTCGGTGATGCTGAATGTTATGGTGCTGATTATGGGGTCGGTGATGCTGAAAGTTATGGTGCTGATTATGGGGTCGGTGATGCTGAATGTTATGGTGATGATTATGGGGTCGGTGATGCTGAATGTTATGGTGCTGATTATGGGGTCGGTGATGCTGAATGTTATGGTGATGATTATGGGGTCGGTGATGCTGAATGTTATGGTGCTGATTATGGGGTCGGTGATGCTGAATGTTATGGTGATGATTATGGGGTCGGTGATGCTGAATGTTATGGTGCTGATTATGGGGTCGGTGATGCTGAATGTTATGGTGCTGATTATGTGGTCGGTGATGCTGAATGTTATGGTGCTGATTATGGGGTCGGTGATGCTGAATGTTATGGTGCTGATTATGGGGTCGGTGATGCTGAATGTTATGGTGCTGATTATGGGGTCGGTGATGCTGAATGTTATGGTGCTGATTATGGGGTCGGTGATGCTGAATGTTATGGTGCTGATTATGGGGTCGGTGATGCTGAATGTTACGGCGATGACTGGTTGAGACAAAAGTGCTATTTGTTGACTAAAATCTCCTGCCTGATTTCAATAAACTATTCCTTGTCATCTCAAATCTCTTGTTGATTGTATCAGGAAGTACAGCACTTCCCCACATTGCAAAGCATTCATAGCTTGGAAAATGAAATGGAGGGCTTATAATATAATTCAATTAGAATCAAGCCGGTCTCTGAGGCAGTTTGAATATTGAAGCACTATTGATTTATCTGGGCGTGATAAGCCGCAGCGGGAGTCAAATGAAATACCCAGGCTGCACTCCCCCATCTACAGCTAGCGTCACGCTGCTGTTGCTATCAACAGAACTCCGACGGATGAATGCATGGACATCCATCCTTAGCACTCTCTTGGATCTTTGTAACAGAGCTGTGTGGGATTTTCGCGGCTATTAGATTTACTTTGATCAATTTGAATGACTAATTGGCTGTCTTCCTTCACTTTGGGGTAAAGTTATTGGACGTTGCTTGTCATTTAGGACAGTGGAGCTTTTTTCTGTTCGTACAAACAGTCGAGTTGAGACAATTGTTGTCACATTACTGACTCTGGTACATAAATAATTGACTACTGGTCCACTGTGGATTCCATCAGTGGTTGAGCCTGGAAATATACTGTAGTTAGGGTGTGTACTGTGCTGTGAAATGGGTGCTGAAATGACACTGATCCCCCTCAAACTGAGGTTCAGTGACAAAAATACTCTCATTCTCTATGCGTGTGGATAAAATGTTGAACCAGTGTTTTCAGTGATATAGTTCAATAGAAATCCCTCACACTCTACCGACTACAAACTCACCTTCGGGCTTGTCTAGGCTCTTTGATTACATTCTTGAGGGTCTGTGACTCAGACTGTGGCTTCCAAGATAGATATCTGAATCGAGTTGATACAGTACCTGTGCAAGCTATAAGCTACCAATCACCGTCCCCTTCACCCACCAGTGGGTATTGGCCTAGAGAAAGTGATCTATAACTCTCAGTATCCAGGAGGCAGAGGCAGTTAGTGGGGTGTGGGGGTCATGCAGAGAAGGAGGCAGGCAGGGAGTAGTGTTCCGTTGCTCCAGGGTGATTGCTAGCCTGGCCTTGGCACTGATAAGACCTGAACCATAACACTTCCTGTCTGCATGGTACTTGTGTAGTCTATTTAGGCCAGAAAGACCCGGCTGGGGCTTCCCTCTCTTCCATTCTGTCTGCTCCACTCCTCTCCGGCCTGCAATTATGCTAACAAGCTCGATCATTGTTCCAGCTTGAGGAGCCTGGGGACTAAAGTTCTGAGAGGAAGGTCAAGGTACCAGGGCAACACCACCGATTACGTCCGATGAGTGTTCTGACTGGGGTCTCTGGGAAAGCGGACTTTGGCTAGCGCTGGACTGGCTATAACTGGACAATAGCCTGACTGGGGTCTCTGGGAAAGAGGACTTTGGCTAGCGCTGGACTGGCTATAACTGGACAATAGCCTGACTGGGGTCTCTGGGAAAGAGGACTTTGGCTAGCGCTGGACTGGCTATAACTGGACAATAGCCTGACTGGGGTCTCTGGGAAAGAGGACTTTGGCTAGCGCTGGACTGGCTATAACTGGACAATAGCCTGACTGGGGTCTCTGGGAAAGAGGACTTGGGAAAGAGGACTTTTGGCTAGCGCTGGACTGGCTATAACTGGACAATAGCCTGACTGGGGTCTCTGGGAAAGAGGACTTTGGCTAGCGCTGGACTGGCTATAACTGGACAATAGCCTGACTGGGGTCTCTGGGAAAGAGGACTTTGGCTAGCGCTGGACTGGCTATAACTGGACAATAGCCTGACTGGGGTCTCTGGGAAAGAGGACTTTGGCTAGCGCTGGACTGGCTATAACTGGACAATAGCCTGACTGGGGTCTCTGGGAAAGAGGACTTTGGCTAGCGCTGGACTGGCTATAACTGGACAATAGCCTGACTGGGGTCTCTGGGAAAGCGGACTTTGGCTAGCGCTGGACTGGCTATAACTGGACAATAGCCTGACTGGGGTCTCTGGGAAAGAGGACTTTGGCTAGCGCTGGACTGGCTATAACTGGACAATAGCCTGACTGGGGTCTTTGGGAAAGAGGACTTTGGCTAGCGCTGGACTGGCTATAACTGGACAATAGCCTGACTGGGACAATAGCCTGACTGGGGTCTCTGGGAAAGAGGACTTTGGCTAGCGCTGGACTGGCTATAACTGGACAAATGACTGGGGTCCTGACTGGGGTCTCTGGGAAAGAGGACTTTGGCTAGCGCTGGACTGGCTATAACTGGACAATAGCCTGACTGGGGTCTTTGGGAAAGAGGACTTTGGCTAGCGCTGGACTGGCTATAACTGGACAATAGCCTGACTGGGGTCTCTGGGAAAGAGGACTTTGGCTAGCGCTGGACTGGCTATAACTGGACAATAGCCTGACTGGGGTCTCTGGGAAAGAGGACTTTGGCTAGCGCTGGACTGGCTATAACTTTACAATAGCCTGACTGGGGTCTCCGGGAAAGAGGACTTTGGCTAGCGCTGGACTGGCTATAACTGGACAATAGCCTGACTGGGGTCTCCGGGAAAGAGGACTTTGGCTAGCGCTGGACTGGCTATAACTGGACAATAGCCTGACTGGGGTCTCTGGGAAAGAGGACTTTGGCTAGCGCTGGACTGGCTATAACTGGACAATAGCCTGACTGGGGTCTCTGGGAAAGAGGACTTTGGCTAGCGCTGGACTGGCTATAACTGGACAATAGCCTGACTGGGGTCTCTGGGAAAGAGGACTTTGGCTAGCGCTGGACTGGCTAAAACTGGACAATAGCCTGACTGGGGTCTCTGGGAAAGAGGACTTTGGCTAACGCTGGACTGGCTATAACTGGACAATAGCCTGACTGGGGTCCCTGGGAAAGAGGACTTTGGCTAGCGCTGGACTGGCTATAACTGGACAATAGCTTCTCTCACAGTCTTCTAGATTTTTGTTGTTGTTTGCTTGTATTTTGGAGCAGAATTGTATTGAAGTCAAGCAACTGTTTTGTTGTGCTCTGTTCAGATGGGTACAATTGCTTACTTCAATGCCTTTGTTGATTAGCCTACTCTACCAGACTCTACCAGGGCGCCACTGTATAAACCCACTGTTAGGCTAAATGGCGTGTGACACCAAGGTCATGGGTTCAAAACCCAGCCAGGAATACAGTCATTGGTTGACATTACATCAACCCTTGCTGTGATTTAGTAAACATCAACGGATGATGACACATTTAACATGCAGCTTGGAGTAAATGACCCTGTGTGTACTGTCAATCTAGAGCACAGTAGAACATACTAGAACTGCATACTCAATCTAGAGCACAGTAGAACATACTAGAACTGCATACTCAATCTAGAGCACAGTAGAACATGCTAGAACTGCATACTCAATCTAGAGCACAGTAGAACATACTAGAACTGCATACTCAATCTAGAGCACAGTAGAACATGCTAGAACTGCATACTCAATCTAGAGCACAGTAGAACATACTAGAACTGCATACTCAATCTAGAGCACAGTAGAACATACTAGAACTGCATACTCAATCTAGAGCACATTAGAACATGCTAGAACTGCATACTCAATCTAGAGCACAGTAGAACATACTAGAACTGCATACTCAATCTAGAGCACAGTAGAACATGCTAGAACTGCATACTCAATCTAGAGCACAGTAGAACATACTAGAACTGCATACTCAATCTAGAGCACAGTAGAACATGCTAGAACTGCATACTCAATCTAGAGCACAGTAGAACATGCTAGAACTGCATACTCAATCTAGAGCACAGTAGAACATACTAGAACTGCATACTCAATCTAGAGCACAGTAGAACATGCTAGAACTGCATACTCAATCTAGAGCACAGTAGAACATGCTAGAACTGCATACTCAATCTAGAGCACAGTAGAACATGCTACAACTCCATACTCAATCTAGAGCACAGTAGAACATGCTACAACTGCATACTCAATCTAGAACACAGTAGAACATGCTACAACTGCATACTCAATCTAGAGCACAGTAGAACATGCTACAACTGCATACTCAATCTAGAGCACAGTAAAACATGCTACAACTGCATACTCAATCTAGCTGGACAGGGTTATAGTCCTTGGACTTTGATAGTGCACAGTGACAGACAATACAATCTATAGATTGGTGCAATGTCAGTGGTGTTTCAGGCTGATAGCAATTATCTAGCCTGAGATTTGTCATTTCCCATCCCATTGTCCTTGCGACCGGTAGCCTACATTGCGCCACATATTTGTGTTGAGAATCGTTGTTTAACAATGAACGCTTTTACGGTTGAATTTTCATGCCAGAAGTTCTAAAAGGACCATCTTTAAATGTACAATGGAATTTGTCCCCGGGGTGAAAATTGGATTCTGTGTCTTCTATCGATTTTTGGCGTTCTCCTTTTGTTTATGGGGCAGAGCATTATTGAAGTCAAGCGACTTGTTTCATTACGCTGTGTGCAGACAGACAGCCAGACAGCAAACTGCCACGGTCCAGTCGTCATCGCTCATTCTATTCATTGTGTTGTCATCATAAAAGGATGTCTGTCGGCTTAAGAACAGTTCATTCATTTTCATTTTGCAGTTATCAGACGATACTAAGAACTTCTGAGGCGTTCATAGATACTATAATGCATTATACCTGCTTGCCTTATGTAAAGTGTTACCCTCGGGCTATATTGTACATTGTCAGTCTTTCGCAATGGAACAGGAAAGCACCATAGATGCTAGCTCCCTAGGAAGGCCACTAAATATGTGTATACTAACAATAAAATGTGATTTGATTTCATTAGCAGAGCCATCAGCAGTGCTGCGGTGTCTTGCAGGATGGAATCAAAAGACACTTTGTTTAATGCTGTTGCCGAGTGCTCCTGGTTTACGATGCTGCCTGGGCCGTTACTGACATGGAGGCTAATGAATGACCTCTAATTACAGTGCAGTTAGTACCAGCACCATCATTTAGCACTTCCTGTTTGTCCCCCCCGGCAAATGAACATGAATCAAACCCAGTTGGTAACACTATAGCAGGACACAGACATGGACACTCTTGTCATTCCCCAATGTCATGCTGGTGTTAGGAGATGGCTGTGAGACCAGTGGGGATTGAGTATAATGATGGGGAGGAGGATGATGTTGAGGGGGGGGGGGGGGGGGGGGACCTAGTCAGTCGCACAACTGCATGCGTACAAACCGAAATGTGTCTCGTTAGAGGATAATGGTGTAGCGAGACACACGATGAGGTCGCAGTGATACATCGTTCCCGAGCTGTCAGACTCCCAGCGCAATGACTGCAGAGGTAGGGAGCGGAGTGTACCATGTCCACAGACTGAGGCAGTTCAAATTCTGTTGATTCAGAATTGAAGATGAAGTACAAGGCCAGAAGGGAGAGGTCAGGGTTCTGTTGTTGTGTCTGCTGCTCTTGAGGGAAGCACCCAGGCACTTAACCCCTGTCTTTTATTCTGACCCCTCGCTGACGTCGTAAAAATAGGCCTTTTTATTTACATCATGCCTCTTTTGGTTGATAGCAGCCACAGACCTCATGTATTATGGAAGAGTTGCTGTTGGGTTGTTGGACTGGTAAAGGGTTGCCACGGCCACCGATGTCGGTTTCCAGCCATGGGTGTTTCGCCCAACGACGATTCTCTTTACCACATTTGCTAGAGAGATCCGCTGTGTTACTGTCTGCTCTCGGGGTGACGTGGTCGTGAAACTATCTATCTAAAAGCCATTGAGCAATGGAAGGTAGCGCTTCAAAGGGAAGAGAGACATATGAGCGTGAAAGACGTTCCACTTGATGAAAGACTGCGTTCCTCTTGCTGTGCGGGTTTACAATAAAATAGTTTATCGATGTGGAGACTGGAATGTGTTGGCATGCCGTTGGGAACCAACCGGTGGAAATGGATAGGATGCGGCTCTCTTTTCCCCTCTCTCACAGTGATGACACAACCTACAGTCCCTAATGCCCCTGCTTAGTGAACGGGGTGATTGCAGGGTATCTGTCACTGGAGGGCATCACGTACTCTGCTCTCACAGAAACGCCATACATCTCTATTGATTATAGTAGCATCCCCAACACTTAGCCCAAAGTTACATTATTCATTTTTTTGAGCACATTTGTATTTTTTACTTTTACATTTGTATTGCTGGACATAGAGGACTGTAGAAAACACCAGGAAATCAGCTCCAAGTGGTTTTAATGTTTTAATGCTGTACCCAAGTGTTCCCACGCATAACAGAGAGACACGTGTAAGCAAGGTTTGAAATGATTCCGCTTTAGTCAAATATTATATGTGTTTGGGCGTCATGCAGTCAATTTGCAGTCTACAATTTATTTCTAATTATGTTCCGGCCCCCAGACCATCCGCTCGAGAAAAACATCGGCCCGCGGCTAAATCGAATTGATCCCTGACAAGCGTTAATACTCCCAGTGACATAAAGTATGAGACCCAGGTTTATGCTTATAACAAGTGATGATACAATAATAATGCATTAAACCGGTGGGCTTTAAGTAAAGTCTTACCCAAAAAGCATACAGGTTTGGATATATTTCAACGTTTATTTGGCCCATCTTTGTAGCATGAGAGGTTAAAGGTAATGTATATTAGAATAAGCTGACCCAGAATTAAAGCTAGTGAAGGAATAATGCATTTACCATGAGTCATCCTGTGGAAAATGGTGCTACGGAATAATGCATTTACCATGAGTCATCCTGTGGAAAATGGTGCTATGGAATAATGCATTTACCATGAGTCATCCTGTGGAAAATGGTGCTATGGAATAATGCATTTACCATGAGTCATCCTGTGGAAAATGGTGCTATGGAATAATGCATTTGACAACACTTAAAAGACGGAGCTGCTTTTCAGCCGCCCAAAATGGCCACTTTCCCCACACAGCAAATGAATTGAGCAACACTATGTGGATGAGAACAGTGGTAAATTGTAGACAAAAACACTAATCTGACACAACCCAAAAACAGGATGTGCTTTATACCATGATGCTATTGTTAGCAATAGCTTTAAGTTATTTATACGTAGTTTAACCCGTTCCTATCCTGTTAGCAGTTAGCCCAGACTCTGTTTAGCTACAGATGTAGGATCTTAATTTGAGCCAGTTTGCTACAGCAGGAAAATAATCTTGCCGCGACAGGAAATGTGAATTATAATGTGGATTATAATGAATGGACATGTTTGTAGTGTAGCGTTCGTCGTCCTCGTCTGAGGAGGAGTAGGAGAGATCGGACCAATATGCAGCGTGTTACGCGTCCACTAAACAAAATAACAACGGAGAATGAAACGAAACAGTTCTGAAAGGTGACATACACGAAACAGAAAACATTCACCCACAAAACACAGTTGGGAAAAGGCTACCTAAGTATGATTCTCAATCAGAGACAACGAACGACACCTGCCTCTGATTGAGAACCATACCAGGCCAAACACATAAACACAACCTAGAAAAACGAACGTAGACTGCCCACCCCAACTCACGCCCTGACCATACTAACACAAAGACAAAATAAAGGAACTAAGGTCAGAAACGTGACATGTAGAGGTTGATACATTTTTCATTACAGCAAATCACATCGGAAATTTCAAAGTGGAGACTTTTGAAGCCTTAAATACACTACAAATATGCATTTCCTGCCAAGCAGAAATATCCTACATCTGTGCATAAACTGTACCTAATGGTGCTAATTGACAGACATGCCTGGCGCAGGACTTTTCCAGTGAAGTACACATAATGTAGAAGGGCTTTTGAGGGATAGCTTCCTGTGAAATGGCAGCTTGCCTACCCTGTGTTGTTTAGTTCTGTCAGGATTTATCCTGTATAGCAGTTGTGGGATTCAAATCAAATCTGATTTGTCACATGCGCCAAATACAACAGGTGTAGACCTTACAGTGAAATGCTTACTAAACAACAATGCTTTAAGAGGTTAAGAAGAAAAAAGTGTTAAGTAAAAAATGGATAAATAAAAAAGAAGTAACAAATAATTAAACAGCAGCAATAAAATAACAATAGCGAGGCTATAAACCAGGGTTACTGGTACAGTCAATGTGCGGGAGCACTGGTTAGTCCAGGTAATTGAGGTAATATGTACATGTAGGTAGAGTTAAAGTGACCATGCATAGATAATAAACAGAGAGTAGCAGCAGTGTAAAAGAGGGGTCTGGGTAGTCCTTTGATTAGCTATTCAGGAGCCTTATGGCTTGGGGGTAGAAGCTGTTAAGAAGCCTCTTGGACCTAGACTTGGCGCTCCGGTACTGCTTGCCGTGCGGCAGCAGAGAGAACAGTCTATGACTAGGGTGGCTGGAGTCTTTGACAATTTTTAGGGCCTTCCTCTGACACCGCCTGGTATAGAGGACCTGGATGGTGGGAAGCTTGGCCCCAATGATGTACTGGGCCACAAGGCCGAGCAGTTGCCATATCAGCCAGTGATGCAACCAGTCAGGATGCTCTCGATGGTGCAGCTGTAGAAACTTTTGAGGATCTGAGGACCCATGCCAAATCTTTCCAGTCTCCTGGGGGGGAATATAATTTGTAGTGCCCGGTTCACGACTGTTTTAGTGTGTTTGGACCATGATAGTCTGTTGGTGATGTGGACACACATCGCTCTCAACCTGTTCCACTGCAGCCCCGTCGATAAGAATTGGTCCACAATCACAATCATCTCCTTTGCCCTGTTGTCCTGGCACCACATGTCCAGGTCTCTGACCTCCTCCCTATAGGCTGTCTCATCGTTGTCGGTGATCAGGCCTACCACTTAGGTGTTATCGGCAAACTTGATGCTGGTGTGGCAGTCGTGCCTGGCCATGCAGTCATAAGTGAACAGGGAGTACAGGAGGGGGCTGAGCACTTACCAGTGAGGGGCCCCCGTGTTGAGGATCAGCGTGGCAGATGTGTTGTTACCTACCCTTAACACCTGTGGGGCGACCCATCAAGAAGTCCAGGAAACAGTTGCAGAGGGAGTGTCCTTAGCTTAGTGATGAGCTTCGTGGGCACTGTGGTGTTGAACTCTAAGCTGCAGTCAATGAACAGCAATCTCACATAGGTGTTCCTTTTGTCCAGGTGGGAAAGGTTTGTGTGGCGTGCAATAGAGATTGCATCAGCAGTGGATCTGTTGTGGCGGTATGCAAATTGTAGTTGGTCTAGGGTTTCTGGGATGATGGTGTTGATGTGAGCCATGACCAGCCTTTTAAAGCAATTTATGGCTACAGACCTGAGTGCTACGGGATTGGTTGGTCATATCGCAGAGCAATCCAGTTGGGTTGTTGTGGAAACAGTTTGGTGATGCTGTGAGCCCTGTGGTGGTACAGCCGGGATGTGTATGTGTTTATTTCCATCACTGTAGCCTGTCTATAGGCTACATGAGGATCAAATACTGTATGGCCATGGAGATCCTATCAAATTCTATATGTAATTCTATGTGAATGGCTCATAGCCGTATTGCAGAGCCAAAATGAAACATCTCTGCAGTCAAACTGTGTACATCACCACACATTCAGAAACGTTTATCTTTCTCCACCAGACTCAAAGCAGTTAGTTTCTCATCCAAATCTACTAGATTTAAATTTTCTCTGACCGCCAAAAAAACACGATGGGTTAAGACGTACATCAGCATGGCAGGGCGTTTTAAATGAACCTTTCCTTGGTACGTGAAGAGGCTTTAATATCATCCGCCCCCCTCCTCCACTGTATCCTCTTTGTATTAATCTGAGTCTGTCTCTTAGCAACCGGATGATTGACAGTTGAGGATTGCTTTTAGCGGCGGGGGGAGATGCTGTCAGCTAGAATCATACGCTCCCACTACAAAGACAATTATAGTCAAGGTCTTTTCTTTTCATTCACCTTGTGTAGATTCCATCCGTTGCTGTTTGACATGGAGGGATGGTCATCGCATTAGGTGTTTAGATCAACAGCCTTTTTGTTTGTATTCATTGTGACGTTTGAGACAATTATTGACAAAGGAACTTAGGTTATTATGGTTGGATTGTATGTTTTGTGATTTTGGTTAGTCCTCTCTGTGTGTGGTGTGAGATGTTTTGATGTGTCGTTTTCACACACACACACACACACACACACACACACACACACACACACACACACACACACACACACACACACACACACACACACACACACACACACACACACACACACACACACACACACACACACACACACACACACACACACACACACACACACACACACACACACACACACACACAACATATTGCTTTATAAAGACCTGAGAGCATCAATGTCTCTGGGCTTGGGTTGTGTTTTCAGTCTCACTGTCAGTGGTGGAAAAAGTACTCAATTCTCATACTTGAGTTAAAGTAAAGATAGCTCAATAGAAAATGACTCAAGTAAAAGTGAAAGTCACCCAGTAAAATACTACTTGAGTAAAAGTCTAAAAGTATTTGGTTTTATATATGCTTAAGTATCAAAAGTAAATGTAGTTGCAAAAAAGTACTTATGTATCAAAAGTAAACGGGAAAATGTAAATAACTTTCTTTAGGAATGTAATGAAGTAAAAGTAAAAGTTGTCAAAAATATAAATAGAAAAGTAAAGTACAGATACCCCCAAAAACGACTTAAGTAGTACTTTAAAGTATTTTTTACATTAAGTACTTTACACCACTGCTCAATGTAGTGGAGGTCAGAGGAACTGTAAATAATACAATGGGAGTGTTGAAGAGGAGGAGGAAGAGGTGTTGAAGAGGAGGAGAGAAAACACCAGACCAGGGCTTGAGTGAAGGCTGGAAGAATTGTTTTGGGGAGGCTTGTAATGTAGCCAGTGACAGCTGCTATCACATACCATTCCCCAGGCAGTACAGTGCATGACCTCTCTGGAGCATCACTCTGATTATCCTTCTGTAGAAGAGTGTCAAGGACCAAGAACCTGCTACTGCCAGAGGAAGAGGAGTGACACACTGCTAGTGTCCGTGCATAAGGAAATTAACACGATCTCTCCAACCAAGGTGCAGGAATGGAGGAACAGTATAGAGGAGAATATACATTTTCCCACCTTGCCTGCACAATTACCCCCTCTGGGATAAAGAATAAAACATTAACATTGAATTGAATTGAAAGAGGTATTATGGAACTATACAGTGACCTCTACGGTGGAAAGGGTTCCAAAGGGTTCTTCGGCTGTCTCCATAGTAGAACTCTAAATGGTTACATGTAGAACCCTCTGTATAAAGAGTTCTACATGGAACCCGAAAGGCTTCTACCTGCAACCAAAAAGGGTTATTCAAAGGGTTCTCCTATGGGGACAGCCGAAAAACTCTTAAGGATCTAGCACTTTTTTTTCTAAGAGTGTATCCTCACCTGTCCCCTGTGCCCATCAAATCCCTCTCCTGTTATTTCCATCACTCTTCCATCCCTCCTCCTCCATCTCTCCTCCATCCCTCCTCCTCGATCCCTCCTCCATCACTCCTCCATCCCTGCTCCATCACTCCTCCATCCCTCCTCCATCCCTCCTCCATCCCTCCTCCTCCATCTCTCCTCCATCCCTCCTCCTCCATTCTTCCTCCTCCATCTCTCCTCCATCCCTCCTCCATCCCTCCTCATCCCTCCTCCACCCATCCTCCTCCATCACTCCTCCATCCCTGCTCCATCCCTCCTCCTCCATCTCTCTTTCATTCCTCCTCCTCCATCCCTTCTCCATCCCTCCTCCTCCATCCCTTCTACTCCATCTCTCCTCCATCCCTCCTCCATCACTCATTCTCATCCCTCCTCCATCACTCATCCTCCATCACTCCTCCACCCTCCCCCATCACTCCTCCATCCCTCCTCCTCCACCCCTCCTCCTCCATCTCTCCCCCATTACTCCTCCATCCCGCATCCATCACTCCTCCATCCCTCCTCCTCCATCTCTCCACCATCACTCCTCCATCCCTGCTCCATCACTCCTCCATCCCTCCCCCATTACTCCTCCATCACTCCTCCACCCCTGCTCCTCTATCACTCCTCCTTCATCCCTCCTCCATCCCTCCTCAATCACTCGTCCTCATCCCTCCTCCATCACTCGTCCTCCATCACTCCTCCATCCCTTCTCCATCCCTCCTCCTCCATCACTCCTCCATTACTCCTCCATCCCTCCTCCATCACTCCTCCATCCCTCCTCCTCCATCACTCCACCCTCCACCATCACTCCTAAATCCCTTCTCCATCCCTCCTCCTCCATCCTTCCTCCTCCATCCCTCCTCCTCCATCTCTCCACCATCACTCGTCCATCCCTGCTCCATCACTTCTCCATCCCTCCCCCATTACTCCCCCATTACTCCTCCATCACTCGTCATCACTTCTCACTGCGTCCATGACTCACTGCTTTATACAGCACCATACATTATGGATGAGACACAAACGGATGCCTAAAAGTCTCAATCCGTAGAGCTCTCATTTGAAGATCCACCTCTGGATCTCCTGCCTGCCACAAGAGAGTGTTAGCCAAACTGGGCTAAAGCCGATGGGTTGGCTTGGGGAGCCAACACAAGTGTTCAGGTACCAGGCAAAGTTACTCATCACTGTTACACACTGTAGTTGATCTGAGTCCTATGAGACGTCACATGCCTTGGATGCAGGACTATATATCTAGTGAACAAGTGGAACATCTGTAAACCCTGGCACGGATTCCTCGTGCATCTCTCTGCACTGCACAGCGTAGTGCATGTTGATAGATGGACTTTAAATCCTGCAGAAGATTCTGCTGCTGTTACAACCCTAATGTTGCTTACTACCCTTGGCTGCCAACACGGTTTTGTAATAAAGCCTAGAACCACATTGAGCGCTTAGGTTATTTGATACTGACGTAGAGTAACATTGTAAAAACAGACACTTACAATAGGGGTAATTGGAGAAAGAAATCGTGATTTATGAACATTCAATTCATAATAGCACAGTATTACCATAAGATAACATGATATTAAACTCTGTTCATTCAACCTATGGAAAACCCAGGAGTTATAACGGCGGCCATTTTGAAAAAGATAGCCATCTTGGTGTAATAGCCTAGATAATTGACGTCAAAAGTAATCGGGGGAATCATTGCAGTGAAGTTGGTTTTCCTTTGTGTTCTTTGTTGTTTACATGATTTAGTGACGATATCATGTTTGCCTCGTCGCTAGCTGTTTTCCATGTCAGAGTTGAGTAAACACACGACAGGCACAAAGGGGTCTGTTGTTATTGTTTTTGTACAATCTGAGGCCCACTGCTTTATTGTTGTCTATTGTATGGTAATGGACCAGGCTGGGCTGGGCTGTTTTGTCGTGTCGCTGTCACCCCTCCCCTCAGAGCAGTAGCTGCAGTCTGTCTGGGCTCTGGCTCAGTCACAGGATTTAGACCCTTCTCTATCACCTACAGGCCCATTGGGCATGTGTGTCTGTTGGGACAGTGCTCTGGTTCTAATCATCAGGAGGGTTTTTGAGATGTTCATTTTCATATGGTATATTAAATCTCTCTCTGTCTCTCTCTGTCTCTCTTTCTCCCTCTCTCTCTCTCTCTCTCTCTCTCTTCCTCTCTCTCTGTCTCTCCGAGGCTGGTAGATGTACATCTCGCTAGCCAGATAGGCCAGCTGGACATGGTGTGAATAAGCCAGCAGGCTATAGCCACCTGACAGCCAGAACCCTCAGGAGTTTGGCCGTGAGACTCAACTCTCCCTCCTCCCCAGTGGGCTAACACAGCATCCTCAGAGCTCGGGCCCTTCCCATCTCATGTCCTTGTTCAACCCCATCAACCCAACCTGTCATCATAGCATGTCCTGTTCTGTATGAACGGCCTATTGAATACAGAAACCTTTGAACATCTTAATTGCCATGACGGGTGTTAATATACTGAATTAATTATATCCACCTTGTTCAGTTTGTCCGCGACAACATACAATTAAGTGGCCCATGGGGTTATCAAAGCCACAGTCCCCATATCGCTGTCATCATGCTCCAATGCAATCAACTGAGAAAATGGTAACCTCTCTGAACCCCAAACTCCCATTACCTTAAACATAGAGGTCACCTAACTCCCATTACCTTAACCGTAGAGTTCACCTAACAGCCATTACCATAACCGTAGAGGTCACCTAACTCCCATTACCTTAACCGTAGAGGTCACCTAACTCCCATTACCTTAACCGTAGAGGTCACCTAACTCCCATTACCTTAACCGTAGAGGTCACCTAAATCCCATTATCTTAACCACCTACAGTAAGTCCCTGTCCTCACTGCACTGACCTCAGTGATCCCGACCGCCCGGTCTGTCTCTCTGTTTTTCTAGTCAGTCTACCCGTCTACCCATCCCCCCTCCCCCCCATCCCTGGAACATAACACAAGCCCAATCAGTGGAAGACAAAAGAGCATTCTAACATCCCGAACACAGACCCCTCATTCATTCAGTCTGGCCTGTTGACGTCAGGACCAGACACAGAGTTTCTATAAAGGGCTTCGGGTCGGCTTGTTATTTGTTAGTGAATACCAGCAATCACCATCAGTCCCGGCTCACAAAAGACCCTCGAAAAGACACGACCAGAGCAGTGTGCCCCTTCCAAATTGCTTCTACAAATGATACCATAGCGCCTTCCTTTTATCCAACCAGTCAAGCTTCAGTCACGAATCGGCCAGACAAGCAAAGAACTTGACAGCCGTTGAAGAGGGTTAGCGACCGTAGCTACCAAGATTTATTCAGACTGAATGCAGGCTCAGAAATCTGCTGGCTCAGAACTGTCTGCCATCAATAATTGCTGCAATAATAAGTCATGAAAGGGGGAAACTCGGATTGTTATTTTGTGATTGGACACAAGAACGCCATGCAAGGGTTGTCAGGGAATTAACATAGTGTTGCCAAGTTACGGCATTGATAAAAGGGTAAACAAGGAAAAGGAAAAGCACACTCCATGTCAATGATTGGACCACATTGGACCACGGACACATTGAACCATATCATTTATACACAATAGACCATCGTTCATGCGTTGTCACAGACGCATCTTTTGAGACCGATATTGAGAATGTTAAAATATTTGGAAGGAGTACTACAGTAGGCTATATTGTATTGTATATTATATTGTATTGTAACATTGTATTTATTGTCTCGACATGCTGCCTGCTGTACTCTCCCTACTGTGTAGTATAACACGTGACTGGTAGTGGATGAGTGGTAGTGGATCTGTCCTTAAAGCCGTATTAACCACATTACACTGCTGATACCCCTCAGAGCAGGTCAACAACACCTCAGGCTCAGGCCCAAGGACTCAGACGCCAAAGCTCTCTGGGTCATCCCTCTCACTGGACATGTCTTTTCTATCTCTGTATCTCTATCGCTCTTTATCTGTCTCTCTCATTCTCTCTCTTTCCCTCTCTCTCTCGTTCTCTCTCTTTCCCTCTCTCTCTCATTCTCTCTCTTTCCCCCCTCTCTCTCTCTCTCTCTCTCTCTCTCTCTCTCTCTCTCTCTCTCTCTCTCTCTCTCTCTCTCTCTCTCTCTCTCTCTCTCTCTCTCATTCTCTCTGTCTTTCTCTCTCTCGTTCTCTCTCTCATTCTCTCTCTCTCTCTCGTTCTCTCTCTCTCTCTCTCTCGTTCTCTCTCTCTCATTCTCTCTCTTTCTCTCTCTCTCTCGTCTCTCTCTCTCTCTCTCTCTCTCTCTCTCTCTCTCTCTCTCTCTCTCTCTCTCTCTCTCTCTCTCTCTCTCTCTCTCTCTCTCATTCTCTCTCTCTCTCTCTCATTCTCTCTGTCTTTCCCTCTCTCTCTCTCTCTCTCTCGTTCTCTCTCTCTCTCTCTCTCTCTCATTCTCTCTGTCTTTCTCTCTCTCTCTCGTTCTCTCTCTCTCTCTCTCTCTCTCTCTCTCTCTCTCTCTCTCTCTCTCTCTCTCTCTCTCTCTCTCTCTCTCTCTCTCTCTCTCTCTCTCTCTCTCGTTCTCTCTCTCTTGTTCTCTCTCGTTCTCTCTCTTGTTCTCTCGTTCTCTCTCTCTCTCTGTCTTTCTCTCTCTCTCTCTCATTCTCTCTGTCTTTCCCTCATTTCTCTCTCATTTCTCTCTAAAAATCTCTCTGTCTTCTCTCTCTCTCTCTAGGATCTCTCTTTCTTTTCCCTCTCTCTCTCAATGTCAGAATAATAGTAGAGATCTCTGGTTTCTCTTGTTCTCTCTATTATTTCTTTCATCTCATTCTCTCTCGTTCTCTCTCTATCTATCTACAGTTGAAGTCGGAAGTTTAGTATACACTTTAGCCAAATAAGTGAAAAAAATTATAAGTTACAATAAGTGAATTTTGGCCCATTCCTCCTGACAGCGCTGGTGTAACTGAGTCAGGTTTGTCGGCCTCCTTACTCGCACACACTTTTTCAGTTCTGCCCACAAATGTTCTATAAGATTGAGGTCAGGGCTTTGTGATGGCCACTCAAATACCTTGACTTTGTTGTCCTTAAGCCATTTTGCCACAACTATGGAAGAATGCGTGGGGTCATTGTCCATTTGGAAGACCCATTTGCGACCAAGCTTTAACTTGTCAGGAAGATGTTGCTTCAATATATCGACATAATTTTCGTCATTTTGTTTCTATTTCTCCAAAAACTATGATCTTTGTCCAAATGTGCAGTTGAAAACTGTAGTCTGGCTTTTTTTATGGCGATTTTGGAGCAGTGGCTTCTTCCTTATACTTCTGTACCTGTTTCCTCCAGCATCTTCACAAGGTCCTTTCCTGTTGTTCTGGGATTGATTTGCACTTTTTGCACCAAAGTAGGTTCATCTCTAGGAGACAGAACACGTCTCCTTCCTGAGCGGTATGACAGCTGTGTGGTCCCATAGTGTTTATATTTGTGTATTATTGTTTGTACAGATGAACGTGGTACCTTCAGGCGTTTGGAAATTGCTCCCAAGGATGAACCAGACTTGTGGAGGTCTACAATTTTTTTCTGAGGTCTTGGCTGATTTCTTTTGATTTTCCCATGATGTCAAGGAAAGAGGCACTGAGATACATCCACAGGTACACCTCCAATTGGCTCAAATGATGTCAATTAGCCTATCAGAAGCTTCTAAAGCCATGACATCATTTTCTGGAATTTTCCAAGCCGTTTAAAGGCACAGTCAACTTAGTGAATGTAAACTTCTGACCCACTGGAATTGTGATACAGTGAACTATAAGTGAAATAATCTGTCTGTAAACAATTGTTGTAAAAATTACTTGCGTCATGCACATAGTAGATGTCCTAACCGACTTGCCAAAACCATAGTTTGTTAACAAGAAATTTGTGGAGTGGTTGAAAAATGAGCTTTAATGACTTCCAAATTCAAATCTCTGTGTCTGTTCTCTCTTTGTCTCTCTCTCTCTCTCTCTCCCTGTATCTCTCTTGGTCTCTCTCTCTCTCTGTCTATCTCTCTCTCTCTATCTCTCTGTCTATCTCTGTCTATCTCTCTGTCTCTCTCTCTATATATATATCTCTGTCTATCTCTGATAGTCTCTCTGTCTATCTCTCTCTATCTCTTTCTCTCTATTTCTCTGTCTATCTCTATCTCTCTCTGTCTACCTCTCTGTCTACCTCTCTGTCTCTCTCTCTCTGTGTCTATCTCTGACAGTCTCTCTGTCTCTCTGTCTCTCTCTCTGTCTCTCTGTCTCTCTCTCTGTCTCTCTGTCTCTCTCTCTGTCTCTGTCTCTCTGTCTCTCTCTCTGTCTACCTCTCTGTCTCTCTCTCTGTCTCTCTGTCTCTCTCTCTGTCTCTCTGTCTCTCTCTCTGTCTCTCTGTCTCTCTCTCTGTCTCTCTGTCTCTCTCTCTGTCTCTGTCTCTCTGTCTCTCTCTCTGTCTACCTCTCTGTCTACCTCTCTGTCTCTCTCTCTCTCTGTCTCTCTGTCTCTCTCTCTCTCTCTCTGTCTCTCTGTCTCTCTGTCTCTCTCTCTGTCTACCTCTCTGTCTACCTCTCTGTCTACCTCTCTCTCTCTCTCTGTCTCTCTCTCTGTCTCTCTCTCTGTCTCTCTGTCTCTCTCTCTGTCTACCTCTCTCTCTCTCTGTCTCTCTCTCTGACAGTCTCTCTGTATCTCTCTTTATCCGTCCGTCTCGTTGTCTCTTTCTCTAGCATCCTTCCACTCTGTGTCAACATGTACTCTCTTTTATTTCCCTTCCTGTCCCCAATTTACAGATTTTCAGACTTCGCACTATGAATAATACAGTATTTGAAACTAGACTTTTGATCTGTACAAAGCAGTAAATATAAGCCAGGGAACCAGCGTTTACAGAAACGTACACACTCTGCTCTGCATGTTTATCTTTCAGTCGATTCTGACATCTGTTCCACATCTTAACTATCTCCAAATATGGAGATGTGGCATAGTAGTGGATTACTGTGAGTGGCTTTAAACCAGATCTTCCTAGACCTTACTTAATGTGAATTAACCCAGTCATAATATACAACACACACACACACACACACGTTGTCCTTCCCAGTGTATCTGTTGTGACATTTTACAGTTAACTGGGTCACTGAGTGCTAGAGCCAAATTTGCTCTGTTCTCCCTCCCTGTCGCCCGTCGACATGGCAACCACGCTGGTCGATTAAACATGCGCACATGAGTCGGGCGGAGAGGAGATGTGGAGGAGGAGCCGTAGAGACCTATACACACCGGCATGAGGAGGAGAGGTTGGTACAGTGTAAAAGCTAACAGCTACAGGGAGCTATTCCTCACATCCGCAAGAAGAGGAAAAGAGGAAGCTGTCCTCTCTATTCCTCACATCCGCAGCAAGAGGAAAGATGAAGCTGTCCTCTCTATTCCTCACATCCGCAACAAGAGGAAAGAGGAAGCTGTCCTCTCTATTCCTCACACCCGCAACAAGAGGAAAGAGGAAGCTGTCCTCTCTATTCCTCACACCCGCAACAAGAGGAAAGAGGAAGCTGTCCTCTCTATTCCTCACACCCGCAACAAGAGGAAAGAGGAAGCTGTCCTCTCTATTCCTCACACCCGCAACAAGAGGAAAGAGAAAGCTGTCCTCTCTATTCCTCACTGTTACATAGGTGGGTTGTTCCTTCTGAACAAAAGAAGGTCCCTTATAGCCACGTTATCAACGAAACCCATTTGCTAATTCACTTTGATTTATATACTACAGTATATAGTATTGCTAACCCTAACAATAGCTTCTTTGCCTAATGTCTATGACCCTTGTGTGTTTTGTTCAGTCTTGCTGCGCGTAGCGGGTTGTAATTCCCCTTCCATTGTCTCGTTACCCAGTCCCCTCCCTCACCTCACAGGATTAGCTGGTGTATAGTTGTACAGAGAGAGGATAGAGTGGCAAAGGGGACATCCTGCCTTGTATTCCAATTGCCCACTAGATCCTGGGTTCTATTGAAGACGCCTGTTCTATTCTTTTCCCCACTCGGAGGTAACCATTAGATAATTATGACCTTTGATCCCGTATGGATTAAAGGCGGAGGCGGGGGGGGTAATCCCTGGGGTGCCTGTTTGACATGGGCTCTGGCAGATGGAAAGGCTGAAAAGGTGGCGGGGGGGGGGGGGTGAGAGGGAGCGCGAGGGGGTGGGCAGGAGAGGAGTCTCTTTGTCATGAGGGAGACGCCTTCTGTTGCTTATACTGTAGCAGTGTGTGTATAATATTATATTTATTATATTATATTATATTATATTATATTTATTGTCCAAAATGCAGCATGGATTTACTGTGTGGGATTGAGTATGAACACACCACAGAATGAGGGAGCTTCAATCATTTTTGTGTGTTCTCATAAAAGTCAATGGTATATGCCGTTCTGCCTGATTGTATTGTATTTCACCTATGTTACTGTCATTGTTGACAACAATGTGTCATGGTTGATATTGTCTTGTTTTGGCATTGTTATGGTGATTATAGGACAAATACTTATTTCACTGACATTACCTAAACACACACACGCACACACACCACTCACACATACAGTGGCTTGCGAAAGTATTCACCCCCCTTGGCATGTTTCCTATTTTGTTGCCTTACAACCTGGAATTAAAATTGATTTTTTGGGGGGTTTGTATCATTTCATTTACACAACATGCCTACCACTTTGAAGTTGCTAAATATGTTTTATTTTGAAACAAACAAGAAATAAGACAAAAAAAGAATTTCCACGTATTTAGCGCCATCCATCATTCCTTCAATTCTGACCAGTTTCCCAGTCCCTGTCGAAGAAAAACATCCCCACAGCATGATGCTGCCACCACCATGCTTCACTGTGGGGATGATGTTCTTGGGGTGATGAGAGGTGTTGGGTTTGACCAGACATAGCATTTTCCTTGATGGCCAAAAGCTTAATTTTAGTCTCATTTGACCAGAGTACCTTCTTCCATATGTTTGGGGAGTCTCCCACATGCCTTTTGGTGAACACCAAACATGTTTGCTTATTTTTTTCTTTAAGTAATGGCTTTTCTCTGGACACTCTTCCATAAAGCCAAGCTCTGTGGAGTGTACAGCTTAAAGTGGTCCTATGGACAGATACTCCAATCTCCGCTGTGGGTTAGGGTTATCTTTGGTCTCTTTGTTGCCTCTCTGATTAATGCCCTCCTTACCTGGTCCGTGGTGGGCGGCTGTCTCTTGACAGGTTTGTTGTGGTGCCATATTCTTCCCATTTTTTAATAATGGATTTAATGGTGCTCCGTGGGACGTTCAAAGTTCCTGAAATTTTTTTAGAACCCAACCCTGATCTGTTCTCCACAACTTTGTCCCAGACCTGTTTGGAGAGCTTGGTCTTCATAGTGCCGCTTGCTTGATGGTGCCCCTTGCTTTGTGGTGTTGCAGACTCTGGGGCCTTTCAGAACAGGTGTATATTTACTGAGATCATGTGACAGATCATGTGACACTTAGATTGCACACAGGGGGACTTTATTGAACTAATTATGTGACTTCTGAAGGTAATTGGTTGCACCAGATCTTATTTAGGGGCTTCAAAGCAAATGGGTGAATACATATGCACGCACCACTTTTCAGTCATTTTTTTCATTTCACTTCACCAATTTGGATTATTTTGTGTGTCCATGAAATCCCCCCCAAAATCCATTTACATTACAGGTTGTAATGCAACAAAAAATGAAAAGCGCCAAGGGGGTGAATACTTCTGCAATGCACTGTACACACACACACACACACACACACACACACACACACACACACACACACACACACACACACACACACACACACACACACACACACACACACACACACACACACACACACACACACACACACACACACACACACACACACACACACACACACACACACACCTCTGATCCTGGTTATGCCTTAATAATAAGACCCGGCCACCTGAATGATTCTCCCCACCGCATCACAACAACAGCAACAGCAGCACAGAGCAAGGCGATCCCAGTGCGACGCAAGGCTAGCTACATTATTAATGACCCTGGCATGCTAGCAGCCCTAAATAATGGAAGAAGCATCCTCTCTTGTCTCCCATCCCGAGCTTTCTGCCTCTGCCTCTGCACTCTCCCATTTGTCCAGCCTTCTCTAACATATGCCCCGTCAAGGCAACATCATCGCTACGGCTAAATGCTAGCATGCCAGACAGATGCATAGCGCTAAAATCTAACTGCAGGTGATGGAGCAGATTGCCTCCTTATAAGGAGACCTATAGACCTGTACTGACAGGACAATCGGGTTGGATTTAGTAGACGTGGTCAATGAACTACAGTATGAAGCGTTCCAAAGGACTAAAGGTGGATAGTTACAGTAGGCCTATTGATGTGTTTTAGAGGGATTTGAATGGTTTAGGGCAGAGCCATAACCTATAGCCTACATGCTTTCTGGAAAGCCATGCTTGTATTTCCATCTAAAGAAGATAGGACATATGGATAAAGCAAGCAAGCTTTTCTGAATGGTAGATTGTGTTGAATGGGAGAGGGATTTCAAGTTTGTGGTCCACATCCACATCCTGACCTCACCACACAAGGTGGAAATGGTTATCTAAATATGAGTAAGCCACACTAGACCAGGGTATAACCTTGAATATAACTGCCTATGACCCCAAACACCATAGATCAAAACCAACTAACCGACTCAGAAAACCTTCTAAAGATGACATCACTGAGAACTTCAGAACCGTTTTTTATCAAAGCTGTTTAAAGAGGGGGGAAAGCTGGTTGTGGTTTACCTAGAGAAAGAGAAGGGAAGAGTCAGGGAAACACACACACACACACACACACACACACACACACACACACACACACACACACACACACACACACACACACACACACACACACACACACACACACACACACACACACACACACACACACACACACACACACACACACACACACACACACACACACACACACACACAGCCTGTTTGACTTGACTGTGAGCTCCAGAACTCTGTCAGCTGAAGGGATGCTAGTGACATGTGACGGCTGTCTGCTAGGGCTATCCGGCCTGTCCCCAGGGCAACGCCTCTGAAGTGGTGTCGAGGGAGGGAGGGAGGTTTGGTGACAACTCTCAACATAGCGTCACCTCAGGGCAGTTGAATTCTGTTTCTCTCTTTTTCTCTGTCTCTCTTTCTTTCTGTCTCTCTCTTTATCTCTCTGTCTCTCTCTCTCTTTCTCTTTGAGGCTCTCTTTCTCTCTCTCTCTCTCTCTCTCTTTCTCTCTATTTTGACTCCTCTGAACGTCATATCAAATTCTGGTATCTGACCTCACCACTCTGTTCTCAGGCAGGAGGAGTTAGACTCAACATGAGGTGCTGCATCTCTCTGTGTGTCGACTAGAAGCTGATGCACCTCTTTCATATAACATAACACTGTCACAATACATTGCTTCACAGCATTTTTGCCATTGAATCTTTGGGACGAATTATCACAACCAGTCTGTTGAGGAGAAAAACAATCAAGCATCACACAAAGCATGGGGCCGATGGCGCCGACGCTCGTCGGATGTGGCAGGGCTTGCAAACTATTACAGACTACGAAGGGAATAACAGCCGCTAGCTGCCCAGTGACACAAGCCTACCAGATGAGCTAAATTACTTCTATGCTCGCTTCGAGGCAAGTAACACTGAAGCATGCATGAGAGCATCAGCTGTTCCGGACGACTGTGTGATCACGCTGTCCGTAGCTGATGTGAGTAAGACCTTTAAACAGGTCAAAATTTACAAGGCTGCAGGGCCAGACGGATTACCAGGACGTGTACTCCGAGCATGCGCTGACCAACTGGCACTGACATTTTTAACCTGTCCCTGACTGAGTCTGCAATACCAACATATTTCAAACAGACCACCATCGTCCCTGTGCCCAAGAACACTAACGTAACCTGCCTAAATGACTACTGACCCGTGCACTCACGTCTGTAGCCATGAAGTGCTTTGAAAGGCTGGTCATGGCTCACATCAACACCATTATCACAGAAACCCTAGACCCACTCCTATTTGTATACCGCACCAACAGATCCACTGACGATGCAATCTCTATTCCACTCCACACTGCCCTTTCAGACCTGGACAAAAGGAACACCTATGTGAGAATGCTGTTCATTGACTACAGCTCAGCGTTCAACACCATAGTGTCCTCAAAGCTCATCACTAAGCTAAGGACCCTGGGACTAAACACCTTCCTCTGCAACTGGATACTTGACTTCCTGATGGGCCACCCCCAGGTGGTAAGGCTAGGCAACAGCACATCCGCCATGCTGATCCTCAACACGGGGGCCCCTCAGGGATGTGTGCTCAGTCCCCTCCTGTACTCCCTGTTCACTAATGACTGCATGGATAGGCACAACTCCAACACCAGCATCAAGTGTTTGCCGATGACACCTAAGTGGTAGGCCTGATCACCAACAACAATGAGACAACCTATAGGGAGAAGGTCAGAGACCTGGCCATGTGGTGCCAGGAAAACAAGCTCTCCCTCAACGTGATCAAGACAAAGGAGATGATTGTGGACTACAGGAAAAGGAGGATCGAGCATGCCCCCATTCTTATCGACGAGGCTGCAGTAGAGCAGGTTGAGAGCTTCAAGTTCTTCACCAACAAACTATCATGGTCCCAACACACTTAAGACAGTCGTGAAGAAGGCACGACAAAGCCTATTCCCCCTCAGGAGACTGGAAAGATTTGGCATGGGTCCTCAGATTCTCAAAATGTTCTACAGCTGCACCATCGAGAGCATCCTGACTGGTTGCATCACTTCCCGCCATCCAGGACCTCCATATCAGTCGGTGTTCTCTCTGCTACACATTTTTCTTCTTAACCTCTTAAAGCATTGTTGGTTAAGGGCTTGTAAGTAAGCATTTCACTGTACGGTCTACACCTGTTGTATTCGGCGCATGTGACAAATACAATTTGATTTGATTCACACATTTTATTGAGTGTTTTGCCACTTTTATTGAGTGATTTGCACCACTGACAATCAGAGAAAGTGTTGTTGGACTGTCTTTCAAGTGGCTTCATACTATGCCACCGATTTCTCCAATTAACCCATTTCACCCAAACAACCAAATACACATCAATAAAACAAAACAATGATTTGCTGTGTATAGACCACTTTGAGAGGCGCCTGAGAAAGCGGCACCTGCAGTTACTGTAGGGGCTCTGGGACCCTGTTACTGCTCTTACTGCTACTTCTCTAGACTGATATGCAAATTACGGATATTAATTATTCACCAGGCTGCTTTCACATCTCCTGTGGTGTTAGAGGCTTGAACAGCTTCTTTTCTTTTGTTGCTTGGTGTTGTACTGAAGGATCCTCCCCAGTTCCATTTCTCCCAATCTCTACTAGTCTCTCTGTTGTCTGGGCTGAGCCATATTACATGTTAATATTCATTTTAATACTCCGATGATTGACAGATAGAATGTGTGTTATCCTTCTTAACAGTATTAAGAAAACATGTTTTTTTTTATACCTCGTCACCCCGCCCCCAACCCAAATCTCCTATCATCCTTTGAACTTTGGAAATGGAGAGAGGGAGGGCAGCTTCAACGCAGCATCTATCCCTTAATACTGACTTTAAATCCTATTGGTGGAAATGTACACCTGCTAGAGCCACACTTGTTTTTTCTATGCCACACACACACACACACACACACACACACACACACACACACACACACACACACACACACACACACACACACACACACACACACACACACACACACACACACACACACACACACACACACACACACACACACACACACACACACACACACTTCTTTCCTCATATTTTTTCCGTTTTCTTTCCGTCTGTCTGCCTATCCTGTATTTTAAATACTGGCATCTTCATAAATCATTTAAAAAGTGATGGTTGAAAGAGAATGCCCCATAGGTACCATAGCAACAAGGCTCTAATCATATAAAACGCATGTAGCTTGCCTGCCTCACTGCCGACGGGGATAATTCATCCACTTCTGGAAATGAATTCAGAAACAGCTAGTCCAACCCTGATTTACACATGCATTACTACAGTTAACCAGTTGTACTGACTGATCATTCCAATGCGTTCTCCACGAAACTGGTCGCCTAATTCGTGAGCGGACCTGACATTCATTTGAATGTTCTGGCATTTTTTCAAACCTTGCATCTGATTTGATGGTAATGGTGATGAAAACACCTTCATATTCTGTGTGTGTGTGTGTGTGTGTGTGTGTGTGTGTGTGTGTGTGTGTGTGTGTGTGTGTGTGTGTGTGTGTGTGTGTGTGTGTGTGTGTGGGGGGTTAACGTGTTATAGCCTGAGGAAAGTAGAGTGTTATTGTTGTGATGTCCGTCCTGCTCTGAGGGCATTGCTTCCCTAACAGTCACACTGTAGGTTTCTGTGGTAACACTACCACAATACTACCACACTACATCCGCAGTCACACCCAAGGATTTCAAATCACTTGCGATCAATTCTTCATTAAAGATAGATACACATTTAAGCCTGCAAGAACTATAAAACATTTATTATGTCATTCAATTGCGCCGAGTTTGATTTGAGTCACACATCGCTCTGAAACATTTACAATTCATAAAGGAATGTCAAATGAAAAGTGAGTTCTGTGACTTCTTTACTGTGTTTCATCTTGGATAAGGATGTCTGTCTATCGGTCTCGCGTGCCGAGAAACTGTACTAATAACAATAACAAGGATTAATATGCAACAAGATTAACAGATAGAATGATGAGAGAGGGAAAACAGAGGCCAATCGTCACCCCCTGTGGAGCCGAGCAGCATGGGAGATATTACCCAGGATGAAACCTGTCGGTGGAGCATGAGTTGCAATGAGACAAAGGGTTGACTTGAGACACAAAGGGAATACTATCTGCTCAGTGCCAAAATCCACACTAGTATGTATACCCACACTAGCATACCCACACTAGCATACCACTTCACCTAAAGCAATATATTGGGACATACATTTTAAGTGCTATGCTCATGTGGATAATGGAATACATCGTATTCTATGTGGTTACTGTAAGCAATATTACATTTACATTTAAGTCATTTACATTTAAGTCAATATTCTCCCATGTCTTCCTATTGTGACATAGAAAGTAGGTAGATACTGTATCGTTGGCTTATGAAATCGTCTTCTATCCCAACACTGTGTGCGGGTCCTGTCTCTCCCTACTCTGTGGCAGTAGATGGTACTCCAGGTAGATACTGCATCTGTATCGACTGTCTGGTATTGACTTAGCCTTCCAACAGACATCTCAGTGCTGCTTGATTCAATTATGAAGGGACAATGGAGTAGAATGAAGTGGCCTGTGACATTGGCACATCGGTTACTGCCCTATGAGACCTGGTGACTAGACTAAATGGGGTGTCTTGTTTCTATTGGTCTAGACTGCGAAAGGGTAAGCTGGACTGGAAGGGTGTGGTGTTAGTCAAGGATAGTTGATCGGATCATATTGGGATCCAGGTTTTGGGTCTGTCTGTCTGTCTGTCTGCCTGCCTGTGTTCGAGCTGGGACGATAAATCGTACATTATTGACACCAACCACACCGATCACTTATCGCGGGCATTTTGCTGAAATCGTTCACTACAATAAGTAGCCTACTGTATACTAGACAAATGTGAAGTTTGAAAGGAAATAAGTTTGCTCACATGGGTGTTTGTTAATGGGACAATTGATGGTTACAACCATCAAACTAGTGGTCGTAGTTCGAGGGCTAAAAAACCCCCCGTCAATATTATAAACTTA
This sequence comes from Oncorhynchus gorbuscha, assembly GCF_021184085.1. Classification (NCBI taxonomy): domain Eukaryota; kingdom Metazoa; phylum Chordata; class Actinopteri; order Salmoniformes; family Salmonidae; genus Oncorhynchus; species Oncorhynchus gorbuscha. Next base: position 8,466,700 of record NC_060196.1, on the reverse strand, counting down.
TCCTTCTATTTATCATTATCGCATAAATTCAGGCATTTGTCCATTATCGCCCAGCTCTAGCGTGCGTGCATGTGTGCCTGTAGCCACGCTGCCTTTGTATTAAGTGACTGGAATAAGTCGTCAAAGGAAATTCATTCAGTCAAAGGAAATTCAGGTTCATTTCACGTTCCCTTGTCTCAGCTCTTTAACTCCTCTAATTGACGGGATGCTGTACTGTCTGCCAAGGCAGCTGGGATGTCTCCTTCTGTATAGATTAAGCATGACACAAACACACAGGCTCTGGGTTGTAGGTAGTTAACCTGAGTCTTAATGGATGTGCAGGCCAAGTGTGTGGTTCACTATATCCTATACTAGTAATAACCCAATTCCCCCTCATCCACCACTAATGAGTAACACCCACCTTGGCGGATTCACGCCAAGGCAGCCATTTTGGCACCCGGGCTCCTCTCACCACGCATCACACTGGTGTTCACACTGAGAAGGCGGGTGTGAAACATCAACTAGACTGGCAATGTGAGATAATGGCTGCGTCCTAACTGGCCCCTGCGTCCTTTTTAGTCTGCATATATAGGGAATAGGGGGGCCATTTCAGACGGCGTCACAGTCAGTCCTAGAAACCTGGAGGTGTGAAACATGGACTGTACCGAAAATGTCGACCAGAGAGTCAGTCTCATTTGCCTTTGGGCCATTCGGCCTGTTTGCTATTCCAGTCAGGAGTCCAGTTGGAGGAGGAAGGCAGCGGAGCTTATCTCAGTACTGCCTCTGAGTCACACGCGCCAGGCTGGCTGAGAGATGGGTAATAGCGCCGACCGCTAGCTGTCTGTACGTCCGTCTGAGGAAAGGGAGGGAGGCGGCGGTGGTGAGGACGTGCTAGCAAGGCTAATGATTGATCCTCTCATCTCACTAGGGTTCGGCTGTCCATTACAAATGAGATTTGAATCGTGCAAAATGGTCATGCCTTAAGGAGCAGGACTCGATGCTGTGAGAAGTAGCTGTGACAGTAATTTGATCACGAACTTCTTCTCACAGGTGCTGGGGGGAAGAAATGTACGGTTACACACGAGGTTTTGTGTACCATGATGTTTGATGTGAGGTCTCAAGGCAGTCTTTAAGAAGTCCCAGTTTAATTAGCGAATTATCTCGGTATAGCTCCGAGCTCAATTATAGACAATGCCGCATATTTAGACGTAAGAACTTGATTTCCTTTGTTTGTGTTCAAAAGCGCGACCATGTGTAAACCCATGCTCTCTGCCTTGTGTGTCAGAGCTCAAACGCCAGGCTTTGCATAAATGAAGTCGCCAGTGCAGAAATGGACATTGACATGTCCCCCTATGCCCAAGGCTGCACAGCCTATATCGAAGACTATGTATGCAAACACAGGATGGAATCAGTGGTAAACTGAATTGGCTCATTTAACAGTTGGATGAGCTAAAACAAAGAGCCTGAACAGACAGGGAAGCCAGACAGAAATCATTTGGTGGATTGACAAGTATATAGACTATAATTGTGTAAGGAAGTTCACAAACCTGCTGATTTGTATCTTATCCTCACCAATCAGAAGGCAGGCATTCAAAATGGAAGAATATTTTAGGATAATAAGTGGTTTATAGTGAAATGAATGTGTCTCTGTGTTGTTTGTCTATCTCTATGAGTATCTGAACAGCTCTCTTTCACATCTGTCAAAGTCAATGACTGATTGGCTGCATTCGTAATGAGGTCGATGAGTGACTGTTAGTAGTATGAGCTGATTGGCTATTATCCCACTGAAGTCAATGAGTGACTGTTAGTAGTATGAGCTGATTGGCTGTGATCTCACTCAGGTCGATGACTGACTGTTAGTAGAATGACCTGATTGGCTGCATTCCAAGTAAGGTCAATGCTGACAATAGTAGTATGAGCTGATTGGCTGCATTCCAAGTAAGGTCAATGCTGACAATAGTAGTATGAGCTGATTGGCTGCATTCCCAATGAGGTAAATGATTAACAGTAAGAGCAGGGCGGGCCGAACCCCCAACTCTAAATCTCTAATACCCTTCAAAGGAGTGGGCACAGAGGTGGGTCAATGTGCCAGCTGGAATGGAAAATCACACAGCTTTTAAAATCATTTAATAACATTCCGACTGACGCCATTTCTCCCCTCTGTCTCTCTTTTTATTGCCTCACTTTAACGTTTGTTAAATGTCTGAGCGGCTGCTTCGTAATGACAGCCATTCTGGAAGAGGCCTATGCACCTGCAGGGGATAATAGTGTACAAAGCCAATCAATGCTTATGCCACAGCCTACGCTCTTTTGTATTAGCGACATCTATGTCATTAGCACTTGAGCTGTAGCCTAGGCTAAAATCCATTCTGCTCAGTATTTCTGTAAGGGCTGGTTTCAAATCAAATCCCATTTTATTTGTCACACACACCAAATACAACAGTGGTAGGTAGTGAAATGTTTACTTACAAGCCCTTAAGTAAGGGGGGGGGGGTGCAAATAGTCATTTGATTAGCTGTTCAGGAGTCTTATGGCTTGTGGGTAGAAGCTGTTTAGAAGCCTCTAGGTCTTAGACTTGGTGCTCCGGTACCACTTGCCGTGCGGTAGCCGAGAGAATAGTCTATGACTAGGGTGGCTGGAGTCTTTGGTTTCCCAGACACAGATTAAGCCTAGTCCTGGACTGAAAAGCAAACTCAATGGAGAGTATCTAGTCTCTGCATAATCTGTGTCCTGGAGAGTATGAAACAGGGAATTGTGGGGTATTGTTCCTGGCTATCAAGCTTCATAACCAGACATGGTATCTAACCATATATAAATAGCCTGTCTTAAACACCCATCCAGGATTTTAAACAAGAATTAAGCTTTCTTGATTATAATTCATATGCGGGGGTTGCCTTTAAAACGTCTTATTTTAAGTAAAGGGAACTTTTCCTCCGCAGGGCACAGGGAGGAGGTGAGAAGAGATTACCATTTTAATAAGTAGTGTAGAAGGCTGAGCAGACCAGATAGACAGACGAGGCCCTCACTGGGTGATTAGGCATCCAAGCCAAAGCCCCCTGGGAAATGGAGTTGATAGTGCTGACAGAGAACTATTGAGCCAAGCGAGCATTTCTATCCATCACCATTCAATGTGAGTGTTTGTGTGCATGTGCCACCATCCATCTAGATGAAAAAACAACCACTTAAGACCAGCACAGCACTACAGTAAATTTGCCCTAGCCTCCCCATTAAGAGACTCGCATCCCCTTTAAGATACCTTTAAGAGGCCATTCATCTACTGTTACCTCATCGATCAACAGGACATCCCACTGGGCACAGACGTCATTTATCATTTTGATTTAATATTTGGTTGAGTTTTTGACTAACATGAACTGAAAGTGAAATCTACAAAACATGCCACTGGGTTTAGGTGAAAACAAAGACAATTCAATCCGTTTTCCACTTTGATTCAATGTCATCACATTGAATTTCTTTGTTGAAATGGCGTGGAAACAACATTGATTCAACCAGTTTTTGCCCACTGACTACTCTGTGTCTGTTCGTTTACTGGGCCTTACATACAGTTATTAATCATCTATGTAGCACTATTCATGTTCATAGGGTGGACACAGAGAGCTAGATCATGGATCTGTGTTATTATTAGAGTCCCTTAGAGGACTGTCATGGATCAGATGGATCCCATATCAGGTGCCATGAGTTGTAGAGATGATGTGTGGTGGGTTATCCACTTGGAAAGTAATTATTGCTTAGTTATCAATCAAATGTCAGCTATCTATCAATTCTGTATCCTAGCATAGATTAGACTAGATGAATACATGGGTTTATCCCAAACACGAATATACTAGATCAGTAAGACAATATGTTCCTTCCCAGATCTCAAACATACACACACCGCCAATAGTTTTCTCTCTGTTGGCGAAATGATCCTTTTCCTGACATGCCTGTGGGCGTCTATGGCGTATCGCTAAGAATGCTGATCCAACACAGCCCTCCCCTTGCTGGCTGTTCATCAGGCAACTGTGTTGAGTGTTGGACATTGTTGTACGTGTATTTGAACAGAGGGGTCTGAACCAGGCAGTCAGTAGGGTGTTCGATCATCTCTGATGACATCCTATTGGGCGTGTGTGGAGGGAGGGAGTGAGGGAGGGAGGGTTGGGTGGGTTTGGGCTGGTGCCAGTGGTGTAATGTACTTAAGTACAAAATACTTTAAAGTACTACTTAAGTATTTTTTGGGGTCGTTCTGTACTTTACTATTTATATTTTGGACAACTTTTACTTCACTATATTCCTAAAGAAAATAATGTACTTTTTACTCCGTACATTTTCCCTGATACCCAGGGAAATGGTGATGGGGCGGCAGGGTAGCCTAGTGGTTAGAGTGTTGGACTAGTAACCGAAAGGTTGCAAGATCAAATCCCAGAGCTGACAAGGTAAAAAATCTGTCGTTCTGCCCCTGAACAGAAAGTTAACCCACTGTTCCTAGGCCGTCATTGAAAATAAGAATTTGTTCTTAACTGACTTGCCTAGGAAAATAAAAAAGTACTCGTTACATTTGGAAGGCTTAGCAGGACAGGAAAATGGTCCAATTCACGCACTTATCAAGAGAACATCCCTGGTCATCCCTACTGCCTCTGATTTGGCAGACTCAATAAACACAAATGCTTAATTTGTAAATTATGTCTGAGTTTTGGAGTGTGCCCCTGGCTATCTGTAAATGATGTATGAGTGTTGGAGTGTGCCCGTGGCTATCTGTAAATGATGTATGAGTGTTGGAGTGTGCCCCTGGCTATCTGTAAATGATGTATGAGTGTTGGAGTGTGCCCGTGGCTATCTGTAAATGATGTATGAGTGTTGGAGTGTGCCCCTGGCTATCTGTAAATGATGTCTGAGTGTTGGAGTGTGCCCCTGGCTATCTGTAAATTATCTGAGTATTGGAGTGTGCCCCTGGCTATCTGTAAATGATGTCTGAGTGCTGGAGTGTGCCCCTGGCTATCTGTAAATGATGTCTGAGTGTTGGAGTGTGCCCCTGGCTATCTGTAAATGATGTCTGAGTGTTGGAGTGTGCCCCTGGCTATCTGTAAATGATGTCTGAGTGTTGGAGTGTGCCCCTGGCTATCTGTAAATTATGTATGAGTGTTGGAGTGTGCCCCTGGCTATCTGTAAATGATGTCTGAGTGTTGGAGTGTGCCCCTGGCTATCTGTAAATTATGTCTGAGTATTGGAGTGTGCCCCTGGCTATCTGTAAATGATGTCTGAGTGCTGGAGTGCTGGCTATGTCTGCCCTGGCTATCTGTAAATGATGTCTGAGTGTTGGAGTGTGCCCCTGGCTATCTGTAAATGATGTCTGAGTGCTGGAGTGTGCCCCTGGCTATCTGTAAATGATGTCTGAGTGCTGGAGTGTGCCCCTGGCTATCTGTAAATGATGTCTGAGTGTTGGAGTGTGCCCCTGGCTATCTGTAAATTATGTCTGAGTATTGGAGTGTGCCCCTGGCTATCTGTAAATGATGTCTGAGTGCTGGAGTGTGCCCCTGGCTATCTGTAAATGATGTCTGAGTGTTGGAGTGTGCCCCTGGCTATCTGTAAATGATGTCTGAGTGCTGGAGTGTGCCCCTGGCTATCTGTAAATGATGTCTGAGTGTTGGAGTGTGCCCCTGGCTATCTGTAAATGATGTCTGAGTGCTGGAGTGTGCCCCTGGCTATCTGTAAATGATGTCTGAGTGTTGGAGTGTGCCCCTGGCTATCCGTGAATTTAAAAAACAAGACAATGGTTCCGTCTGATTTGCTTAATTTAAGGAATTTGAAATAATGTATACTTTTACTTTTACTTTCGACACTTAAGTATATTTGAGCAATTATATTTACTTTTGATAGTTAAGTATGTTTAAACCAAGAACATTTAGATTTTTACTCAAGTAGTATTTTACTGGGTGACTTTCACTTTTACAAGTGTCTGCTGGCCTGTGTCCGTACCTATCTGCTGGCCTGTGTCCGTGCCTATCTGCCGGTCTGTGTCCGTGCCTATCTGCCGGTCTGTGTCCGTGCCTATCTGCCGGTCTGTGTCCGTGCCTATCTGCCGGTCTGTGTCCGTGCCTATCTGCCGGTCTGTGTCCGTGCCTATCTGCCGGTCTGTGTCCGTGCCTATCTGCCGGTCTGTGTCCGCGCCTATCTGCCGGTCTGTGTCCGTACCTATCTGCCAGTCTGTGTCCGTGCCTATCAGCCGGTCTGTGTCCGTACCTATCTGCCGGTCTGTGTCCGTACCTATCTGCCAGTCTGTGTCCGTGCCTATCTGCCAGTCTGTGTCCGTACCTATCTGCCGGTCTGTGTCCATACCTATCTGCCAGTCTGTGTCCGTGCCTATCTGCCGGTCCGTGTCCGTACCTATCTGCCGGTCTGTGTCCGTGCCTATCTGCCGGTCTGTGTCCGTGCCTATCTGCCGGTCTGTGTCCGTACCTATCTGCCGGTCTGTGTCCGTGCCTATCTGCCGGTCTGTGTCCGTGCTTATCTGCCGGTCTGTGTCCGTGCCTATCTGCCGGTCTGTGTCCGTGCCTATCTGCCGGTCTGTGTCCGTGCCTATCTGCCGGTCTGTGTCCGTGCCTATCTGCCGGTCTGTGTCCGTACCTATCTGCCAGTCTGTGTCCTGTGTCCGTACCTATCTGCCGGTCTGTGTCCGCGCCTATCTGCCGGTCTGTGTCCGTGCCTATCTGCCAGTCTGTGTCCGTGCCTATCTGCCGGTCTGTGTCCGTGCCTATCTGCCGGTCTGTGTCCGTGCCTATCTGCCGGTCTGTGTCCGTGCCTATCTGCCGGTCTGTGTCCGTGCCTATCTGCCGGTCTGTGTCCGTGCCTATCAGCCGGTCTGTGTCCGTGCCTATCTGCCGGTTTGTGTCCGTGCCTATCTGCCGGTCTGTGTCCGTGCCTATCAGCCGGTCTGTGTCCGTGCCTATCTGCCGGTCCGTGTCCGTGCCTATCAGCCGGTCTGTGTCCGTGCCTATCTGCCGGTCTGTGTCCGTGCCTATCTGCCGGTCTGTGTCCGTGCCTATCTGCCGGTCTGTGTCCGTGCCTATCAGCCGGTCTGTGTCCGTGCCTATCTGCCGGTTTGTGTCCGTGCCTATCTGCCGGTCTGTGTCCGTGCCTATCAGCCGGTCTGTGTCCGTGCCTATCTGCCGGTTTGTGTCCGTGCCTATCTGCCGGTCTGTGTCCGTGCCTATCAGCCGGTCTGTGTCCGTGCCTATCTGCCGGTCTGTGTCCGTGCCTATCCTCTCACGGTCTGTGTCCGTGCCTATGGCATGGGTCGGTGTCCGTCTAGCCTGACATATTGTATAGAGGATGGCATCTACGGCACGGTCTGTGTCCAGCCTAGTCTCATATTGCCGGATCTGTGTCCGTGCCATCCTCCTCACAGCGCCGGTCTGACATATTGTATAGAGGATGGCATGGCTACGGACACATCCTCCTCACAGCGTCTAGTCTGACATATTGTATAGAGGATGGCATGGCTACGGACACATCCTCCTCACAGCGTCTAGCCTGACATATTGTATAGAGGATGGCATGGCTACGGACACATCCTCCTCACAGCGTCTAGTCTGACATATTGTATAGAGGATGGCAATGTAATTACAACCTGCCACCACCCTATTTAGTCATGTCTCTGCTGGGCTGAGGGTAACGGAAAACAAACATTGTCTAATTCCATTTTCAGGCCTTCGCTGTGTTCGGGCGTACTGTGCGCACACACACACACACACACACACACACACACACACACACACACACACACACACACACACACACACACACACACACACACACACACACACACACACACACACACACACACACACACACACACACACACACACACACACACACACACACATCAGCTAATAGATTCGTAGAATGAAGGATTTTTTTCCTGGGAAAGAAAGTGAACTGTGCTGCTCGTTCCCACTTTGTGCTGACAATGGCTTTCCCAGATTCAGTCCTGGGGGCATCCGGCCGACCGTTTCCAATGAATATCCATGGACTCTTTCGAATGTTTCTCAACTGAGAGAGCACAGTTCGTGTTAGTATTCTGAGCTGGGCATTGGAGCAAGACGGAAAGGCGTACTTCAGTGAAAGAAGTGGAGGTGCAGTCGTGTCATCTTTGCAATTCCTTGCACCAGTTATATAATTAACCAGATGAAATAGTGAAGTTATAGCTATAGTATTTACAGCTGACTCTAGTAAATGCAGTACGATTTTCAACCCAGTATCACTTGGAATGGGAAAATACCCTGGTCTGTTAATCCAAGTTATACAGCTTGAATCATTCCCCAAGTCCTCACCCACATGACCTATCAGCTTTGTAAATGATTGATCAGCTGCCGTCGTACAGATACTTATGACTCCATCGTTTGGCCGACTTATCAGGTGTGTTTGTAGATTAATGAAGGTGCCCACTGCCCATATTGTGCTCTGATGGACTGGGCTCAGAAATCAATACCCCATTGTGTCTAGTCTGCCACAGGAACACACACACACACTCCCTCCCTCCCTCTCTCACACACACACACACACACACACACACACACACACACACACACACACACACACACACACACACACACACACACACACACACACACACACACACACACACACACACACACACACACACACACACACACACACACACAGAAAATGTTGAAGACTGTGCAAGGGGTGTGTAGACATTCACTAGTGACCGTATATAGGCATGCCGATTAAGTCCAACACCAAGGATCCAATGTTACTAATATGACTAGGATTTGGGCAATTAGAATCAGGTGACCCTGTACTGTTAATCAAGGTCACTAATATGACTAGGATTAGGGCAATTAGAAACAGGTGACCCTGTACTGTTAATCAAGGTTACTAATATGACTAGGATTAGGGCAATTAGAAACAGGTGACCTTGTACTGTTAATCAAGGTTACTAATATGACTAGGATTAGGGCAATTAGAAACAGGTGACCCTGTACTGTTAATCAAGGTTACTAATATGACTAGGATTAGGGCAATTAGAAACAGGTGACCCTGTACTGTTAATCAAGGTTACTAATATGACTAGGATTTGGGCAATTAGAAACAGGTGACCCTGTACTGTTAATCAAAGTTACTAATATGACTAGGATTGGGGCAATTAGAAGCAGGTGACCCTGTACTGTTAATCAAAGTTACTAATATGACTAGGATTAGGGCAATTAGAAACAGGTGACCCTGTACTGTTAATCAAGGTTACTAATATGACTAGGATTAGGGCAATTAGAAACAGGTGACCCTGTACTGTTAATCAAAGTTACTAATATGACTAGGATTGGGGCAATTAGAAGCAGGTGACCCTGTACTGTTAATCAAGGTTACTAATATGACTAGGATTAGGGCAATTAGAAACAGGTGACCCTGTACTGTTAATCAAAGTTACTAATATGACTAGGATTGGGGCAATTAGAAACAGGTGACCCTGTACTGTTAATCAAAGTTACTAATATGACTAGGATTGGGGCAATTAGAAACAGGTGACCCTGTACTGTTAATCAAAGTTACTAATATGACTAGGATTAGGGCAATTAGAAACAGGTGACCCTGTACTGTTAATCAAAGTTACTAATATGACTAGGATTGGGGCAATTAGAAACAGGTGACCCTGTACTGTTAATCAAAGTTACTAATATGACTAGGATTAGGGCAATTAGAAACAGGTGACCCTGTACTGTTAATCAAAGTTACTAATATGACTAGGATTGGGGCAATTAGAAACAGGTGACCCTGTACTTTTTTTGACACAGGGTTTTATCTTGCTGCATACCCCTGCACGATACAGTAATCTTCCCTCAATGCACAAAGAGGAGGGTACCGTAAAATGATCATATATCCTTTGCTTACTATTATCACTGTAATTTATTCACCAATATTTATTCATCGAGAATATACATGAAAATCAGTATACCGCATGGCCTGATGGGATGATGGTGATATGAAACAGTATAGATTCAGATTATTTTGTCAGTTTCTTCTCTCCCTGTGTCAGCCTTGGCATGCTGAAGACATAGGGAGTGTGTTGACGGTCTTTCCTGTCTCTCGCCTGACTGCACAGACACATACACACACACACATACACACACACACATGTGCACGCGCATACACACACACGCCTTTGTGCCTTAAAGGGGATAATAAGCAGGACTGACAGTGAAAGAGACGTGCAGAGGATTCTGAACTAAGCCTGATTTCCTATTGGCTGAAATCTGGCCCTGTGCTCACGGTAGACTCAATACCACCTGACGTCAACTGAATAACACACACACACGCACAAGCACGCACGCACGCACACACACACACACACACACACACACACACACACACACACACACACACACACACACACACACACACACACACACACACACACACACACACACACACACACACACACACACACACACACACACACACACACACACACACACACACACACACACACGCGCTGTTACGCACGTTCTCCAGGCTGCAGCAGTGATGGTCTCCAGAGCATCCTGTGTATGCAGAGAGGGGTATAACAGAAATAGACAGGAGTGCTTTCAGATGATGTCAAGGTGTAGCGTAGGTGTGAGGGCTATTCATTCACAACACAACTGGGACCCTGCAGTTTAAATGCCTTCCAAGTGTTCTAACTAAAGCAAGTCCAGAGGCACCAATGTACAGTAGAGGCTGAACAGAACTGGGATTTGTGCTGTAGTCACCTAGTGCACATTAGTAATACAACAAGGAAAGCCTAGCCTGAGTGCCAGTCTGTTTGAGCTATCATGCCAACTCCTTTTCATTCACAGTCATGTCAAACAGCAATGTTGTTGGCATTGGCAAGAGCACGAATGGATCTGGGACCAGGTTATGGAAAATAGGAGTTCAATATTACAATTGGACGTTTGCCGATTCGTTTGATAAGCAATATCTGAACCTCACCTATCCAGTCCAGTTGAAGATAGATGGGAGCGTTACACTCAAGTATCACAAACACGCTTTTCCTTCATCGGAGACGGTCAGATAGATACTTCCTGTAGTCTGAGTTAATAAAACATACTCCCCCTCACAGACACAGTATTATCCATTACACTGCATCTCTCCTTCTATCCCTCTCTCACTGTCTTCTCCTTCTAGCTATCAGTGTTCTGTTTTGTAACTCTCACACTCACTCACTCACTCACTCACTCACTCACTCACTCACTCACTCACTCACTCACTCACTCACTCACTCACCGTGTTTACGACTAGTCATACATCCAGCAGCTGCTCTAGCCTGGGTGAAGGGAGGGATTCCATTTGCAGGGCCGCAATCTGCAATCCACAGATCAATACCGTTTGCTCTCTTTGTATTAAACCCATAAATCTGTCCGAGGAGCGATTATGATTGGCTGGAGTGACATTAAACTTCCTTCCCGAGATGGCAACAGACGATTTATTGGCTCTCGGTCAACTGGAGAAATGTGGTTTGTTGTTATCGGATGATAGATGGGATATCATTTGATCCCTGTGCGTTTTAAATTAGATGTGGTGGGATTTGGTGTAGTAAAATATATGTCATAAAATAAAAGGTTAAATGAAAAACGCTGATTTAAAGATCTTCTGATTCTGAATCAACGATTCCCTCGCTGTTACAGTGCTTTTATTTCCTTTGGTTCTGGTGTCAAACGTATTTCAATTCCTGTCGAGCCGTCAATAGAGTGAGACATGTACCGTATTTCATGACTAGAGCACCTGTAACTATCTAATGTTCTACCACCGTCTTTAGTCTAAACATTCTCCTCTTCTCTCTCTGTCTCTGTCCAGGATGCTTTGAGTGCTGCGTCAAATGCCTGGGCGTCCTCCCGTATGCCTCTCTCTTCGCCACCATCCTTCTGTACGCTGGGGTGGCGCTGTTCTGCGGCTGCGGGCACGAGGCCCTCTCTGGCACCGCCACCATCCTGCAGAACTACTTCGAGGTGGTCCGAGCTCCCGTGGAAACCCTGGACGTCTTAACCATGTGAGTGTGGGTGTGTTTGCGTGGGGGGGTGTCACAGTGTCCCCCCCGCCCTTTTCAAAATGACTTATGGTCTGGTTTGTCAAAACACCTACAGTACATGCAGCCTGGAGATGTGTTGAAACTCAATGAGGAGAAGTTGCTTTGGAATCTTCACTTCTTCCTACTCCTTGTCTGCTTTGACCCCTGGAGGAACTAGCCTTATTAGTGTGGTTAAAACAACAGTCTGTGTGTCCTCACACACACAAAAAAGTGCCCTATTTTGAAAGCTTCAGTACCTGTAAAGGGAATGGTTCCAATCTCACCTGTGCTTTGACTGGCACACCTCGTTAACACCTTATCGAGACGCCGTATCCTCGGTCTCCCTAGATAGTAAAATGTACATGTCCCCCAAGCAGTCCCTGGTGATTTCTACTGGAAGTGAGTCACAGTTACTTAACGGAACATTTCCTTCTCTTTCTTTCTTCTGAAGTGTTTAACCATTGACGGTACACAGCTGTCTTGTAAGTGGAGATTGAGGTCGGCAAATCTCCCTTACACCTACATCATTACTCACTATCTATACGTATGCCCAACAAGAGGAGTATTTCAAATGTGATCAAGTGTAACTATCCTTACTCTCCCCTCCCTTATCTCAATACACAACAGTATAACAGTACTGAATAACAGTATAACAGTATAACAGTATAACAGTACACAACAGTATAACAGTACTGAATAACAGTATAACAGTATAACAGTACACAACAGTATAACAGTACTGAATAACAGTATAACAGTATAACAGTATAACAGTATAACAGTACACAACAGTATAACAGTACTGAATAACAGTATAACAGTATAACAGTACACAACAGTATAACAGTACTGAATAACAGTATAACAGTATAACAGTACACAACAGTATAACAGTATAACAGTACACAACAGTACTGAATAACAGTATAACAGTATAACAGTACACAACAGTATAACAGTACTGAATAACAGTATAACAGTATAACAGTACACAACAGTATAACAGTACTGAATAACAGTATAACAGTACACAACAGTATAACAGTACTGAATAACAGTATAACAGTATAACAGTACACAACAGTATAACAGTACTGAATAACAGTATAACAGTATAACAGTACACAACAGTATAACAGTATAACAGTACACAACAGTACTGAATAACAGTATAACAGTATAACAGTACACAACAGTATAACAGTACTGAATAACAGTATAACAGTATAACAGTATAACAGTATAACAGTACTGAATAACAGTATAACAGTATAACAGTATAACAGTACTGAATAACAGTATAACAGTATAACAGTACACAACAGTATAACAGTACTGAATAACTGTAATGGCGTTCTTCGTTTGTAGAAAGAGAGTCGGACAGAAATGCAGCGTGATGGTTACTCATGTCTTTAATGAAACAATCGCGATACATGAAATAACTTCTACAAATGCAAAACAACAAACGGAACGTGAAAACTAATTACAGCCTATCTGGTGAACACTACACAGAGACAGGAACAATCACCCACGAAATACAAAGTGAAACCCAGGCTACCTAAATACGGTTCCCCATCAGAGACAACAAGAATCACCTGACTCTGATTGAGAACCGCCTCAGGCAGCCAAGCCTATGCTAGACACACCCCTAATCAACCACAATCCCAATGCCTACAAAACCCCAATACGACAATACAATAACCCCATGTCACACCCTGGCCTGAACAAATAATTAAAGAAAACACAAAATACTAAGACCAAGGCGTGACAGTATAACAGTATAACAGTACTGAATAACAGTATAACAGTATAACAGTACGCAACAGTATAACAGAATAACAGTATAACAGTATAACAGTATAACAGTATAACAGTAAAAATAAATATTTTTGGGGGCTGCTTTTCGGGCTTCCTTGCCAACCGTGTTCCCTCGTATCGTCGGCTCCTATCTCCTGCTGCCTCTGCTCTCCTAAGTGCCTCCACCTGTTCCCATGGGAGGCGATCTCTTCCGGCCAGTATCTCCTCCCAAGTGTAACAACCTTTGCCATCCAACACGTCTTCCCATGTCCATTCTCCGAATAATTCATCCTCCTTTCGCTGCTCATGCTGTCGCTGCCTGTTACCACGCCACTCGGTCCGTGTGAGGTGGGTGATTCTGTAACGGCGTTCTTCGTTTGTAGAAAGAGAGTCGGACCGAAATGCAGTGTGGTGGTTACTCATGTCTTTAATGAAACAATCGCGATACATGAAATAACTTCTACAAATGCAAAACAACAAACGGAACGTGAAAACTAATTACAGCCTATCTGGTGAACACTACACAGAGACAGGAACAATCACCCACGAAATACAAAGTGAAACCCAGGCTACCTAAATACGGTTCCCCATCAGAGACAACAAGAATCACCTGACTCTGATTGAGAACTGCCTCAGGCAGCCAAGCCTATACTAGACACACCCCTAATCAACCACAATCCCAATGCCTACAAAAAACCCAATACGACAATACAATAACCCCATGTCACACCCTGGCCTGAACAAATAATTAAAGAAAACACAAAATACTAAGACCAAGGCGTGACAATAACAGTATAACAGTATTAACAGTACACAACAGTATAACAGTACTGAATAACAGTATAACAGTATAACAGTACACAACAGTACTGAACTGTTGAAGCACGGGTGAGTCTCACTATACAGTGACTGTAATGACTGCAACTCTTTGTTAAGTGTTAGTGTCAGAGTGGGTGGCAAGGAATAAGTTAGTTCTAAATATTTCTTAAACTAAACGCATTGTATTTGGGACAAATCATTCACTAAACCCTAAACTTCAACTAAATATTGTAATAGATCATGTGGGAATGGAGCAAGTTGAGATGATTAAACTGCTTGGAGTAACCCTGGATTGTACCGTCAAAATACATTGATACATTAGCTAAGATGAGGAGAAGTCTGTCCATAATAAAGCGCTGATAAGCCTTCTTAACAACACTGTCAACAAGGCAGGTCCTACAGGCCCTAGTTTCTACCTTCTTAACAACACTGTCAACAAGGCAGGTCCTACAGGCCCTAGTTTCTACCTTCTTAACAACACTGTCAACAAGGCAGGTCCTACAGGCCCTAGTTTCTACCTTCTTAACAACACTGTCAACAAGGCAGGTTCTACAGGCCCTAGTTTTGTCGCACCTGGACTACTGTTCAGTCGTGTGGTCAGGTGCCACAAAAAGGACTTAGGAAAATTGCAATTGGCTCAGAACAGGGCAGCACAGTTGGCTCCTGGCTGTACACAGAGGGCTAATATTAATAACATGCATATCAATCTCTCCTGGCTGAAAGTGGAAGAGAGATTGACAACATCACTACTTGTATTTATAAGAGGTATTGATGTTGAATGCACCAAGGTCTGTCACACAGCTCGGACACCCATGCATACCCCACAAGACATGCCACCAGAGGTCTCTTCACAGTCCCCAAGTCCAGAACAGACTATGGGAGGTGCACAGTAATACATAGAGCCATGGCTACATGGAACTCTATTCCACATCAAGTAACTGACACAAGGACTACAATTAGATTTTAAAAAACAGATAAAAAGCACCTTATGGAACAGCGGGGACTGTGAAGCAACACAAACATAGGCACACACACACACACACACACACACACACACACACACACACACACACACACACACACACACACACACACACACACACACACACACACACACACACACACACACACACACACACACACACACACACACACACACACACACACACACACACACACACACACACACACACACACACACACACACACACGATAACATACGCACTATACACACACGTACACATGGATTCTGTACTGTAGATATGTGGTAGTTGTGGAGTAGGGGCCTGAGGGTACACAGTGTGTTGTGAAATCTGTAAATGTATTGTAATGTTTTTACAATTGTATAAACTGCTTTCATTTTGCTGGACCCCAGGAAGAGCAGCTACTGCTACAGGTGTATTTATCAGGTGTTTGATCATGAATGTGTGTCTGAGTGGGAGGGAGGGAGATTTTTCCCTGACGCAGCACACTGACGGAGATCGATTTTTCCACTCCTGTGTGGATTCCAATATCCTGTGTGTGTGTGTGTGTGTGTGTGTGTGTGTGTGTGTGTATGTGTTTGTACGTCTGCGTGATGCCTTGGACGTCTGCGTGATGTCTTGGCACGGGGCCGTTGGGGGATTTAAGCCCTCTGAAATCACTCTTGGTTGTCCCGGGCGCACCTGCTCACCGGAACTCCGCCTGCCGAGAGGGAGGGAGGGGGTGTGTGCTAGTGAATGCAAGTGTGTGTGTGCTTCTACTAGATGTTGGAAATGGCGAGAGATTGTGACATGAGCAGTAGACCTGGCCTAACTGATGTAACTGGGCTTTTTATACTGATGTAACTGGGCATTTTATACTGATGTAACTGGGCTTTCTATACTGATGTAACTGGGCTTTATATAATGATGTAACTGGGCTTTCTGTACTGATGTAACTGGGCTTTTTATACTGATGTAACTGGGCTTTTTATACTGATGTAACTGGGCTTTCTATACTGATGTAACTGGGCTTTATATAATGATGTAACTGGGCTTTCTGTACTGATGTAACTGGGCTTTTTATACTGATGTAACTGGGCTTTCTATACTGATGTAACTGGGCTTTCTATACTGATGTAACTGAGCTTTCTATACTGATGTAACTGGGCTTTCTATACTGATGTAACTGGGCTTTCTATACTGATGTAACTGGGCTTTCTATACACTTTCGAGGCCACTAATATGTGGTGTGTGCTGTACTAGGTGTGAAATTCACTTCAGATTGAGGGTACAAAAAAATACACTGTACACCGCTATAACATCATCTTTATCAGAGGAAAGCTTGTGAAATCAACCCATTGTGTTTGTCTAATACTATGTCCTAAATCTTTTCCTAACCTGGAGGTATGGTGCTAACCCTAACTTTCCTACCCGGGTTCTTTCTGGGACATTAGAGCTTTTTTACATAACCCTACAGAATTAAACACACAGTCATTGGCTAAATGAGAGCTTATCCACTAGTCCAAGGGAAAAATGCAGAATGACTTGTGGAAGCAAACTGACTGCAGTATACAGTCAGAATACAGTCTGTCACTGCTGGAAGTAATATAATTTGTAGTCCAATGCACTTGGACTACAAATGGGGCTGCTGGGCCTAAAAAACATGTAATAGTGAAGTACTGTACTAAATGGTCTGCACACTCAATGCACACACCTGTATTGTTTAGCAATGTTTTGATTCCAAAATTGGATCTTTGTAAGTTCCTGTCATAGAGATCCTATTAAATAAATATTTCATTAGTATTCTAATTCCTAATTCTATGGTTCCTGGGAATGAAATCGCTAGTCTTGGTGTGCAAGCCACACCAACTGAGTGATCCCATCGCTCTGCTCCTGTCTCTCTGTCTTCCTCCGCAGGATTGACATCTTGAAGTATGTCATCTACGGCGTGGCGGCGGCATTCTTCGTCTACGGCATCCTGCTGATGGTGGAGGGCTTCTTCACCACCGGCGCCATCAGGGACCTGTACGGAGACTTCAAGATCACCGCCTGCGGACGGTGCGTCTCCGCCTGGGTAAGAAACACACTTAAATCAACCCCTATCCTCTGCGCCCTATCCGCTCCCTGTATATCTGAAGGCGTTGGATAGGTATAAGCATTAGGGTAGACAATTAGGACACATCTTTCTGGAGGAAGTACCAGAGAGACGGGATTAGAGATCTGGTGATGGAGAATTTACAGCTTAAGATGTCTCTTCTTTGAATTATGGCCCAATGCTAATGACAGCTGATGAGCCAGTCAGCCTTCTACTGACTTATAACTGTCATCTTCTCTCTCTCTCTCTCTAATGGGCCTATCCCTCACTTCCTTCTCCTCCTTCCTCCCTTTCTTCCCCTCCCTCTCTCTTTCTTATTAACCGTCCTTCTTCTCCTTCCTCTCTCTCTTTCCCTCCCTCTCTCTTCCTAATGGACCGTCCTTCTCTTCCTTCTTCTCTTCCCTCTTTCCCTCCTCTCTCTTTCTAAGGAACTTCCCTTCTCCTCCTTCCTCTCTCTCTTTCCCTCCTCTCTTTCTAATGAACCGTCCTTCTCTTCCTTCTCCTCCTTCCTCTCTCTCTTTCCGTCCTCTCTTCCTAATGGACCGTCCTTCTCTTCCTTCTCCTCCTTCCTCTCTTCTCTTCCTGTCCCTCTCTCTTTCTAATGGACCGTCCTTCTCGTCCTTCTCGTCCTTCTCCTCCTTCCTCTAACTCTTCCCATCCCTCTCTCTTTCTAATGGACCGTCCTTCTCGTCCTTCTCCTCCTTCCTCTAACTCTTCCCGTCCCTCTCTCTTTCTTCTCTTCCCTCTCCTTATCCCCCTCCCTCATTTCCTTCTGTGCTCTTCTCTAACATCCTCACTTTCCCTCTGTCTCTGATGAACCATTCCCTCTTGTGTCCTCCGTTTCTTCCTGCAGTTCATTATGTTGACCTATATCTTCTTCCTGGCCTGGTTGGGTGTGACAGCCTTCACCTCGCTGCCCGTCTTCATGTACTTCAACATCTGGACCATCTGTCAGAACACCACTGTGGTGGAGGGGGCCAACCTCTGCCTGGACCTGCGCCAGTTTGGTAAGGGGCGGGCCCGGGTGGCGCCACCACTGTTGCCATTTACAGTATACGTACACAGTCACTGACACTGGCAGCGGTTAACCAGGGCTTTGGTGGTTCCAGTGGTTTGTTTGTTTGTGTTCTGTCATGAATGTGGATAAGATGTCTGACAAGAAGATGACCTATAGAGCATACCATACTGAATAGTGTGTCGTTTAGTCTTCTCACATCGCGGGCACACAATTAAATCAGTATTCTTTACATTTCATTGCAGCTATTTAATGCTCCCGAAGGAGATCTATTTTACAGCCCTTTAAAACATGAGTGTTCGTTGTAACTCGCCGCAGTAGCTGTTGTTAGGTCTCTGTGGATCGAAGCGCCTGCCAAGCTAAGTCACTTGAAATGTAAATGTGAACTGGATTGTTGTTTTTTCCTTGCAGGCATGGTAACTATCGGGGAGGAGAGGAAGGTGTGCACGGGCTCCGAGAAGTTCTTTAAGATGTGTGAATCTAACGAGGTAAGGATGTGTGCGTGTAGCTGGGGAGCGATGAAGGGGGGAGGCGAGGTTCTGTTGGCTGTGAACTTTAGTGATCGCCGCACCTCAGAGGTTAGGCTCCTCTCTCACATTGAAGGCTGTCTGTCCATAGAGCTGGAATAAGTTCTCAAATCAGAAATGCTTTAGGAAAGTGTTTCCCGATCCTAGCTCTGGGGAACAAAATGCACTTTTTGTTTTTTTCCCTAACGCTCACACACTTGATTCAACCAATCAACTCATCGGCAAGCCTTTGATTTGAGTTAGGTGTGTCAGTGTTAGGTCCAGAAACACAACACGTGCTCCCCTTTGGCACCCCAGGACTAGGATTGGGAACACTGCTATCGGGTTCCTCTGTCTTTTTAAATGGTGGTTTGTGTGAGTGTGATGAGTGTAGTGGCGCTACCAGATTTCTATGGGGTTTGAACTTTAACCTCTTGTGGAAAGGGAACAAAAAACTTAGCTTAATAAAGATTAGCCTGTCTTTCTGTCGAACCTTTATCCTCCTTTATCCTTTTGTCCTACCTCCGTTTAATTCCCTTTGAAAAAGTGAGCTAATGTTGCACTGGGACAAATCTTAATACGTCTTGTCCTATCTCACTCTCAAAGCAACCGCTCTGTCATTCAGTTTTTTAATCTCAACGTGACCTGGAAATATTGTAAACACAGACATGACAAGTTGGTACGATGCTTTGTGTCTCATTTTGAATAACAACAGAACAAGCACCGATGTTGTTAGTTGTCTTCATTTCCTGGTGACTAATAACGCTGTATGGTGTCTGATTGTCTTTCAGCTGGACATGACGTTCCACTTGTTCGTCTGTGCCCTGGCCGGGGCTGGGGCTGCAGTCATCGCCATGGTGAGACAATGACAGCTCTACTTTATGTCTGAGGGTTGAGTGACCTGCCTATTGGTCCTTAAATGTCTGTTGATAGCATCGCCACTCTGTTCCCTCCCCTCTGTCTGAACACATAAAGCTAGGCAGGCAGGGTACACCTCAGTGGGAGAGGATTGTCTTGTTGTGTGGGGACATACCAAAGGTTATACTGCTAGGGATTCAAGAGATTGGTAATCGGGAGGAAAAAGGGACAGTTTTTTAGGCTGCTGCCTTTGAAAGAGGTCCTCCCAGTGTTAAGAGCGAGGCAGATCGAGAAAGTGCAAAACAGAGACAGAGTGATCGAGTGATAGACAGACAGAGAGAGACATTGAGTGATTGAGAGAGAGAGAGAGAGAGAGAGAGAGAGAGAGAGAGAGAGACACACAGAGAGTGAGAGAGGGAGAGAGAGAGAGAGAGAGAGAGAGAGAGAGAGACACACAGAGAGTAAGACATAGCGACAGAGAGTAAGACATAGCGAGAGAGAGAGAGAGAGAGAGAGAGAGAGAGAGAGAGAGAGAGAGAGAGAGAGAGAGACACACACACACACACACACACACACACACACACACACACACACACACACACACACACACACACACACACACACACACACACACACACACACACACACACACACACACACACACACACACACACACACACACACACACACACACACACACACACACAGAGAGAGACACACACACACACACAGAGAGAGAGAGAGACACACACACACAGAGAGAGAGGGAGACACACACACACACACAGAGAGAGAGAGAGACACACACACACAGAGAGAGAGAGACACACACACACACACAGAGAGAGAGAGACACACACAGAGAGTAAGAGATAGCGACAGAGAGTGAGAGAGAGAGAGACAGAGAGAAAGCACGAGAGGACGAGGGAGAGAGAGAGCGAGAGAAAGCACGAGAGGACGAGGGAGAGAGAGAGCGAGAGCTGTTGATTAGAGGGAGGTGTTACCCTAGCGATGGAGAAGCACAGGGCGCAGTTGCCATGGAAACTGTGGAAGAAGAAAGGGGCTTGTTGAGAGCAGCTAAGTAAGTGATGGTGAGGACTGGAGCAACCATCATCACTGGAGAAGACTGCTGCGTCTGTAGCCAGGGTGGAAGGATACACATTTAATGAAGGCTGTTATTCGGTATCTAGTTCCTTTTTAAACAAAAACATATGTTCACGGTGAAAATAACAGAGAAATGTTTTGTTGAAACATCAATGACACCAGTTTCTTATGGTTTGGTTGTCATCAACTAGATATGTCCATAACAGCTTCCTGTTAGCACAAAATATAAACAACGTCACACATTTCCGGTCCTTAGACCCATGACGTAATGTTTTAAATCTACAAAATAGGTCATTGTTGCTGCGTTGTCTGAGGACTATAAAAGACAAGAGTAAGTGAAATGGTAATCAATTTGGGCGGGAGTGGCTCTTCACAACACAAAGTCTGTGTCTGTGGCCCAACTGTGTACTCTTTGGCCACCCAGTGGATGTCTATGGTAATACACAAGGGGATGACTCACCTAAGTGTGTTCGTGTTAGTTCTCACCGAGAGCTAAGGTTTAGAAAACGGGGAAGAAATCAATTTGCATAGACTATTGATGTACCATCTTCTCGTCCAATATTTTCTGTGATAAATTATCTTAGATCATTGTGAGATTGTATGAAGGAAGTACTGTCTGTATCTCCAACTTGGATCTATCTTGGTGAGTCTGTTTATTCATGATGAGTTTGGGTCATGTCATTATATAACAAAATAATGTAATAACCTATTTATCCCAAGCTTAGGGAATTCGTTAGGCATGTGAATCTTCACATCATCATTACAACACAATATCATCAATAGATAAATGTCATACACTGGACCAGAGGAGTGCAGGTGTTTTTCTTTATTTAATTACCTCATAACTACTTCTTCAGAACCTCTGCAGCAGATGCTCTGGTTGGCTGATCACTGACACCTCACTGCCACCTAGTGGAAAAAAAGAGTTACTGCAGAAACACATCAGGGTCGGGCGCTCAACGCAGTCGCCAGCTGTTTCAGTCCTTCTTCTTCCATTTGGTGCCTAATGAACGCGACCCAGAGTCCAATAACTGCTTCTCTCCTTTTCTCTTCCTCTCTGGTCTGATGAGGAACAGGCGTCAGCTGCCACGGTCCTCATCCGTAACAAAGTCCTCCTGACGTCTCAGAGTCTGGGCAAATACTGCACCCGCTTCTGACGGGGGCCTATCGGTTGGCCCATCACCTTTACCCCTGACCTCAGTGGTCTCAGTGACATCACTGTACGCCGTCAGGAGCTGAGAGGAGCCGACCACCTCGATATCAACATGGCCGAACTGAACTCTGAACCTCGGAGCTTAGGGGTCGCCCCCAAAGCATCGCCAGCTCTGTCATCGGTCACGTCACATGATTCTGTTGTTATTCACTAAAATATGCTTTGCTGGCACCACTGATTATAATAACCAAGCCCCTCTGGTTGCTATCGATGGGTATGTTGATAACCGGGCTCTCCTGTCACGCCCCGTTCACCTGACTAGCACAACTGCTGACACAGCCGTAACAGACACAGAGCTCACTAAAGAATAAGGTTGATCAACTAATCCATCCCTTAAAGTTTGGTTGGTTTGTTTTCGGTTTGAAACCAGTGAAGGCACAGTGCCACTAAACGATCTGCTTTGGGTTTTTGTTTACAGCTTTGTCTAATCATCTAACTAACTCTGTTTCAGCCTAATTCATGAACAATCCTCCCACTAACATCCCTGTAACCCATGTGTCCCTCTAATACAGGTCCACTACCTAATGGTACTGTCTGCTAACTGGGCCTACGTGAAGGACGCGTGTCGGATGCAGAAGTACGAGGACATCAAGTCCAAGGAGGAGCAGGAGCTCCACGACATCCACTCCACTCGCTCTAAAGAGCGTCTCAATGCCTACACCTAAAGCACATGACCCGTCCCGTCCCCCTATCCTTCCCTCCCTCTGCAACACACACACACACGTCCATGACACACACGCAGCAGAACACACACAGAAACCACACAAGCTATTCAATGTCTGGTGTTTATGTTTGTAAGGGCACAAGTGTAAGGGGGGGGGGGTTTGTGGTGTCGTGTTGTGGGTGGTTTCGACTTCACTAAGCTTACGGGTGTGACGAGACAAGTCGTTCCTACGGGACCCTTCTTTCCTGTATTGAGATTTCCTTTGTATTTCTCCTCCTCTTTACTCCTCCGTTTCTTCTTCTCATACCCTACCCTTTCTCCCCTTTCTCCCCTCTTCTACCTCTTCCCCTCTTCTTTTTCCCATTTGCATTTTGTATATTAGTAGTAGCACATCTTTTTACAATGTGTCATTGCTTTTTACCATGTGTTGTTCTATATCTCGACGTGGAGATATAGTGCTTCCATTTATTTATGTTTGGTTTTAGGAGGGGTCGGGCTGGGGGCTGTTGAGTTTTTATCGCTTTTTAATTCACATTTACGCGTAATATATATTTATACGTTCCTAAACACTCGTCATCCAATGGAGCTCCAATCATACATAGGTTTTAAAATCCATTTTTATTTCAACATATCCACTTAACAAGACCAAAATGGGACCGAACTTGTATCATTTACAGGTAAATTACAGCATAATAAGCTTCCGAAACAGTAAGCATCGCCGGTATAAAAACTATGTACAGAATCTTTTTTCAGAAAATTCTTTATTGGTTGGGAGTGCCAGGGATTCTCAAACAAAACTAAGTTCCTTCAAGTGACTTTTTACATATTGCTATAACTGTAGCTTGGCCTGTTAGAAACGTATGCTGGCTTTGTTTAGTAGCCTAGTCATTGAAGTTGTCTGTCAATAACTATAGTGTTCTGAAACTGTGAAAAGAAAACAGTTGTTTGAGTGGCAAGTCAGCAGAGTGATGAAGATGATGATGATGATGATATGTAGTATAAGGAGGAAGAAGAAGAGGCTTGTGGGAATGACATGACGTAGAAATTCATCTGATAGAATGGCCTTTCAGGATCTCGCCGTGGGGGAAACTCTGTAGAAAACCACTTTTCTCATTCATCACAGGCCATAAATCACATGCAAAATAACATTTTACAGGTTTCATTTGTACATGATTTAATCTTCAACTTTTTAAATGCAAGTTATCAGAAGAGAAAATACGAGATGTTTTTTTTGTCAGTATTCTGCTCTGTATATATATCTACGGTATATAAATATATACATATATGTGAGACACTTCAATTTCAGGTCATTCATTTCATTGGTCAAAGTTTGGTGATATTCTTGTGAACGTCCATTTCAGAGATTCCAGTGAAATAAATATGGTAACAGAATCTAGACGGCAAGCGGATGAACAAGCTTTAGGCCTGAAACGGCCATATTGCTACACGTGGAAACAGTTGAATATCACATTGAGAGATAACTTAACCGTCTGCAGGGTTGGGTTCAATTCCATTTATGTCCTGTCAATTCAGGAAATAAACTGACATTTTTTGCAGAATTTACTGAATTGAAAGAAAACTGACCCAAACCCTGACTGTCTGTGAAGCTATACTAAAAAACATGGAATGTCATGAAAACAATGACAACTATATTACTCTTGAGTATGGACCAAACTTTGTCTTAACTCTTTCTACTACTCTAGTTTTGCAGTACATCGTTTCATCATTCCGTTGCTAACAACAACAAAAAAAGAACAAAAATGTCTTGGTGCACTTATTCAACCATCGTGAGCTCTTTCTTGGTGTTACGTGCGTTTGGATTTGAAGCTGAATCTCTGTACTGTAGTCATGCAACGTTTGGTTATTAACCAAGAAAAAAATGACTTCTATTATCTAGTTAAAAAGAACCGTGAATCTAGGTGTTATTTGTGGCATGGTTATGCATTCAGTGGTAATCGTTTTTAACTGATTCAAAACGTTTTTGAAAATCCTCTCTCTTCATAATTTTCATTTCTAATTTTTACGCTTGGACTATCTGAGTCAACTGATTTCTTATATGTGCAGCATTGTGGTTCCTACGCTAACAGTATTATGCTAAGTAAACAAATAGCCTATTAGGTTGTCGTGAATGATTTAGTTTCCCTTCCTCTGGTTTGTCAGATTCATTTTTGAAAGCCCTGTCTTATAAAACAGATACTACTTGTTCTGATGTTGCGTATTCACTTCTTCAGTATTAACCTGACAATGCTTTCCGCTTTCTCCTCCCATATTAGTCTTTTGTACTTTCACTAAGAATGCTTTGTAGCAGGCTGTACGATTCTTCATAATCTGTTTTGTACATACATGTGCCAATGGCTTAAACAGTGGCTTTTTTTTAAACTGTAGGAACAAACTTGCTTGCGTTAAATAAAATACACTTGTGTACTTGTTAATAATTAAACCCCGAGTCCATTTCTTTATTTATGTATTTATGTCAGAGCTGTTTATGTATATACCTATATACCCACTGGGCACACGTCATTTCATCGTCTAGTTCTGATTTACCTGAATTCGAGTTCTGATTTACCTGAATTCTAGTTTTGATTTACCTGAATTCAATGTGAAATCAACAAAACACGTTACCATGTCATTGGATTTAGGTTTAGAGTTGGGTGAAAAAGGAGTCAATTCCCTTACGTTGATGACTTACGTTGATGACCTACGTTGATGACTTACGTTGATGACTTACGTTAATGACTTACGTTAATGACTTACATTGATGACTTACGTTAATGACTTACGTTAATGACTTATGTTAATGACTTACTTTGATGACTTACGTTAATGACTTACGTTGATGACTTACGTTGATGACTTACGTTGATGACTTACGTTGATGACTTACGTTAATGACTTACGTTAATGACTTACTTTGATGACTTACGTTAATGACTTACGTTGATGACTTACGTTGATGACTTACGTTGATGACTTACGTTGATGACTTACGTTAATGACTTACGTTAATGACTTACGTTAATGACTTACATTGATGACTTACGTTGATGACTTACGTTAATGACTTACGTTAATGACTTACTTTGATGACTTACGTTAATGACTTACATTGATGACTTACTTTGATGACTTACGTTGATGACTTACGTTAATGACTTACGTTAATGACTTACGTTAATGACTTACTTTGATGACTTACGTTGATGACTTACGTTGATGACTTACTTTGATGACTTACGTTAATGACTTACGTTAATGACTTACTTTGATGACTTACGTTGATGACTTACGTTGATGACTTACTTTGATGACTTACGTTGATGACTTACGTTAATGACTTACGTTAATGACTTACGTTAATGACTTACTTTGATGACTTACGTTGATGACTTACGTTGATGACTTACTTTGATGACTTACGTTAATGACTTACTTTGATGACTTACGTTAATGACTTACATTGATGACTTACTTTGATGACTTACGTTAATGACTTACGTTAATGACTTACGTTAATGACTTACTTTGATGACTTACGTTGATGACTTACGTTGATGACTTACGTTAATGACTTACGTTAATGACTTACTTTGATGACTTACGTTAATGACTTACGTTGATGACTTACGTTGATGACTTACGTTGATGACTTACGTTGATGACTTACGTTAATGACTTACGTTGATGACTTACGTTGATGACTTACGTTAATGACTTACGTTAATGACTTACTTTGATGACTTACGTTAATGACTTACATTGATGACTTACTTTGATGACTTACGTTGATGACTTACGTTAATGACTTACGTTGATGACTTACTTTGATGACTTACGTTAATGACTTACGTTAATGACTTACTTTGATGACTTACGTTGATGACTTACGTTGATGACTTACGTTGATGACTTACTTTGATGACTTACATTGATGACTTACGTTAATGACTTACGTTAATGACTTACGTTAATGACTTACTTTGATGACTTACGTTGATGACTTACGTTGATGACTTACTTTGATGACTTACGTTAATGACTTACTTTGATGACTTACGTTGATGACTTACATTGATGACTTACTTTGATGACTTACGTTAATGACTTACGTTAATGACTTACGTTAATGACTTACTTTGATGACTTACGTTGATGACTTACGTTGATGACTTACTTTGATGACTTACGTTAATGACTTACGTTAATGACTTACGTTGATGACTTACGTTGATGACTTACGTTGATGACTTACGTTAATGACTTACGTTAATGACTTACGTTAATGACTTACGTTAATGACTTACGTTGATGACTTACGTTGATGACTTACGTTAATGACTTACTTTGATGACTTATGTTGATGACTTTTTGCGAATCCAATCAGTTTTCCACGTTGATTCCACATCATCACATTTTTTTATTTTATTATGTGGAAACAACATTGATTCAACCAGATTTTTCCCAGTGGGTATGTACATGCCTACAAGGATTCCGTTTATACACACCTCTGGCAATGTGCATGGAATGGAAATAGATTTACATTATTAGCAGAAGAAGAAAGTGGACCTTGCATAATGATGATGATGTTATAGCTCTTGCAAATATCTTTCTGAACCCATTTATGCAATGCGGGTGTGTTTGAAGACTGTCCAAAACACACACATCACCTAAGGCAGTTTCCATCCATCCGCACAAATAGAATGGCCGTACTATACCCCACTATACCAGATAGCTTGGCTTTAAGAAGAGTGCCTGATATCATATCACAAACATTCACCGGCCTGGGGAAACATTATGCATGCTCTATACTGGCTAACCTTTACCCGTGGCATTTAAATAGCATATTACATTTGTGGATACGGTGTACCAAATGAAAACGTGTTCAGCAAACTCTAACTAACCCCGGTGAACTTCTCATCCCGAGCAGATAGACTGAAGCCCTTGGGCCAATCAAAGACAGCCAGAGTCTGACCTTAAGGTAGTGTGCGCAGAGAAACAAGCCTCGATCAGATAAAGACTAGAGCAGCTTAGATAACATTCACCATGTCACAGAAAGGCTAGACCGAGGTGCGTCTGAAATGGCACCCTATTCCCTATACAGTGCAGTACTTTTCACTAGGGCTCTAGTCAAAAATAGTGCACTAGGGATTAGGGTGCCATTTTGGGATCATTGCAGTGTATACCAGAGGATCACATCCTTTGAATCAGACACATGTGACATGTAACGTACATGTGTGTGTCTTATCCCCTCATTTACACACATGACTTCAGCATATTTAACAGTTTGCCGCATTGGTATCCGTGTTTAATAGGTCTTAAAGGGGAGTGAAGGTATCCGTGTTTAATAGGTCTTAAAGGGAGGTGAAGGTATCCGTGTTTAATAGGTCTTAAAGGGGAGTGAAGGTATCCATGTTTAATAGGTCTTAAAGGGGAGTGAAGGTATCCATGTTTAATAGGTCTTAAAGGGGTGTGAAGGTATCCGTGTTTAATAGGTCTTAAAGGGGAGTGAAGGTATCCATGTTTAATAGGTCTTAAAGGGGAGTGAAGGTATCCGTGTTTAATAGGTCTTAAAGGGGAGTGAAGGTATCCGTGTTTAACAGGTCTTAAAGGGGAGTGAAGGTATCTGTGTTTAATAGGTCTTAAAGGGGAGTGAAGGTATCCGTGTTTAATAGGTCTTAAAGGGGAGTGAAGGTATCTGTGTTTAATAGGTCTTAAAGGGGAGTGAAAGTATCTGTGTTTAATAGGTCTTAAAGGGGAGTGAAGGTATCCGCGTTTAATAGGTCTACAATGCTGCTGGGTTTTTCATGCTCAGCAGTTTCCTGTGTGCATCAAGAATGGTCTACCACCCGAAGGACATTCAGCCAACTTCACACAACCGTGTGAAGCATTGGAGTCAACATGGGCCAGCATCCCTGTGGAACACTCTCGACACCTTGTAGAGGCCATGCCCCACTGCATTGAGGCTGTTCTGAGAGCAAAGTTGTGTGGTTGCCAGTTTGAGTCTTGGGTCTGTCAGTCTGCAGAAGTGAGCTAGCAACTGATATCAAATCCTAGATGCCTGCATTTGTGCTCTTTAGCAAAGCACTTAACCCCCCACAACAACTGCTCTTCTCTCATTGATCGAGACAGGTGTCTCTCATCATGACATGCAGCACTTTGGGGTGGACCCACCTTTCTCAATCAATTTGAGAAGATTACAAAAAGACAAGATGGCAGCATACACGTTGTTGACTTGCTTCATGTAGGGAAAAACATTTATTTTAATAACGGAGCATTTTCTAAATTCAAACTGACCCCTGCAACTGGACACGGACATTTTGAGACTCTATTTCCACAAATTGAGGACAAAGATCGTATCGCCAATACCAACCAGCTTAGTTGAAAAAACTCTGCTGACATTTTGTATAGGCAAGCATGTAACTCCCAGTATAATGGTTACTCCAAAATATTGTTATCTGGTGTTACAATCTGTAGCTAGCTGGTGAGGAAACGAAAATGAACTGGCAGCTGGATACAACCCAGACCTGCCAGGACCATCTACTGAACAATACCTTAGGGAATCAAGGGACGAGATCACAGACTGAAGACTGCAGAGACTCAAGTTAGTTCCCCCAGTTTATAATGTATAACTGTTATTGTTGTCTCCTTTGGAAACTTGGTTTTCAGTGTTGTCTTGTGTTCGTGAGTAAGAATAACAACATCTAGTTGATGCTGATAATTGTTTTGTGGATGACAGAAAGTGTGTACAATACTAGCTCTAACCAGTTGGTGGCAGTAACAGCCTGTGTAATGCTTAACTTCTCTGAACAATGAAAGCTCATCTCAACTGTCGATGAACAATTGATCTGGGTGGCTCTGGCAAAGCACCAAAAGACACGCCTCCAAACACACTCTATCACTACTGACAGTGATGCATTGAAACCTAACGAAACTATTCAGGAAATAAATGGAAGCCTAAGAACTCCTTTTATTGCATGAATTATGAGCGTGAGCATTCATTGGCCAGTTTTGGAACAGGAGCTTTTGGGATAAATGGATGTTTTAAGAGATGTGACTGTGAATGGTAATGTGTCTGTCTGTCTGTCTGTCTGTCTGTCTGTCTGTCTGTCTGTCTGTCTGTCTGTCTGTCTGTCTGTCTGTCTGTCTGTCTGTCTGTCTGTCTGTCTGTCTGTCTGTCTGTCTGTCTGTCTCTGTCCGTCCCTTCGGTGCTACTGTTCTCCACCCGCTCATCATTAGGGAGACATCAGGGGATGGAGAGATGGACAGGAAAGCAGGTAGAAGAGCACAGTAGGTGTACCACAGTGTACTGCCCCAATGTATTGCTAAATTCACTGTGAGTCAAGGCATACTGGGACTCAATGTGAAAAGTAACACAAAGCATCCCAAAAGTTCAGCTTCATTCCTGAGCGATTTAAGAATAGCACCCGGCCTCAACATGTATACTATTCTGCCCCATGCAGCGCCGCTGACCTCCGTAACAATCCTAACCAGCCCCAGTACTGTAGGTAGGAAGGTTAAAAAAAAGTAGATGGATGCTTTTCTTCTTCATCTTCAGTTCTTCCACAGTCATCGTTTGTGTTGCTGTTGAATGTAAAGTAGCGTCCACAGCTGTCTGGTTGCATGTACAGGTTAGACATTTGACTGCATTACCACGCTGAGTCTTGTGTTTTGACAGGTGTGTCATCTTGTTTCACAGGAGAGTGCTGAAATCATAGAGATCTCCATAGTGACTGGAGTTTGAGGTCAAAGGGTGGTTTAAGGACATGCATAGTACTGCTATGCTTTTCTCCCCCGCGGGGTCTGGCTATGTGTTGGGTCACTTTGAAAACTAAAGGGAGGGTAAAGTGCTTACTGGTGTTCATGTTCAATACACTGGAGAGGGAGGGTGGGCACTTACATTGACATTTGCTGGGGCACAGATCTATGTTCAGACGGAAAGCATCGTGAACATAGCTGAAGTTGTTGCTGCCTCTAGTCTGAGGTGCTGTCACCTACCAAAAACGGGCTGAACTGGCAATCATAACAAAGGAGAACATGTGAAGGAACGTAGAAGAGAAAAAAAAGGATGTATCCTCAAAGGTCATCAACAGCGACAAGAAGGCTCAGAGTCATCAAACCTTTAGAATGGCCTGAGACAGACATCCCTATCTGCCAATGAAGCATTTGATAGTGTACAGTATGTCTCTATGGCCTCAATAGCCTCTTCCTTTGAGTGAGGGTTCCATTCGAATGCTAGTCAGTGTGACAGAACAGTGTCTCCCAGTGGTCCCAAAATAGAAAATATTAAGTAGACAAGCCCCCTATATAGTGCACTACTTTGAACCAGGGCCGTCTTGTCAAAAGTGGTGCACTATACAGGAAATAGGGTGCCATTTCATATGCAATCTTTGAGTGATGAAAGTTCGTTACTTAGCTCAGGGCCAGAAGTGCCTGGTCTCCGGTCTGAAAATAGAAGAGCTTACATTCTTCAGGCTCCCTATCAGTCAGTGATGATAGTCAGGGGCTAAGTATTGTATTGTGTTCACTGCTGAGTAAAGACACGACCTTGAGGAAGTGAAGGGAGAGAGAAACAACATTGATTTTGTCACGTGTGCTTGCCTCCAGCAGCCGGTGTCGACTTAACACCGGAGCTTAATACAAAGCGTATCCCGATGGTGAAGTGTGTTTCAGTGACGCAGTGGAGCAGCAATACCCAGGCAGAGCAGATATAATCCACTCTGCTGTCAACTCCCATCGCCAATTCCCTTCTGTATATACAGGCATGAACACAAAGGCAACACACACACACACGACACACACACACACACACACACACACACGACACACACACGACACAGACCCACCACCAAGTTGTCAGCCTGCACTTGGTCTGTTATGATAAAAGCATCACACGGGACTGATTCGCACGCCTCATCTCCTTATCTCGCTCCCTCGTGTCATGAATTATGCAGAGGTGGCTTTGTCTCAATAATATCATAAACAGATTCCAAAGCCTCTCTCTACGCCTCTCCTCCACTCCGCTCCCTCACTCCACTGAGATTCACTTCTCCATTTGGAGTGGATGATGGGGGTGATTACATTGGAATTAAGATGCAGTTGTACACACACACATATACACAACTACTTGTGTGTGCATACACACGCAGTAAAACACGCACACACATACAATCACACAGCAGACACACACGTATAGCAAACAAAAAACGCACATATACTCTTGAGGAACACAAGCAGCCGTGAGACTTGCCCTTGGCTTCGCTGCCGGGCTCCAGAATTCTAAATGGAACTGCAGGAGAATTCTATAGCTCCCTTCTATGTACAGGAGGATAATAGGGCCCGGTGACAGAGAAGAACTGAGTCCGAGAGAGAGTTGATCGCCACCGTAGACACCAATTAGTTACCACACTGAGACAATGTGTGTTTGTGTCCCAATGGCTCCCTTTTTAGTCTACTACATTTGACCAGGGCCCATAAGGACTCCCTATATCTATCTCAGATCATTACCAATCCCACGAGGTATCAAATAATCAAATCAAATGATATTCGTCACATGCTCCGTAAACAACAGGTGTAGACTGCGTTCTTACGGGCCCTTCCCAACAATGCAGAGAGAAAGAAAATAGAGAAATAATAGAAAAGTAAAAACCCGTAATAATAAAAGTAATGATAAATACACAATGAGCAGCGATTGCTCTACACACTGGGCAGCAGTACTGAGTGGATGTGCAGGGGTACGAGGTCATTGAGGTAGATGTGTATGTACATAACTACACTGGGCAGCAGTACTGAGTGGATGTGCAGAGGTCATTGAGGTAGATGGATGTGGGCAGCAGTACTGAGTGGATGTGCAGGGGTACGAGGTCATTGAGGTAGATGTGTATGTACATAACTACACTGGGCAGCAGTACTGAGTGGATGTGCAGGGGTACGAGGTCATTGAGGTAGATGTGTATGTACATAACTACACTGGGCAGCAGTACTGAGTGGATGTGCAGGGGTACGAGGTCATTGAGGTAGATGTGTATGTACATAACTACACTGGGCAGCAGTACTGAGTGGATGTGCAGGGGTACGAGGTCATTGAGGTAGATGTGTATGTACATAACTACACTGGGCAGCAGTACTGAGTGGATGTGCAGGGGTACGAGGTCATTGAGGTAGATGTGTATGTACATAACTACACTGGGCAGCAGTACTGAGTGGATGTGATGTGTAGTACATAACTACACTGGGTGAGTGGATGTGAGGTAGAGGTCATTGTGTATGTACATAACTACACTGGGCAGCAGTACTGAGTGGATGTGCATTGAGGTAGGGGTACGAGGTCATTGAGGTAGATGTGTATGTACATAACTACACTGGGCAGCAGTACTGAGTGGATGTGCAGGGGTACGAGGTCATTGAGGTAGATGTGTATGTACATAACTACACTGGGCAGCAGTACTGAGTGGATGTGCAGGGGTACGAGGTCATTGAGGTAGATGTGTATGTACATAACTACACTGGGCAGCAGTACTGAGTGGATGTGCAGGGGTACGAGGTCATTGAGGTAGATGTGTATGTACATAACTACACTGGGCAGCAGTACTGAGTGGATGTGCACTGAGGTCATTGAGGTAGATGTGTATGTACATAACTACACTGGGCAGCAGTACTGAGTGGATGTGCAGGGGTACGAGGTCATTGAGGTAGATGTGTATGTACATAACTACACTGGGCAGCAGTACTGAGTGGATGTGCAGGGGTACGAGGTCATTGAGGTAGATGTGTATGTACATAACTACACTGGGCAGCAGTACTGAGTGGATGTGCAGGGGTACGAGGTCATTGAGGTAGATGTGTATGTACATAACTACACTGGGCAGCAGTACTGAGTGGATGTGCAGGGGTACGAGGTCATTGAGGTAGATGTGTATGTACATAACTACACTGGGCAGCAGTACTGAGTGGATGTGCAGGGGTACGAGGTCATTGAGGTAGATGTGTATGTACATAACTACACTGGGCAGCAGTACTGAGTGGATGTGCAGGGGTACGAGGTCATTGAGGTAGATGTGTATGTACATAACTACACTGGGCAGCAGTACTGAGTGGATGTGCAGGGGTACGAGGTCATTGAGGTAGATGTGTATGTACATAACTACACTGGGCAGCAGTACTGAGTGGATGTGCAGGGGTACGAGGTCATTGAGGTAGATGTGTATGTACATAACTACACTGGGCAGCAGTACTGAGTGGATGTGCAGGGGTACGAGGTCATTGAGGTAGATGTGTATGTACATAACTACACTGGGCAGCAGTACTGAGTGGATGTGCAGGGGTACGAGGTCATTGAGGTAGATGTGTATGTACATAACTACACTGGGCAGCAGTACTGAGTGGATGTGCAGGGGTACGAGGTCATTGAGGTAGATGTGTATGTACATAACTACACTGGGCAGTGTGAAGTGTAATGGAGATTGTGTCATCTGTGGATCTGTTGGGGAGATATGTGAATTGGAGTGGGTCCAGTGTGTCTGGGTGATGGCTAGCCTTTCAAAGCATTTCATTGCTACAGATGTGAGTGTTACAGAACAATAGTCAATTACACAGGTTAGTTTGACGTTCTTGGGCACAGGGACTATGGTGGTCTGCTTGAAACATGTAGGTATTTCTGACAAGGTCAGTGAGAGGTTGAAAATGTTTGTTAAGACACTAGCCAGATGGTCAGTACATGCCCTGGTAATCCGTCTGGCCCTGCAGCCTTGTGAATGTTAACCTGTTTAAAGGTCTTACTCATATCTGCTACAGAGATCATAATCACACAGTTGCCTGGAACAGCTGGTGCTCTCATGCATGATTCAGTTTTGCTTGTTTCAAAGTGAGAATTGAATGCATTTAGCTCATCTGGTAGGCTCTTGTCACTGGGCACCTCGCGGCTGGGTTTCCCTTTGTAATCCATGATAGTTTGCCAGCCCTGCCACATCCGACGAGCTTCAGAGCTGGTGCTGTAGGATTCGATCTTAGTTTTGTGTTGATGCTTTGTCGGTTTGATTGTTGGTCGGAAATCATAGGGGCATTTCTTATAAGCACCCTGATTAGTGTCCCACTCCTTAAATGTGTCAGCTCTAGCCTTTATCTCAGCACAAATGTTGCCTGTAATCCATGGTTTCTGGTTGGGATATGTACGTATGGTCACTGTGGGGATGACGTCATCGATGCACTTGTTAATGAAGCTGGTGACTGATGTGGTAAACTCCTCAATGCCATCGGATGAATCCCAGAACATATTCCAGTCTGTGCTAGCGAACCTGTAGCTTAGTAGCCACAACCTCGGACCACTTCCGTGTTGAGAATGTTACTGGTACTTTCTGTTTGAGTTTTTGCTTGTAAGCAGGAATCAAGTGGATATAGTTATGGTCAGATTTGCCAAATGGAGGGTGAGGGAGAATGAAGGTGATGTATAGCTTTTTGGCTGTAGTTATTAGGGTAAGACAGATTTCAGTTTCCCTGCGTTAAAATCACTGGCCAGTAGGAGTGACGCCTCTGGATGAGCATTTTCTTGTCCATTTTCTTGTCCATTTTCTTGTCCATTTTCTTGTCCATTTCTTGTTCGCGCATCGGTTTGTGGTGGTAAATAGGCGGCTACAAAAAATATAGATGAAAACCCTCTTGGTAAATTGTGTGATCTAAAGCTTCTCATGAGGTATTCTAAGTCAAAGAGACACTCACCTCCCCCCTTGAGCTTAACCCATCTCTCGTTCTGTACTGCCGATACATAGCAAATCTAGAAAGATGTATATTATGTCCTTGTTCAGTCACGACTCAGAGTAACATAGGATACGTTACAGTTCTTCAGGTCCCGTTG
Source organism: Oncorhynchus gorbuscha (assembly GCF_021184085.1). Classification (NCBI taxonomy): domain Eukaryota; kingdom Metazoa; phylum Chordata; class Actinopteri; order Salmoniformes; family Salmonidae; genus Oncorhynchus; species Oncorhynchus gorbuscha. The sequence goes on along the minus strand of NC_060196.1, from coordinate 8,430,789 downwards.
ATAGGATAGTCTCAAACAGAGCTTGTCCAGTTTGTTCTCCAGTGATTGTACATTTGCCAATAGAACGGAGGGTAGAAGCCATTCATGGACTCGTCAGGGTGCCAGTACGTTGGCCTCTCTTAAGCCACCTTTTTCTTTTCCGACTCTCCGGGATTAGGGCACGGTCCAGGGTGAACAGTATATCCTGTGCCTCCAACTTGACGAAGTAGAAATGTTCATCAAAAACCAGGTTCGTTATCACTCTTTTCAGTAGTAGGAAGATGGCAGGAACATGATGTAACAAAAAATATTGAAAAAGCCCCCCCCCAAAAATCGGCTAAAAATTGGCTATCCATTGCAGGTGTGACCCCAAACACCCAGAAAAGGCTACTCTCCTTGCTGTTATCCTCACATATAATCCTGATAAGTATCAGTCTGGTGTTTTCTGTAATGACCTTAGTGATCACTGTTTGAAGGCTTGTGTTTGTAATGCTCAGTTAAACAACCTGTCCTTATTTATTATAGATGCTTGCTGAAAACTTTTAATGAGCAAACCTTCCTTCATGACCTGCAAATAGTCTGGGTAGCCATTTGATTAGCTGTTCAGGAGTCTTATGGCTTGGGGGTAGAAGCTGTTAAGAAGCCTTTTAGACCTAGACTAATCACCACTTCATTAAGTCAAGAATCCTATTTGACTTAGCCATGCCTCCTTGCCCGTCCACCACTTCTTCATCTCCCAGCCCTTCTAATTCGACTAGCCCTGATGCTCCTCCCTCTTTTTCCCTGCCGCCCTACACAGCTTCTCCCTGCAGTCTGAGGTGCTAAAGAAGCTCCTTAAGCTTGACCCCAAAAAAACATCTGGGTCAGATGGTTTAGACCCGTTCTTCTTTAAGGTTGAAGCCCTTATCATCGCCGAGCCCATCTCTCACCTTTTTAACCTGTCTCTCCTCTCTGGGGAGGTTCCCATTGCTCTGACCTTTTTAACCTGTCTCTCCTCTCTGGGGAGGTTCCCATTGCTCTGACCTTTTTAACCTGTCTCTCCTCTCTGGGGAGGTTCCCATTGCTCTGACCTGTTTAACCTGTCTCTCCTCTCTGGGGAGGTTCCCATTGCTCTGACCTTTTTAACCTGTCTCTCCTCTCTGGGGAGGTTCCCATTGCTCTGACCTTTTTAACCTGTCTCTCCTCTCTGGGGAGGTTCCCATTGCTCTGACCATTGCTCTTTTAACCTGTCTCTCCTCTCTGGGGAGGTTCCCATTGCTCTGACCTTTTTAACCTGTCTCTCCTCTCTGGGGAGGTTCCCATTGCTCTGACCTGTTTAACCTGTCTCTCCTCTCTGGGGAGGTTCCCATTGCTCTGACCTGTTTAACCTGTCTCTCCTCTCTGGGGAGGTTCCCATTGCTCTGACCTGTTTAACCTGTCTCTCCTCTCTGGGGAGGTTCCCATTGCTCTGACCTGTTTAACCTGTCTCTCCTCTCTGGGAGGTTCCCATTGCTCTGACCTTTTAACCTGTCTCTCCTCTCTGGGGAGGTTCCCATTGCTCTGACCTGTTTAACCTGTCTCTCCTCTCTGGGGAGGTTCCCATTGCTCTGACCTGTTTAACCTGTCTCTCCTCTCTGGGGAGGTTCCCATTGCTCTGACCTGTTTAACCTGTCTCTCCTCTCTGGGGAGGTTCCCAGTGCTTGGAAGGCAGCCATGGTGCGTTGTTTATTTAAAGGGGGAGATCAAGCTAATGCTCTCTGTTTTAGGCCAATTTCTATCTTGCCCTGCTTATTTTTTTTTACCTCTATTTAACTAGGCAAGTGAGTTAGGAACAAATTCTTATTTTCAATGACAGATAAGGATCAGTGGGTTAACTGCCTGTTCAGGGGCAGAGCGACAGATTTGTACATTGTCAGCTTGGGGATTTGAACTTGCAACCTTTCGGTTACTAGTCCAACGCTCTAACCACTAGGCTACCCTGCCGCCCCATGTTGGGAAAACTTGTCAATAATCAACTGACTGGCATTCTTGATGTCTATAGTATTCTCTCTGTTAGGAATCACTCTCATCCACTTACATGCAGATGATACAGTCATACGTGTGTGTTTAACACTTTACAACATAGGTTTTTTAGTGCCCAGCAATCGCTCTGTGCCCTAAACCTTGTTCTGAACACCTCCAAAACAAAGGTCATGTGATTTGGTGTGATGACTACCTCTGAGGGTTTAGAGCTTGAGTTAGTCTCCTCATACAAGTACTTGGGAGTATGGATAGACAGTACACTGTCTGTCTCTCAGGACATATCCAAGCTGCAGGCTAAGGTTACATCTAGACTTGGTTTCCTCACTCTGATTCAGAGGACCATCCTACCCATACTAGATTACGGAGACATAATGTATACATTAGTAGGTAAGGGGGCTCTCGAGAGGCAGATTTGCCACCAATGCTCCTCATAGGACACATCACTGCACTCTATACTCCTCTGTAAACTGTCCATGTCTGTATACCTGGCGCAAGACCCGCTGGTTGATGCTTATTTATAAAGCCCTTTTTTGGCCTCACTCCCCCCTATCTGAGATACCTACTGCAAACCTCATCCTCCACATACAGCACCCGTTCTGCCAGTCACATTCTGTTAAAAATCACCAAAGCACCCACTTCCCTTGGTCACTGCTCTTTTCAGTTCACTGCAGCTAGCAACTGGAACAAGCTGCAAAAAAACACTCAAACTGGACAGTTTTATTTACATCTCTAAGCTCAAAAACTCAATCATGGACACTTAATGACACTTGTGGCTGGTTCGTGTGATGCATTTTTGGTGGAATTTTTAAATTTGTGCTGTTGTCTGTGCCTAACAATGTTTTTGCTGCTGACATGTTATGCTTCTGCCATGTAGTGTTGCTACCATGATGTGTTGTTGTCATGTAGTGTTGCTACCATGATGTGTTGTTGTCATGTAGTGTTGCTACCATGATGTGTTGTTGTCATGTAGTGTTGCTACCATGATGTGTTGTTGTCATGTAGTGTTGCTACCATGATGTGTTGTTGTCATGTAGTGTTGCTACCATGATGTGTTGTTGTCATGTAGTGTTGCTACCATGATGTGTTGTTGTCATGTAGTGTTGCTACCATGATGTGTTGTTGTCATGTAGTGATGCTACCATGATGTGTTGTTGTCATGTTGTGTTGCTACCATGATGTGTTGTTGTCATGAAGTGTTGCTACCATGATGTGTTGTTGTCATGAAGTGTTGCTACCATGATGTGTTGCTACCATGATGTGTTGTTGTCATGATGTGTTGTTGTCATGTTGTGGTGCTACCATGATGTGTTGTCATGTAGTGGTGCTACCATGATGTGTTGTCATGTAGTGGTGCTACCATGATGTGTTGTCATGTAGTGGTGCTACCATGATGTGTTGTTGTCATGTAGTGTTGCTACCATGATGTGTTGTTGTCATGTAGTGTTGCTACCATGATGTGTTGTTGTCATGTTGTGTTGCTACCATGTTTGATTTGATTCATTAGGATCCCCATTAGACTACGCCAATGGTGACAGCTAGTCTTACTGGTGTCCGACATATAACGAAAAATACATTACAGACAAAATACTTCACAATTTACATCCATTTAAAAACATTCACAAGTAGTTTGTAGTTAGTAGTTAGAAGTTAGTAGTTAGTTACACATATATGTCAGTTCAGACACACATAAAGTAGGTCACATGGGGGAGAGGGGCTGTGCTGTGAGGTGTTGCTTTATTTGTGTTTTGAAACCAGGTTTGCTGTTCACTTACGCTATTTAAGATGGAAGGGAGTTCCATGCACTCATGGCTGTGTATAATACTGTATGTTTCCTTTCATTTGTTCTGGACCTGGGGACTGTGAAAAGACCCAACTTACACAGTGCTGTGTGTAAGTTGACTGTGCAAACAATTAGGAATTTCCAACACATTGTTTCTTATAAAAACAAGAAGAGATGCAGTCAGTCTTTCCTCAACTGAAGAGCAAGATGTGCTGCTCTGTTCTGAGCCAGCTGCAGCTTAACTAGGTCTTTCTTCTTGACAATTTAAAAAAATGTGTATTTTACCTTTATTTAACTAGGCAAGTCAGTTAAGAACAAATTCTTATTTTCAATGACGGCCTGGGAACAGTGGGTTAACTGCCTTGTTCTGGGGCAGAACTACAGATTTGTACCTAGTCAGCTCGGGGGTTGAACTTGCAAACTTCCGGTTATTAGTCCAACGCCGTCCCCAAAATAATCAAAATAATCAAGATAAGATAAAACTAGAGCCTGCAGTACTTGTGTCTTGTGCTAAGAGAATGTTGTGTTGTCATGTTGCTGCCATGGTGTGTTGTCGTGTTGTGCTACTAGCATGTTGTGTTGTCATGTTGTGTTGCTGTCATGTTGTGTTGCTGTCTTAGATCTCTCTTTATGTAGTGTTGTGGTGTCTCTTTTGTCACAATGTGTGTTTTTGATTTATTTGAATCCCAGCCCACGTACCCACAGGAGGCTTTTTGACTCTTGCTAGGCCATCATTATAAATATGAATGTGTTCATAATTGACTTGCCTGGTTAAATAAAGGTTCAATAAAAGAAAGAAAGATACTGTGCGGGACAAATAATAATGACCCACTTTCCACTTTTTTTTCTTTTTTAAACTTTTGTGGCTGTATGACTTTGTAGTGTGACTCGCATAATACATTTTTAAGAAGACGAGGAAGCACATTTTAACAATGCAACATTAACGAATCTAAACGGACAGCGCCGGTGCAAGTAGGGTTGAAAAGTGCGTAGCCGTGCTCATTACGGACTATCACCGCTCTTTAAATGAGCGCACTAGAGTTGACATCCCCGTTTAGATAACTGCCACAGTTCACTATATGTTTACGCCATTACCAAGAATGTGTCTCAATCGGCACCCTAGTCCCTACATAGTGCACTACTTTGACCCAAAGTAGTGCACTATGTAGGATATTGAGTGCCATTTGAGACACACACCAAGTTACAACCTAATGGGTTGCTACGGGTGCCTCCAGTCAATTCCAAGACCATCCGTGTCTGGATGTGGGTAATATGATGCTCTGGGCTTCCAGCCACTCTGAAGTCTGCTCGGGTTAAGGATGATTGTTTTTCTGGATGGTGCTTTGAATAACGTATGAAGTTAAAGTCAATAAGTCTGGGTTATTGGTTTTGCTTCTGACCATATACATGGGATGGAGATTTGTACCAGCCTTAGGGTCATTTCTAATGTAGCTTCTACATTGAGTTTGATATTGAATACAAACTATGAAATGCTTTAGTAACATTTTAGATGGGCTGTTTTGCATTTTACGACCAATTTGGATCCTGGAATGGGAATTGTTCCGATCTCTTTTTGAGACAACAGACATAGTATGTATGTGTGCAAATGCATCCACCAGGGCTCTCATTACAATTTATACACCCATACGGCCCCTTCCCACCCTCTGAGACCTGTCCATACTTAAGTTGGCCTGTCCCCTGCCATGTGACAGCACAGATGGACCGTTCCATCTCCAGCCACGGGTGACGAGTGGAGGTCCCATCTCACGGACCTGGTGCCTGAGTGGTGACGGTGGATGGGGTGAGAGAGGGAGCAGGTGAGAGTAGAGGAGGAGGAGCGGTGGAGGTGCGGTAGGAAGAGAGGGAGGAAATGTGGATTTGAGGACAAGGAGGGAAATGGAGGGGGGTGGAGGACGATGAGGACAAGAGGAGATGGGTTCTCTCAAGCAGAACTCCTCTGGAAATAAGGTTTCTGTCCAACCCAGGGAACCTTTACTGAACTGTACAATAGGCCACCTTTCCATGGAAATCACAAAACTCATGCAAATGACCAGCCATTGAAAGGTTCCACAAAGTTATTCCATTATTAGATACGTGGAATTTTGTGGGAGAAGATGGAGAGAGAATGTTCTGGAGAGAGAATGCTCTGTGAAGACAGTAAATAGTCTTCCTGGACTGAATGTTCACTGCTTGACTTCGCACGAACGGGGTGCATAGAAATTGTTCATGATATCGTCATTCCATATTTAGAAATATCTCATAAAACAATATTGTCTATCAGCACTAACGGCTGTTTATGCCTTCATAAATATGAAACTATGATAAACAAAATTGCTGTTAGGCAAGCCCCATATAAATATTGGAATTCAATACATGTTTGCTCCATTGGCCCCAGGTTTATCATACATAAAACATAACAGAATATGAATCCAATTTTTCATTTTGTAGGATAATTGTCTTTCGTAGGGGAAAATATAATCTACCATATTTCCTTGTACTGAATGGCAATATGTTATCTAAGGCAAGCTGTGTGTGCGCACTGGAAACCGTGCCTGGCACAGAAAGTTAATTACGAGGGTGTCACGACTCCTACCGAAGGCGGCTCCCCTTCCTGTTCGGGTGGCGCTCGGCGGTCGTCGTCACCGGCCTACTAGCTGACACTGATCCTTTTCCCCCTTTCTGTTTATTGGTTTCACCTGTTTTGTCTTTAGGCTGATTAGTCGGGCTATGTTAACCAGTAGGCCCGCCTGCTCTTTGTGCGGGATTGTTTGTGTGACTAGTGTGCACGTTTGAGGTTAACGTGTTTCCCATTTCGTGGGTTTTTGCTGGACTGTTTAAGTCCCCGTGTTTGGGGCATTTGTTTTGTGTGCGCCCTGTGTTTCGTGGGGTGGCTTATGTTCACCGTTTGTGCATTAAATAGCACTACCCTGAACTCTCTGCTTCCTGCACCTGACTTCGCACCCACTACACCCAGATCGTTACAGAGAGCGGACCAGGTTCACTCACTCCGGTGGCAGAGTTGGCTCGTTTGGGATCGTATTCCCATTTAGACGGTTACAAAGGAAACAACTTGTCTTTCATTCAGGCGGATTAGAACAGGGACTCTTATGGAAAATGCCTTTTCTTGTTTTTATAACCCCCCGTTATGATACACTTTGTTCTTAGAATATGCGTTGCTATGCAGGATGGGCATGTGTTGCTAGGGTGATTTGCTTGATTTACCGACATGGTTAATTGAGAAGAAAGTGTCCGCTGTAAATGCTAATGACTCTAGTCACACAGAGCGATGGGGGGAGAAAGGAAGGAGAGAGAACTGAAGAGACAGACTGGTGGAAGGAGAGAGGGAGGGAGGGAGAACTGAAGAGACAAACTGGTGGAGGGAGGGAGGGAGGGAGGGAGGGAGAACTGAAGAGACAAACTGGTGGAGGGAGGGAGGGAGGGAGAACTGAAGAGACAGACTGGTGGAGGGAGGGAGGGAGGGAGAACTGAAGAGACAGACTGGTGGAGGAGGGGGAGGTGGGAGAACTGAAGAGACAGACTGGTGGAGGGAGGGGGAGTGGAGGGGGAGAACTGAAGAGACAGACTGGGAGAGGGAGGGAGGGAGGGAGAACTGAAGAGAGACTGGTGGAGGGAGGGAGGGAGAACTGAAGAGACAGACTGGTGGAGGGAGGGAGGGAGGGAGGGACAGACTGGTGGAGGGAGGGAGGGAGAACTGAAGAGACAAACTGGTGGAGGGAGGGAGGGAGAACTGAAGAGACAAACTGGGTGGGAGGGAGGGAGGGAGGGAGGGAGAACTGAAGAGACAGACTGGTGGAGGGAGGGAGGGAGAACTGAAGAGACAAACTGGTGGAGGGAGGGAGGAACTGGGAGGGAGAACTGAAGAGACAAACTGGTGGAGGAGGGAGAACTGGAGAAACTGGTGGAGGGAGGGAGGAGAACTGAAGAGACAGACTGGTGGAGGGAGGGAGGGAGGGAGAACTGAAGAGACAGACTGGAGGGAGGGAGGGAGAACTGAAGAGACAGACTGGTGGGAGAACTGAAGAGACAGACTGGTGGAGGGGAGAGGGAGGGAGGGAGGGAGAACTGAAGAGAGACTGGTGGAGGGAGGGAGGGAGAACTGAAGAGAGGACAGACTGGTGGAGGGAGGGAAGACTGAAGAGACAAACTGGTGGACGGAGGGAGGGAGGGAGGAACTGAAGAGACAGACTGGTGGAGGGAGGGAGAACTGAAGAGAAACTTCCTGGAGGGAGGGAGGGAGGGAGGGAGGGAGGGAGGGAGAATGGAGGGAGAGGGAGAACTGAAGAGACAAACTGGTGGAGGGAGGGAGGGAGGAAGGACAGTTTTGGAGGGAGGGAGGGAGAACTGAAGAGACAGACTGGTGGAGGGAGGGAGGGAGGGAGGGAGGGAGGGAGGGAGGGAGGGAGGGCCAATCAGGGAGGGTGGGGGAGGGAGGGAGAACTGAAGAGACAGACTGGTGGAGGGAGGGAGGAGGGAGGGGGAGAACTGAAGAGACAGACTGGTGGAGGGAGAGGGAGGGGGAAGGGAGGGAGAACTGAAGAGAGACTGGTGGAGGGAGGGAGGGAGAACTGAAGAGACAGACTGGTGGAGGGAGGGAGGGGGAGGGAGGGAGGGAGGGAGGGAGGGAGAACTGAAGAGACAAACTGGTGGAGGGAGGGAGGGAGAACTGAAGAGACAAACTGGTGGAGGGAGGGAGGGAGGGAGAACTGAAGAGACAGACTGGTGGAGGGAGGGAGAACTGAAGAGACAAACTGGTGGAGGGAGGGAGGGAGGGAGGGAGAACTGAAGAGACAAACTGGTGGAGGGAGGGAGGGAGGGAGAACTGAAGAGACAGACTGGTGGAGGGAGGGAGGGAGGGAGAACTGAAGAGACAGACTGGTGGAGGGAGGGAGGGAGGGAGAACTGAAGAGACAAACTGGTGGAGGGAGGGAGGGAGAACTGAAGAGACAAACTGGTGGAGGGAGGGAGGGAGGGAGAACTGAAGAGACAGACTGGTGGAGGGAGGGAGAACTGAAGAGACAAACTGGTGGAGGGAGGGAGGGAGGGAGGGAGAACTGAAGAGACAAACTGGTGGAGGGAGGGAGGGAGGGAGAACTGAAGAGACAGACTGGTGGAGGGAGGGAGGGAGGGAGAACTGAAGAGACAGACTGGTGGAGGGAGGGAGGGAGGGAGGGAGAACTGAAGAGACAGACTGGTGGAGGGAGGGAGGGAGGAGAACTGAAGAGACAGACTGGTGGAGGGAGGGAGGGAGGGAGAACCTTGAAGAGACAAACTGGTGGAGGGAGGGAGGGAGAACTGAAGAGACAAACTGGTGGAGGGAGGGAGGGAGAACTGAAGAGACAAACTGGTGGAGGGAGGGAGGGAGGGAGAACTGAAGAGACAAACTGGTGGAGGGAGGGAGGGAGGGAGAACTGAAGAGACAAACTGATGGAGGGAGGGAGGACTGAAGAGACAAACTGGTGGAGGGAGGGAGGGAGGGAGGGAGAACTGAAGAGACAAACTGGTGGAGGGAGGGAGGGAGGGAGAACTGAAGAGACAAACTGGTGGAGGGAGGGAGGGAGGGAGAACTGAAGAGACAGACTGGTGGAGGGAGGGAGGGAGAACTGAAGAGACAAACTGGTGGAGGGAGGGAGGGAGAACTGAAGAGACAAACTGGTGGAGGGAGGGAGGGAGAACTGAAGAGACAAACTGGTGGAGGGAGTAGGAGGGAGAACTGAAGAGACAATCTGGTGGACGGGGGAGGGAGGGAGGGAGGGAGGGAGGGAGGGAGGGAGGGACTGAGGGAGGGAGGGAGGGAGGGAGGGAGGGAGGGAGGGAGTGAGAACTGAAGAGACAGACTGGTGGAGGGAGGGAGGGGAGGGAGGGAGAACTGAAGAGACAGACTGGTGGAGGGAGGGAGGGAGGGAGAACTGAAGAGACAAACTGGTGGAGGGAGGGAGGGAGAACTGAAGAGACAAACTGGTGGAGGGAGGGAGGGAGAACTGAAGAGACAAACTGGTGGAGGGAGGGAGGGAGAACTGAAGAGACAATCTGGTGGAGGGAGGGAGGGAGGGAGGGAGAACTGAAGAGACAAACTGGTGGAGGGAGGGAGGGAGAACTGAAGAGACAAACTGGTGGAGGGAGGGAGGGAGGGAGAACTGAAGAGACAGACTGGTGGATGGGAGGGAGGGAGGGAGGGAGAACTAAAGAGACAAACTGGTGGAGGGAGGGAGAACTGAAGAGACAAACTGGTGGAGGGAGGGAGGGAGGGAGAACTGAAGAGACAAACTGGTGGAGGGAGGGAGGGAGGGAGGGAAGGGGGAGGGAGGGAGGGAGGGAGAACTGAAGAGACAGACTGGTGGAGGGAGGAAGGGAACTGAAGAGACAAACTGGTGGAGGGAGGGAGGGAGGGAGGGAGGGAGAACTGAAGAGACAGACTGGTGGAGGGAGGGAGGGAGGGAGGGAGGGAGAACTGAAGAGAGACTGGTGGAGGGAGGGAGGGAGAACTGAAGAGACAGACTGGTGGAGGGAGGGAGGGAGGGAGAACTGAAGAGACAGACTGGTGGAGGGAGGGAGGGAGGGAGAACTGAAGAGACAAACTGGTGGAGGGAGGGAGGGAGAACTGAAGAGACAAACTGGTGGAGGGAGGGAGGGAGAACTGAAGAGACAAACTGGTGGAGGGAGGGAGGGAGGAGAACTGAATGAGTGGAGGGAGAACTGAAGAGACAAACTGATGGAGGGAGGGAGGACTGAAGAGACAAACTGGTGGAGGGAGGGAGGGAGGAGGGAGAACTGAAAGACAAACTGGTGGAGGGAGGGAGGGAGGGGAACTGAAGAGACAAACTGGTGGAGGGAGGGAGGGAGGGAGAACTGAAGAGACAGACTGGTGGAGGGAGGGAGGGAGAACTGAAGAGACAAACTGGTGGAGGGAGGGAGGGAGAACTGAAGAGACAAACTGGTGGAGGGAGGGAGGGAGAACTGAAGAGACAAACTGGTGGAGGGAGGGAGGGAGAACTGAAGAGACAATCTGGTGGAGGGAGGGAGGGAGGGAGGGAGGGAGGGAGGAGGGAGGGAGGGAGGGAGGGAGGGAGGGAGGGAGGGAGGGAGGGAGAACTGAAGAGACAGACTGGTGGTGGGAGGGAGGGAGGGAGGGAGAACTGAAGAGACAGACTGGTGGAGGGGGAGGGAGGGAGGGAGAACTGAAGAGACAAACTGGTGGAGGGAGGGAGGGAGAACTGAAGAGACAAACTGGTGGAGGGAGGGAGGGAGAACTGAAGAGACAAACTGGTGGAGGGAGGGAGGGAGAACTGAAGAGACAATCTGGTGGAGGGAGGGAGGGAGGGAGGGAGAACTGAAGAGACAAACTGGTGGAGGGAGGGAGGGAGAACTGAAGAGACAAACTGGTGGAGGGGAGGGAGGGAGGGAGAACTGAAGAGACAGACTGGTGGAGGGAGGGAGGGAGGGAGGGAGAACTAAAGAGACAAACTGGTGGAGGGAGGGAGAACTGAAGAGACAAACTGGTGGAGGGAGGGAGGGAGGGAGAACTGGTGGAGGGAGAGAGGGAGGGAGGGAGAAGAGACAAACTGGTGGAGGGAGGGAGGGAGGGAGGATGGGGGAGGGAGGAGGGAGGGAGAACTGAAGAGACAGACTGGTGGAGGGAGGAGGGAAGGGAGAACTGAAGAGACAAACTGGTGGAGGGGGAGGGAGGGAGGGAGGGAGGGAGAACTGAAGAGACAGACTGGTGGAGGGGGGAGGGAGGGAGGGAGGGAGGGAGGGAGGGAGGGAGGGAGGGAGAACTGAAGAGACAGACTGGTGGAGGGAGGGGGAGGGAGAACTGAAGAGACAAACTGGTGGAGGGAGGGAGGGAGAACTGAAGAGACAAACTGGTGGAGGGAGGGAGAACTGAAGAGACAAACTGGTGGAGGGAGGGAGGGAGGGAGAACTGAAGAGACAAACTGGTGGAGGGAGGGAGGGGAGGGAGACCTGAAGAGACAAACTGGTGGAGGGAGGGAGGGAGGGAGAACTGAAGAGACAGACTGGTGGAGGGAGGGAGGGAGGGAGGGAGGGAGGGAGGGAGGAGGGAGGGAGGGAGGGAGGGAGGGAGGGAGGGAGGGAGGGAGGGAGAACTGAAGAGACAGACTGGTGGAGGGAGGGAGGGACTGAAGGACAGAGTGGAGGGAGGGGGAGAACTGAAGAGACAGACTGGTGGAGGGAGGGAGGGAGGGAGGGAGAACTGAAGAGACAAACTGGTGGAGGGAGGGAGGGAACTGGAGACAAACTGGTGGAGGGAGGGAGGGAGGGAGGGAGAACTGAAGAGACAGACTGGTGGAGGGAGGGAGGGAGGGAGGGAGGGAGGGAGGGAGGGAGGGACTGAAGAGACAGACTGGTGGAGGGAGGGAGGGAGGGAGGGAGGGAGGGAGGGAGGGAGGGAGGGAGGGAGGGGAGGGAGGGAGGGAGGGAGGGAGGGAGGGAGGGAGAACTGAAGAGACAGACTGGTGGAGGGAGGGAGGGGAGGGAGGGAACTGAAGAGGGACAGACTGGTGGAGGAGGGAGGGAGGGAGGGAGGGAGGGGGAAGAGAGACAGACTGGTGGAGGGAGAGGAGGGAGGACTGAAGAGAGGGAGGGAGAACTGAAGAGACAGACAGACTGGAGGGAGGGAGGGAGGGAGGGAGGGAGGGAGGGAGGAGGGAGAACTGAAGAGACAGACTGGTGGAGGAAGGGAGAACTGAAGAGACAGACTGGTGGAGGGAGGGAGGGAGAACTGAAGAGACAGACTGGTGGAGGGAGGGAGAGAGGGAGGGAGGAGAACTGAAGAGACAGACTGGTGGAGGGAGAGAGGGAGGGAGGGAGGGAGGGAGAACAGAAGAGAGACTGGTGGAGGGAGGGAGGGAGAACTGAAGAGACAGACTGGTGGAGGGAGGGAGGGAGGGAGGGGGAGAACTGAAGAGAGACTGGTGGAGGGAGGGAGGGAGACAGACTGGTGGAGGGAGGGAGGGAGGGAGGTAGAACTGAAGAGACAGACTGGTGGAGGGAGGGAGGGAGGGAGGGAGGGAGGGAGGGAGGGAGGGAGGGAGGGAGGGAGGGGAGGGAGGGAGGGAGAACTGAAGAGACAGACTGGTGGAGGGAGGGAGGGAGGACTGAAGAGACAGACTGGTGGAGGGAGGGAGAGAGGGAGGGAGGGAGAACTGAAGAGACAGACTGGTGGGAGGGAGGGAGGGAAGGAGGGAGGGAGGGAGGGAGGGAGGGAGGGAGGGAGGGAGGGAGGGAGGGAGGGAGGGAGGGAGGGAGGGAGAACTGAAGAGACAGACTGGTGGAGGAAGGGAGAACTGAAGAGACAGACTGGTGGAGGGAGGGAGGGAGAACTGAAGAGACAGACTGGTGGAGGGAGGGAGAGAGGGAGGGAGGGAGAACTGAAGAGACAGACTGGTGGAGGGAGAGAGGGAGGGGAGGGAGGGAGAACTGGAGGGAAGAGACAGACTGGTGGAGGGAGGGAGGGAGGGAGAACTGAAGAGAGACTGGTGGAGGGAGGGAGGGAGACAGACTGGTGGAGGGAGGGAGGGAGGGAGGTAGAACTGAAGAGACAGACTGGTGGAGGGAGGGAGGGAGGGAGGGAGGGAGGGAGGGAGGGAGGGAGGGAGGGAGGGAGGGAGGGAGGGAGAACTGAAGAGACAGACTGGTGGAGGGAGGGAGGGAGGACTGAAGAGACAGACTGGTGGAGGGAGGGAGAGAGGGAGGGAGGGAGAACTGAAGAGACAGACTGGTGGGAGGGAGGGAGGGAGGGAGGGAGGGGGAGAGGGAGGGAGGGAGGGGGAGGGAGGGAGGGAGGGAGGGAGGGAGGGAGGGAGGGAGGGAGGGAGAACTGAAGAGACAGACTGGTGGAGGAAGGGAGAACTGAAGAGACAGACTGGTGGAGGGAGGGAGGGAGAACTGAAGAGACAGACTGGTGGAAGGAGGGAGAGAGGGAGGGAGGGAGAACTGAAGAGACAGACTGGTGGAGGGAGAGAGGGAGGGAGGGAGGGAGGGAGAACTGAAGAGAGACTGGTGGAGGGAGGGAGGGAGAACTGAAGAGACAGACTGGTGGAGGGAGGGAGGGAGGGAGGGAGAACTGAAGAGAGACTGGTGGAGGGAGGGAGGGAGACAGACTGGTGGAGGGAGGGAGGGAGGGAGGTAGAACTGAAGAGACAGACTGGTGGAGGGGGAGGGAGGGAGGGAGGGAGGGAGGGAGGGAGGGAGGGAGGGAGGAGGGAGGGAGGGAGGGAGGGAGGGAGGGAGGGAGGGAGGGAGGGAGGGGGAGGGAGGGAGAACTGAAGAGACAGACTGGTGGAGGGAGGGAGGGAGGACTGAAGAGACAGACTGGTGGAGGGAGGGAGAGAGGGAGGGAGGGAGAACTGAAGAGACAGACTGGTGGGAGGGAGGGAGGGAGGGAGGGAGAACTGAAGAGACAGACTGGTGGAGGAAGGGAGAACTGAAGAGACAGACTGGTGGAGGGAGGGAGGGAGAACTGAAGAGACAGACTGGTGGAGGGAGGGAGAGAGGGAGGGAGGGAGAACTGAAGAGACAGACTGGTGGAGGGAGAGAGGGAGGGAGGGAGGGAGGGAGGGAGAACTGAAGAGAGACTGGTGGAGGGAGGGAGGGAGAACTGAAGAGACAGACTGGTGGAGGGAGGGAGGGAGGGAGAACTGAAGAGAGACTGGTGGAGGGAGGGAGGGAGACAGACTGGTGGAGGGAGGGAGGGAGGGAGGTAGAACTGAAGAGACAGACTGGTGGAGGGAGGGAGGGAGGGGGGACGCAGAGAGGTAGAATGAAACAGTGTACATACGCACAGACTACTCCACTCTGGTATCTTACTTCACTCAAAGTGCTTGTACACAAACAGACATAAAGGGCCTGACAGTTGAAATAAACACCACATTGAAGCGTGATTAGTCACCATAAACAGCAAGACATTTAGACTGTGGGAGCACCTCGGGTGTGTCCTTCCAAGCCCCCCCCCCCCCCCCCCCCCCCCCGTCCCCGCCCAACAGCATGACATTTAGACTGTGGGAGCACCTCAGGTGTGTCCTTCCAAGCCCCCCCGCCCAACAGCAAGACCTTGATTATACTGAGCTGAATCAAACTACCTCCCTGATTTCTCCATGTTGAATGTGAAAGGTTAATCACTAACTAAGACACTCGCTGTGCTTGAGACTTCTGCGCTACGTGTATCTGCAGATGCTGGGATATTGCAAATGGCTTCGGGTTAATTTGCCGGCAACAATCACACACTAGAAGTGCATCTGAAATGGTACCCTATTCCCTAGGCACTCCATTGGGAATAGGGTGCCTTTCAGACACCCTGAGGCCTATGGATATTATAATGGGATAATGAGTAACATTATGGAATGTGATGCCACTCTACTGACATTCCACTGTTATTGTTATGTGACTGACACAAATGAATGATGCTGTTATGTGCCATAGGAAAAGGGCTTACAAGCCTTGAACATGTAACCAGATTCATTTAATATATGCTCCCTATATAAATCCATATCTAAACCCCAGGATACTTTCACAGCTAGTGTAGTATCACTGTACACGTGAATACCTTGTTCATTCATATCAGTCGGTGATTCACTAGTCACACAAACTCAGTTTGAGACTATACGGTAAACGTTAACTCAGGTCGACAACGTGAGTTGGGCATCTTCTCTCCTGCTCTTTGCCCAGAGTGTTAGAGAACTTGAGACACCGGTGTCACAGGGTGTGTGTGTCACAGAAAATGTGTTCGGACAGGAGCGAAGGCGGGTGGCGTCACGGACACACTGCAGGTACCTGCCACTGCCCGAGCAAACACCGCCAGAGCAACTGCGGTGCGGCCTGATGGGAAGGCGGGGGGAATGGGGTCGACACAGAGCGTGGGCGGTCCTCAGAACACCTAGCCCTGTCAGTGACTAGCGACATGCAGCTCCTGAGAGAAGGGCATTGAATGCATAGGTGACACACTGCGTTTATTTCTAATGATGCCTTGTTTGTTGGGCCCACTTTTATGATGTAAGAATGTCAGTGGGGTTCTGTCTGGCCCTGACAGCAACTGGCTACAGCTGCTGAGAGAAGGGCATTGAGTATGTAGAGGTTGCTGCACTATGTCCACTTCTTTGACGGCACTTCACTTATTCTCTGACGGATGTGACGCAAGATGCCAGTGGTTTGAGGTTAACGTGTTTCCCAGTGCTGCTTCACTAACCTGGTGGGATTGCTGGAAGGTGTGTGTTCAGTGCTGCTTCACTAACCTGGTGGGATTGCTGGAAGGTGTGTGTTCAGTGCTGCTTCACTAACCTGGTGGGATTGCTGGAAGGTGTGTGTTCAGTGCTGCTTCACTAGCCTGGTGGGATTGCTGGAAGGTGTGTGTTCAGTGCTGCTTCACTATCCTGGTGGGATTGCTGGAAGGTGTGTGTTCAGTGCTGCTTCATTAGCCTGGTGGGATTGCTGGAAGGTGTGTGTTCAGTGCTGCTTCACTAGCCTGGTGGGATTGCTGGAAGGTGTGTGTTCAGTGCTGCTTCATTAGCCTGGTGGGATTGCTAGAAGGTGTGTGTTCAGTGCTGCTTCACTAGCCTGTTGGAATTGCTAGAAGGGAAGGTGTGTGTTCAGTGGCAGTGCCTAGGGGTTGAAGGTGAAAGTCAGGGTTTTGGGGGGAGGGGGCCTGATTGTTCTCAGGGCCTGATGGAGTAGGTTATTGATTGAGGTGGGGAGGGAGAGTGGTGGATCATTCAGGAATGAAGGGTTATTGAAAGGGTGGATCAGAATGGAATGCTCAGTGATGATGTAGTACTATTGATGGGGGTGGGAGCTGAGGCAGATGGCATTTACTGTCCTCATTTCTGTTGATAGCATGGTGTTTGGCCTTGGGTTGGGGAGGGGGGAACCTCTGTCTGTGCTCAGCTTCACTTTACCCCTCCATTAACCCCCCCACCCACTCCTTCACCCGCTCACCCCTGCTCAGCAACAGCTCTGCTTTCTGTGGTGAGGCAGGGAGAGAGGGGAGACAGTTTATTCCATGTGACAGGATAGTTTTAGTGCATTCTGGGTATCAGGGCTTAGTGGTGCACCTCCACGACGTGATATAAAGAAGAACAGCGTGGCATTGCACGTCTCATTACAGAGATTTAACCGCTAACCACTGGCGGTGAGAGAGGGGGGCTATAATTGTGCTGTCTGTCAACAAGGGTGCTTAGTAAACAGTTAATAGACCAATACATTAACAACTGTGAGGATGAGACTAGAGCACAGGAAAGAGAAGAGGAAAGACACTGTTTAAGGAAAAGACACTGTTTAAGGAAAAGACACTGTTTAAGGAAAAGACACTGTTTTTTAAAAATCCTTAAGAGTTCATTGACTCACCCATGAGTATTTTATTACGTTTAAGTAACGTAATAAAATACCCATCAAAATCCATCATTTTAAGCTAGAGATATCATGGGCATAGGCCACGAATGGAAGTATGGAGGTCATTTTGTGCCAACATAAATAAGGGGTTAAATATGTGTACAAAAAAACAAATCTATTTCTTAAGCTTTCTTACATCTCCTAGATATTGGACAGACACTTCAAAACCTTATTTTTTTATGTCTTTCTTTCCATTTCTGAATGTGTTATTCAATGTGTTTCTATGGGCAATAATAATAGTAAAGGCCAAATTCAATAGTTTATTAAAGAATTTCTAAATATGTTTTTATATACCATAAGGGGTCTGTCACGATCGTTTGTAGAGACGGACCAAGGCGCAGCAGATGTTGATTCAATTTCATTTCTTAGAAAGTGAAACTTAGCAAAACTAAACAATAAACTAACAATGAACAGTGACTACAGAGGTGCTACATGCACTAACTCAAAACAATATCCCACAAACACAGGTGGGAAAGGGCTACCTAAATATGATCCCCAATTAGAGACAACGATTATCAGCTGCCTCTAATTGGGAATCATACCAATCACCAACATAGAAAACAAAACTAGAACCCCCCCATAGAAAATATAAACTAGACTAACCCCCCAGTCACACCCTGACCTACTCCACCATAGAAAATAAAGGCTCTCTATGGTCGGGACGTGACACCATCTTAAACAATTCCATATGTTAGCTTAGAGGTTAACCTAGGATATAAGAAAGCTCAGGAAATATAGATATCTTTTTTTACACATATTTAACTCCTTATTATTTTTGTTTGCACAAAACTACCTCCATGATTCCATTCATTTGTATCCGTTACCTTCAGACGAATCGTGTGACATTTGTTGGGGTCGTCGAGCAAAGAACAACATCGGAGAACACCATCGTGTTCTTGAGTCTCCCCTTTCCACAGTGGGGTCATGTTAGTTTGCAGGCCAAACCGTTCTGAAGCTACAGACGTATTCGTGAGAAGAACAAACAACGCTGTAGCTTAGCCACCTTCCACTACAGATGCGGAAGGCCGACAATAGTGGTTGCGGTGGATTGAGACGCTGTCCACGCTAAAAACTGATTTCTCTAGCTTGAACTGACGTCTTTTGATGGGGATTTTTTAATATTGTTACTCAGATTGACGCATGGGTGTGTCTATAGAATCTTAAGGATTTTAAGGAAAAGAAAATCTTCATGTAAAATAAAGAGAGAAGAAGAAACAGTATGCAATGGGAGTTGTCTGATTTAAAACAGTATGCGATGGGAGTTAGTGATTTAAAACAGTATGCAATGGGAGTTGGTGATTTAAAACAGTATGCAATGGGAGTTGGTGATTTAAAACAGTATGCAATGGGAGTTGGTGATTTAAAACAGTATGCAATGGGAGTTGGTGATTTAAAACAGTATTCAATGGGAGTTGGTGATTTAAAACAGTATTCAATGGGAGTTGGTGATTTAAAACAGTATGCAATGGGAGTTGGTGATTTAAAACAGTATTCAATGGGAGTTGGTGATTTAAAACAGTATTCAATGGGAGTTAGTGATTTAAAACAGTATTCAATGGGAGTTAGTGATTTAAAACAGTATTCAATGGGAGTTAGTGATTTAAAACAGTATTCAATGGGAGTTAGTGATTTAAAACAGTATTCAATGGGAGTTAGTGATTTAAAACAGTATTCAATGGGAGTTAGTGATTTAAAACAGTATTCAATGGGAGTTAGTGATTTAAAACAGTATTCAATGGGAGTTAGTGATTTGAAAGGACATATTAATTTTGTATGGCTGTGAGAGTCTCATCTTTCCATAGAGGGGTCAGAACTCTTTGTAAGGCAAACTACAAACAATTTAGTGAAAAGACGGATTTTCGGGATCCCTCATGGTCTGACAAACACAGCTCCAGCTCGGTCTCCTTTCACCACAGATGTCTCATGGTCTGACAAACACCGCTCCAGCTCGGTCTCCTTTCACCACAGATGTCTCATGGTCTGACAAACACCGCTCCAGCTCGGTCTCCTTTCACCACAGATGTCTCATGGTCTGACAAACACCGCTCCAGCTCGGTCTCCTTTCACCACAGATGTCTCATGGTCTGACAAACACCGCTCCAGCTCGGTCTCCTTTCACCACAGATGTCTCATGGTCTGACAAACACCGCTCCAGCTCGGTCTCCTTTCACCACAGATGTCTCATGGTCTGACAAACACCGCTCCAGCTCGGTCTCCTTTCACCACAGATGCGGAAGTGCGACATCGGCGGATGCGATGTATTGAGACACATCCAATGCAAAAAAACACATCTCTAGCTTAAAATGACGTTTTTAAATGTTTTTCTATTATGATTATACTAATTAGATTTGAGGGGCTGCGGTAAATCGCCTGTTGGGGTTAAAAGGACATTCATTTTGAGTGGCAGATGCGGCATGTACAGATGTGGTTAATTTGTGATGACTGTAATTCAACATATTGTAGCATAATATGGATATTTAATAAAGGTTGATCTATGAGCAAGCTGTGTAATGTAATTTTGAGAACAAATGGGGGAAAAGGCATTGTCCCCCCCCAGCAGTTTTGCTGATAAATCCATATGAAACGCTGTTTATTAGCTACTAACAGCCTATTAACAAATCAGCTCACGGCCATGTCGTCTTTAATGTATCAAGTTTTGCGTGATGTTAGTAACATTTTCCACTTTGCTTGGCATCAGGAGAATACCATTTTGTTGTTGCAATCTCCTAGGATGTAGGAGGAAGACCTGGGGGGGGTGTGTTCAACAACTCTTTCTCTGATTTGTTATTAATGTGGTAACGTTGGGGTTCTGTCCCTCTAACTCACATTTACCAGCATGTGCACACATTACTGGTTTATTCATTAGAATAAATGAACCCTTGGAAGCTAAGATATGACACACACACACACACACACACACACACACACACACACACACACACACACACACACACACACACACACACACACACACACACACACACACACACACACACACACACACACACACACACACACACACACACACACACACACACACACACACACACACACACACACACCAGGATATCTGAATACACCGTCACCTTGTTACCGCCCCAGCGACTCGAACTCAGACGGTAAAATGAAATCCAGCTTACCACTGACTCTAAGAATAGGCCTCACAGACCTCACACCACCTGAGCAATTCCCTGTAGACAATCACGTGGAGACTTCAGTTATACACATCGCATACCAGCTATTATGCTTAACATGTACAACTCAATAGTCAAGACACACCTAAGCTTCACTCCTGAGCCTTTTTCCAATAGACAAGCACACTGAGGCTTCACAGAACCCAACTGTCTATGACTGTACCCTACCCTTCCATGCAGAAGTAGTACACATCTTATAACAGCCATGATTGACATGCTGAACATGTGCTACACAAGTCAAGACACATAATCTTTACAGCTGAGCCCATTCCCTGTAGAGTCCCACATTCAGACTTCATGGAGAGCACCCACACACCAACACTCTGTGATTAACATGCTAAACGTGTACTTACTACAACACGATTCAGACATGCAAATGTGAGAAAGGTAAGAGGGCATCATCAGCATTCATCATACCGTGCCTTCAGAAAGTATTCACACCCCTTGACTTTTCCACGTTACGTTACATACTTATCCTAAAATGGATTAAATAAAAAATAGGCTTTAATGCATTTTTGCACATTCATAAAAAACAGAAATACCTTATTTACACCTATTCAGACCCTTTGCTATGAGACTCAAAATTGACCTCAGGTGCATCCTGTTTCCATTGATCACCCTTGAGATGTTTCTACAACTTGATTAGAGTCCACCTGTGGTAAATTCAATTGATTGGACATGATTTGGAAAGGCACACACCTGTCTATGTGAGGTCTCACAGTTGACAGTGCATGTCAGAGCAAAAATCAAGCCATGAGGTCGAAGGAATTGTCCGTAGAGCTCCGAGACAGGATTGTGTCGAGGCACAGATCTGGGGAAGGGGACCAAAACATTTCTGTAGTATTGAAGGTCCCCAAGAACACAGTGGTCTCCATCATTCTTAAATGGAAGAAGTTTGGAACCACCAAGACCCTTCCTAAAGCTGGCTACCCGGACAAACTGAACAATTGATCAGGTAGATTATCAAGAACCTGATGGTCACTCTGACAGAGCTCCAGAGTTACTCTGTGGAGATGGGAGAACCTTCCAGAAGGACAACCATCTCTGCAGCACTCCACCAATCAGGCCTTTATGGTAGAGTGGCCAGGCGGAAGCCACACCTCAGTAAAAGCACATGACCGCCCACTTGGCATTTGCCAAAAGGCCCCAGTGTAACGAAGTTCGTCTGTTGTTTGAAGAGGGTCAGACCGAAATGCAGCGTGTAGGTTACTCATGACTTTTAATGAAGATAATGCGGTACATGAAATAACTGAAAATACGAAAACCACAAACGAGTGAAACTAATTACAGCCTATCTGGTGACTAACACAGAGACAGGTACAATCACCCACGAAATACAACGCGCACTCAGGCTACCTAAATACGGTTCCCAATCCGAGACAACGAGAATCAGCTGACTCCAATTAGGAATCGCCTCAGGCAGCCAAGCCTAACTAGACACACCCCTAATAATACACACTCCCAATTAATACAAACCCCAATACGAAATACAACATATAAACCCATGTCACACCCTGGCCTACCCAAACATATAACAAAAACACAAGATACAATGACCAAGGCGTGACAGAACCCCCCCCTAAGGTGCGGACTCCGGGACGCACCTCAAGAGCATAGGGAGGGTCCGGGTGGGCGTCTGTCCATGGTGGCGGTTCTGGCTCGGGACGTGGACCCCACTCCATAAATGTCCTAGTTCCTCCCCTTCGCGTCCTAGGATAATCCACCTTCTCCGCCGACACTGACCTAATAGTCCTCACCCTGATCCCCACATAACTGAGGGGCAGCTCGGGACCGAGGGGCAGCTCGGGACAGAGGGGCAGCTCGGGATAGAGGGGCATCTCAGGACAGAGGGGCATCTCAGGACAGAGGGGCATCTCAGGATAGAGGGGCATCTCAGGACAGCAGGGCATCTCAGGACAGAGGGGCAGCCCGGGACAGAGGGGCAGCCCGGGACCGAAGCAGCCCGGTACTGAGGGGAAGCCCGGTACTGAGAGGGAGCCCAGTACAGAGAGGAAGCCTAGTACTGAGAGGAAGCTCAGTACTGAGAGGAAGCTCAGTACTGAGAGGAAGCTCAGTACTGAGAGGAAGCTCAGTACTGAGAGGAAGCTCAGTACTGAGAGGAAGCTCAGTACTGAGAGGAAGCTCAGGCAGGTAGTAGGCTCCGGTAAATCCTGGCTGGCTGGTGGAACTGGATGATTCAGGTTGTCTGGCCGATCTAGAAGATCTTGGCAGACTGGCACTTCTGGCGGATCCTGGCAGACTGGCACTTCTGGTGGATCCTGGCAGACTGGTGACGCTGGGCCGACTGGCGGCGCTGGGCAGACAGGAGACTCCGGCAGCGCAGGAGAGGAGAAAGGCTCTGGCTGCGCTGAACAGGCGGGAGACTCCAACAGTGCAGGAGAGGAGAAAAGCTCTGGCTGCGCTAAACAGGCGAGGCGCACTGGACGCGCTGGGCCGACTGGGAGCACTGGCGGCGCTGGACAGACAGGAGACTCCGGCAGCGCAGGAGAGGAGAAAGGCTCTGGCTGCGCTAAACAGGCAGGAGACTCCAACAGCGCAGGAGAGGAGAAAGGCTCTGGCTGCGCTGAACAGGCGAGGCGCACAGGAGGCCTGGTGCGTGGTGCTGGAACTGGTGGTACTGGCGCGAGGACACGCACAGGAAGCCTGGTGCGGGGAGCTGCTACCGGAGGACTGGTGTGTAGAGGTGGCTCTGGATAGACCGGACCGTGCAGGCGCACTGGAGCTCTTGAGCACCGAGCCTGCCCAAGCTTACCTGGCTCGATGCCCACTCTAGCCCGGCCAATAGGAAGAGCTGGTATGTGTCGCAGCTGGCTCTGCACCCGCACTGGAAACACTGTGAGCTCCATAGCATAACACGGTGCCTGCCCGGTCTCTCTAGCCCAACGGTGAGCACAGGGAGTATGCGCAGGTTTCCTACCTGGCATAACTATTCTCCCTTTAAGCCCCCCCCAATATTTTTTGGGGGGTGACTTTCCGGTTTCCAACCGCGTCGCCGTGCTGCCTCCTCATACATGCGCTTCTCCGCTTTAGCTGCCTCTATTTCCTCCTTGGGACGGCGATATTCTCCCGGCTGCTCCCAGGGTCCTTGACCGTCTAATTCCTCCTCCCATGTCCAAATCTCCAAATGATGCAGTCTCTCCCATTGCAACTGCTCTTCACTATTAACAGGGAGAGTAGGCTCAGGTCTGTTTCCTGACTCAGCCACTCTCTCTCTGCGCTTTCCCCTGTTACCTTCGGTTTTCGCTCTGTATAGCAATACTTTCCTTCTTGATTCCATACGTGTATAGCCCTCTTCGCATTGCTGTAGGGAATCCCACGCGGGCTCCTGCACTCGCTCTGGGTCGTCCGCCCACCTGTCGATTTCTTCCCACCTCGTATAATCCCTGCTTCTGCCGTCCATAACGTCCTCCTTTACATCCTGCCAGTTCACACGCTGCTCGGTCTGTGAATGGTGGTGGGTGATTCTGTAACAAAGTTAGTCTGTTGTTTGAAGAGAGTCAGACCGAAATGCAGCGTGTAGGTTACTCATGACTTTTAATGAAGATAATGCGGTACATGAAATAACTGAAAATACGAAAACAACAAACGAGTGAAACTAATTACAGCCTATCTGGTGACTAACACAGAGACAGGTACAATCACCCACGAAATACAACGCGCACTCAGGCTACCTAAATACGGTTCCCAATCCGAGACAACGAGAATCAGCTGACTCCAATTAGGAATCGCCTCAGGCAGCCAAGCCTAACTAGACACACCCCTAATAATACACACTCCCAATTAATACAAACCCCAATACGAAATACAACATATAAACCCATGTCACACCCTGGCCTACCCAAACATATAACAAAAACACAAGATACAATGACCAAGGCGTGACACCCAGATGAAACCAAGATTGAACTATTTTTCCTGAATGCCAAGCGTCACGTCTGGAGGAAACCTGACACCATCCCTACAGTGAAGCATGGTAGTGGTAGAAACATGCTGTGGGGATGTCTTTCAGCGACATGGACTGGGAGACTAGTCAGGATCAAGGGAAAAATGTATGGGGTAAAGTACTGAGAGATCCTTGATGAAAACCTGCTCTAGAGCGGACCTCAGGACCTCAGACTGGGGGCGAAGGTTCACCTTGCAACAGGACAACAACTCTAAGCACACAGCCAAGAAAATGCAGAAGTGGCTTCGGGACAGGTCTCTGAATGTCCTTGAGTTGTCCAGCCAGAGCCCGGACTTGAACCAGATCTAACATCTCTGGAGAGACCTGAAAATAGCTGTGGAGTGAAGCTACCCATTCCAACCTGACAGAGGTAGAGAGGATCTGCAGAGAAGAATGAGAGAAACTCCCCAAATGCAGGTGTGCCAAGCTTGTAACGTCATACCCAAGAAGACATGGGGCTGTAATCACTGCCAAAGGTGATTCAACAAAGTACGGAGTAAAGGGTCTATAGTTATGTTCATAGTTTTGTAAATCTGATATTTCTGTTTTTTATTTTTAATACATTTGCAGTAATTTCTAAAACCCTGTTTTTGCTTTGTCATTATGGGGTATTGTGTATAGATTGTGAGGGGAAAAAAACTATTTAAATCATTTTAGAATAAGGCTGTAATGTAACAAAATGTGGAAAAATTCAAGGGGTCTGAATACTTTCCAGACGGCACCGTTTAAGCTTTGTGTTTTGTTTGTTTGTTTTGTTTGTTGGAGGCATCACCGTCTTTATACACAAGCCTGTTTGAATTTCTCGAGGCAAATTGGAACAACCCTGTTGGATCAGTCTTTTCTTTTAATAAGCATCTATTTGACTGAATTAAATACATTTTGCATTGTATTTTACTGAATTAAATACAGTACATCATGAAAAGTATTAGTATGGGAGATGTAGTTGTTAATGTGATAATGTATTAGTATGGGAGATGTAGTTGTTAATGTGATAAAGTATTAGTATGGGAGATGTAGTTGTTAATGTGATAAAGTATTAGTATGGGAGATGTAGTTGTTAATGTGATAATGTATTCGTTTGGAAGATGTAGTTGTTAATGTGATAGATGTACAGTGTGGGAAACAAGTATTTGATCCCCTGCTGATATTGTATGTTTGCCCACTGACAAAGAAATTATCAGTCTATAATTTTAGTGGTGGGTTTATTTGAACAGTGAGAGACAGAATAACAACAAAAAAATCCAGAAAAATGCATGTCAAAAATGTTATAAATTGATTTGCATTTTTATGAGGGAAATAAGTATTTGACCCCTCTGCAAAACATGACTTAGTACTTGGTGGCAAAACCCTTGTTGGCAAAAACAGAGGTCAGACGTTTCTTGTAGTTAGCCACCGTTTCTTGTAGTTTCTTGCACACATCTCAGGAGGGATTTTGTCCCACTCCTCTTTGCAGATCTTCTCCAAGTTATTAAGGTTTTGAGGCTGACGTTTGGCAACTTGAACCTTCAGCTCCCTCCACATATCTTCTATGGGATTAAGGTCTGGAGACTGGCTAGGCCACTCCAGGACCTTAATGTGCTTCTTCTTGAGCCACTCCTTTGTTGCCGTGGCCGTGTGTTTTGGGTCATTGTCATGCTGGAATACCCATCCACGACCCATTTTCAATGCCCTGGCTGAGGGAAGGAGGTTCTCACCCAAGACTTGACGGTACATGGCCCCGTCCATCGTCCCTTTGATGCGGTGAAGTTGTCCTGTCCCCTTAGCAGAAAAACACCCCCAAAGCATAATGTTTCCAACTCATGTTTGACGGTGGGGATGGTGTTCTTGGGGTCATAGGCAGCATTCCTCCTCCTCCAAACACGGTGAGTTGAGTTGATGCCAAATAGCTCCATTTTGGTCTCATCTGACCACAACACTTTCACCTAGTTGTCCTCTGAATCATTCAGATGTTCATTGGCAAACTTCAGACAGGCATGTATATGTGCTTTCTTGAGCAAGGGGACCTTGCAGGCGCTGCAGGATTTCAGTCCTTCACGGCGTAGTGTGTTACCAATTGTTTTCTTGGTGACTATGGTCCCAGCTGCCTTGAGATCATTGACAACATCCTCCCGTGTAGTTCTGGGCTGATTCCTCACCGTTCTCATGATCATTGCAACTCCACGAGGTGAGATCCTGCATGGAGCCCCAGGCCGAGGGAGATTGACAGTTCTTTTGTGTTTCTTCCATTTGCGAATAATCGCACCAACTGTTGTCACCTTCTCACCAAGCTGCTTGGCGATGGTCTTGTAGCCCATTCCAGCCTTGTGTAGGTCTACAATCTTATCCCTGACATCCTTGGAGAACTCTTTGGTCTTGGCCATGTTGGAGAGTTTGGAATCTGATTGATTGATTGCTTCTGTGGACAGGTGTCTTTAATACAGGTAACAAACTGAGATTAGGAGCACTCCCTTTAAGGGTGTGCTCCTAATCTCAGCTCGTTACCTGTATAAAATACACCTGGGAGCCAGAAATCTTCCTGATTGAGACGGGGTCAAATACTTATTTCCCTCATTAAAATGCAAATCAATTTATAACATTTTTGACATGTGTTTTTCTGGAGTTTTTTGTTGTTATTCTGCCTCTCACTGTTCAAACAAACCTACCATTAAAATTATAGACTGATCAGTTCTTTGTCAGTGGGCAAATGTACAAAATCAGCAGGGGATCAAATACTTTTTTTTGTTAATGTGATAGGTGTATTATTAATGTGATAGATGTATTAGTATGGGAGATGTAGTTAAGTGTGATAGATGTATTAGTATGGGAGATGTAGTTGTTAATGTAATAGATGTATTAGTATGGGAGATGTAGTTGTTAATGTAATAGATGTATTAGTATGGGAGATGTAGTTGTTAATGTAATAGATGTATTAGTATGGGAGATGTAGTTAATGTGATACTGTAATAGTATGGGAGATGTAGTTGATAATGTGAGATGTATTAGTATGGGAGATGTAGTTAAGTGTGATAGATGTATTAGTATGGGAGATGTAGTTGTTAATGTGAGATGTATTAGTATGGGAGATGTAGTTGTTAATGTAATAGATGTATTAGTATGGGAGATGTAGTTGTTAATGTGAGATGTATTAGTATGTGAGATGTAGTTGTTAATGTGAGATGTATTAGTATGGGAGATGTAGTTAATGTGATACTGTAATAGTATGGGAGATGTAGTTGTTAATGTGAGATGTATTAGTATGTGAGATGTAGTTGTTAATGTGAGATGTAATAGTATGGGAGATGTAGTAGTTAATGTGAGATGTATTAGTATGTGAGATGTAGTTGTTAATGTGAGATGTATTAGTATGGGAGATGTAGTTAATGTGATACTGTAATAGTATGGGAGATGTAGTTGATAATGTAATAGATGTATTAGTATGGGAGATGTAGTTGTTAATGTGAGATGTATTAGTATGTGAGATGTAGTTGTTAATGTGAGATGTATTAGTATGGGAGATGTAGTTGATAATGTAATAGATGTATTAGTATGGGATATGTAGTTGTTAATGTGAGATGTATTAGTATGTGAGATGTAGTTGTTAATGTGAGATGTATTAGTATGGGAGATGTAGTTGATAATGTATTTGTAATGAACACGAGGGGAGACAGAGAGCTGGTTTCAAGCGCAGGGCACAGCAGGTGTTTATAGAAAAGGACCACAGGAGGAGGCAGGTAGCTGGGTCCAGGGGCAGGTAGAAGGTCATACACAGGAGGAAGCAGGTAGCTGGGTCCAGGGGCAGGCAGAAGGTCATACACAGGAGGAAGCAGGTAGCTGGGTCCAGGGGCAGGCAGAAGGTCATACACAGGAGGAGGCAGGTAGCTGGGTCCAGGGGCAGGCAGAATGTCATACACAGGAGGAGGCAGGTAGCTGGGTCCAGGGGCAGGCAGAAGGTCATACACAGGAGGAGGCAGGTAGCTGGGTCCAGGGGCAGGCAGAAGGTCATACACAGGAGGAGACAGGTAGCTGGGTCCAGGGGCAGGCAGAAGGTCATACACAGGAGGAAGCAGGTAGCTTGGTCCAGGGGCAGGCAGAAGGTCATACACAGGAGGAGGCAGGTAGCTGTGTCCAGGGGCAGGCAGAAGGTCATACACAGGAGGAGGCAGGTAGCTGGGTCCAGGGGCAGGCAGAAGGTCATACACAGGAGGAAGCAGGTAGCTGGGTCCAGGGGCAGGCAGAAGGTCATACACAGGAGGAAGCAGGTAGCTGGGTCCAGGGGCAGGCAGGTCATACACAGGAGGAAGCAGGTAGCTGGGTCCAGGGGCAGGCAGAAGGTCATACACAGAAGGAGGCAGGTAGCTGGGTCCAGGGGCAGGCAGAAGGTCATACACAGGAGGAGGCAGGTAGCTGGGTCCAGGGGCAGGCAGAAGGTCATACACAGGGGGTCCAAAAGGGAAACAGTACCGGCAGGGAAAAGGCTAGTAATGTAGTCCGGGAGATCAGGCAATAGGTAGGTAACAGGAAATCCGATAGGCTAAAGTACAGGCAGGGAATAGGCAAAAGGCGTTGTTCGTGAGGCAGGCAAAAGCTATCCAGTACAGGAGGAGTAAATCACGGGATAAACAGAGTTCCGAAAGACGTGTGTCAAAAAACAAACAATACCTCACAATGATGGGGTGCAAAGAACTGAACTAAATAGTGTGTGATAATGACATACAGGTGTGTGAACTGGTGATTAGAATTCGGGTGATTGGGATCTGGAGAGTGAGTTGCATTCAGGGGATGAGTGTGAGCTGGAAGCAGACGTTACAGTATTAGTATTGGAGATGTGGTTGTTAATGTGATTGTGTATACTGATAGTCGTACTTAACCTGCTGTATAGTATCATAATGGATTTAAAACCATGTCATATCAGTGAGATAATGCTAAGACATACTGTCGGGATACATGTCACTCACCAAAATGGCTTAATACATCCTATAACGGCTATATCCACCATCTCTCCTATACAGATGTAGGATCATAATTTGAGTCAGCTTGCAGCAGCAAGAAAATAATCCTGCATCAACAACAAATTTGAATTATTATGTGGATTATAACTAATGGACATTTTGTAGGGGTTGATATATTTTTCGTAATGGAAAATCAAGTCTAAAATTTTAAGTGTAAATTACAAACTTCAGAAGCCTTTTTAAACCTCAAATACATTACACGTTTTTACATTTTCTGCATTGTAGATCAATTTAAGATCCTACATATGCAGTGTTATGTCAGCTGTCATAAGCGAAAGATTTGTTGTCATTAAGAGTTGCATCATGTTAAGCTAGGCTTCTTACCTTTCTACAACTATGTTATAAGGCATTGCAAGACAATGTTGCTCAGTTGACACTGACAGAGCATCAGTTCTCATTTTAAAACCTGCTGGTGACCAAAAGAGTTTTGAGAAGCTGACACACCACGTAGCAGTCAGCAGAAACAGACTTGAGACAGATCCAGCAGAAGACAGCGCTAGCTTTAGGATCGACAGGGAGGGACTCTACAAGGATGACCCTTGTCACCCATTTCTATTTACAAGTTCCCTCAGTCAAGCACAATTAGCCTTAATGTCACACAAATCGCTCTGCAGTGTTCTTCTGTCAGTGAAAGCTGCACTCAGCTAGCTACAGTGTACTCCTATAGGAAAAACAACGCAGCAAAGTAAAATGTCAGTGAATGTACACATTTATAGGTGAAGCTGGCAAGAAACGTTAGTGCAAATCCGCCCCCAAAGTTGATAAGGTATTACTTCCACGCCTGTGATCAGCTCAAGGTATTTTAATGAAAATGTTAATAATTTTGACATAATTCAGGGTTTTCCTTTGCCTCTGGAAGGGAGAGAGCAGAGAGAACTGCACTGTAACATGCGTGACCCAGGAGAGACCTGGAGGGCCTCTGCATGAATTTTGTGTGTGTGTCTGTGTGCGTGTACAGGATTTCCGCCCGGCGCACTGGGAGACTCCCGCTGTTGAATGAGCATCGATCTAGGAGGAGGCACGTCTGTGGGTGGTGAGGAGGAGGAGTGTGCTGACTCTCCGAGTTGACAGTTTCTCCCTTACCCCCAGGGAACCGGGAGTGACTCAAATAAAGAGAGGGGAACAAAAAAATAGAAACAGAAAGCTAATAGATGCAGTGTGTTTAACTTCACTGCCTCGGAAGGTCAGCCATTCAAGAGGAAGCAGCTATGATGTAACATCCTGCCTGCTTCATTAGAGTCAGTCGCGTGGCAAAACAATGTCTTCTTCTCAACTTCTTCACAGGTATTGATGCACAGGGAAAGGTCCAGGGACCAAAGAGGTATATTTATGGGTATTTCTGTGTTTTATGTAATGGTTATGTGGGCAGTTGTGTTTCAAAAATAATGTTTTATGTAATTTGGTTATGTGGACTTACAGCAGTTGTGGTTTCAAAAATAATTACAGGACCACCTGTATTACATTGTTGGATTCCATAACTGATTCTGGAAGTATAGGTATTGATGCACATGGGAAAGTTCAGGAACAAAACGGGGAAATGCATATTTATAGATACTGGGGGGGTCTAGCAGTGTAGTAGTTGAAGACATGAAGCTATAGGTTACTTCACGTAAGAGGATATCATGTTTAAATTTTACATTGTTGGATTTCCAAATGTTCTTGTTTGGCAAAGCACTTAGCGTGTATTAGTCCCATTAACATAGCTAGCTGTATGAATGCCAAATATGCCCAGTAAGCTAGGAGGTAAACAGGTTGTCCTGGATATGGAAGGAAAGGCAAAATCATAAAAGAAGAGTTTGAGGGTTAAACTAATGGATATAAAGTGCTACCCTTGAAATCATTCAATCATTCAATTGCGACTCAAACCAGACCATACCGGACTTATTTTCTCTCCATATCCCCGAAAAGCTCTGAACCTTTCACCTGGATTATCGCAGCTAGCTAGCTGCTATCCGAGTGATTACTCCTGGCTAACGTCTGTCCAGAAACAAGCACCAATTAGCCTGGAGCTAGCTCATGCTAGGCCCATTTTCCCGGCTAGCTGAAGAGGTCCATCAGCCACTCGTTGGCTGCAATATCCGGACCCCTTCTACTGCTGGTACGGGGCACAGAACCCCGCAGATCCATCACGAATGGCCTACGACATAATCTGCTCGAGGGGGTACTCATCTGGCCCCTACGCCCCTGAATGCCCATCTGCTAGCCTGTTAGCTGCGGCCTGCTAGCTGCTAGCAGCGGCCCGCTAGCTGTCTAGAGCATATTGGACTGTTAGCTGAATAGATCCATCGGCCAATTTCTTGGGCTACTATACCCATTTTGCCAATTGGACTTGGACCCCTCTGCCCCTTGGAACCCTACTAATCCATCACGACTGGTATATCGACGTCACCACACGCGGAGGCTAAAACGGACTTTCCTCCATCGCGACGTCCCTCTAAGACCCTTTTGCTAGCCAAGACCTGCTTGCTGTCTGAATCACCGTGTCTCCAGCCAGCCCATCCACTCACTGGACCCCTATGATCACCCGGCTATGCATGCCTCTCCCTATTATCAATATGGCTTGTCAATTACTATCCTGGTTAGTTATTATTGTCTTATTTCACTGTAGATCCTCTAGCCCTGCTCAATATGCCTTAACCAACCAATTAGTTCCACCTCCCACAAACGCGGTGACATCACCTGGTTTAAACGTCTCTAGAGACAATGTCGTTCTCATCATTACTCAATGCCTAGATTTACCTCCAATGTACTCACATCCTACCATACATTTGTCTGTACATTATGCCTTGAATCTATTCTATCGCGCCCAGAAACCTGCTCCTTTTACTCTCTGTTCCCGAACGTACTAGACAACCAGATCTGATAGCCTTTAGCTGTACCCTTATCCTACTCCTCCTCTGTTCCTCTGGTGATGTAGAGGTTAATCCAGGCCCTGCAGTGCCTAGCTCCACTCCCACTCCCCGGGGGTGCTATCATTTTTTTACTTCTGTAACCGTAAAAGCCTTGGTTTCATGCATGTTAACATTAGAAGCCTCCTCCCTAAGTTTGTTTTATTCACTGCTTTAGCACACTCTGCCAACCCGGATGTACTAGCCCTGTCTGAATCCTGGTTTAGGAAGACCACCAATATCCATGAAATTTCCATCCCTAACTACAACATTTTCTGACAAGATAGAACTGCCAAAGGGGGCGGTGTTGCAATCTACTGCAGAGTTCTGTCTTACTATCCAGGTCTGTACCCAAACAATTCAAGCTTCTACTTTTAAAAATCCACCTTTCCAGAAACAAGTCTCTTGCCATTGCCACGTGCTATAGACCACAGTTTTCCCCCAGCTGGGCCCTGGACACCATATGTGAATTGTTTGCCCCCCATCTATCTTCAGAGCTCGTGCTGCTAGGTGACCTAAACTGGGACATGCTTAACACCCCGGCCATCCTTTAATCTAAGCTTGATGCCCTCAATCTCACACTAATTATCAATGAACCCACCAGGTACAACCCCAAATCCGTAAACACGGGCACCCTCATAGATATCATCCTAACCAACTTGCCCTCAAAATACATCTCTGCTGTTTTCAACCAAGATCTCAGCGATCACTGCCTTATTGCCTGCATCTGTAATGGGTCTGCTGTCAAACGACCACCCCTCATCACTGTCAAACGCACCCTAAAACACTTCAGCGAGCAGGCCTTTCTAATTGTCCTGGCCCGGGTATCCTGTAAGGATATTAACCTCATCCCGTCAGTAGAGGATGCCTGGTTATTCTTTAAATGTCCCTTCCTCACCATCTTAAATAAGCATGCCCAATTCAAAAAATGTAGAACCAGGAACAGATATAGCCCTTGGTTCTCCCCAGACCTGACTGCCCTTGACCAACACAAAAACATCCTATGGCGTTCTGCATTAGCATCAAATAGCCCCTGTGATATGCAACTTTTCAGGGAAGTTAGGAACCAATATACACAGGCATTTAGGAAAGCTAAGGCTAGCTTTTTCAAGCAGAAGTTTGCATCCTGTAGCACAAACTCAAAAAAGTTCTGGGACACTGTAGTCCATGGAGAATAAGAGCACCTCCTCCCAGCTGCCTACTGCACTGAGGCTAGGAAACACTGTCACCACCGATAAATCCACTATAATTGAGAATTTCAATAGCATTTTTCTAATGCAGGCCATGCTTTCCACCTGGCTACCCCTACCCCGATCAACAGCCATCCACCCCCCACAGCAATTCGCCCAAGCCTCCCCATTTATCTTTCACCAAAATAGTTAGATAGTTGATGTTGTGAAAGAGCTGCAAAATCTGGACCCCTACAAATCAGCTGGGATAGACAATCTGGACCCTCTCTTTCTAAAATGATCTGCCAAAATTGTTGCAACCCCTATTACTAGCCTGTTCAACCTCTCTTTCGTATCGTCTGAGAGTCCCAAAGATTGGAAAGCTGACGTGGTCATCCCCCTCTTCAAATGGGAAGACACTCTAGACCCAAACTGCTACAGACTTATATCTATCCTACTCTGCCTTTCTAAGGTCTTAGAAAGCCAAGTTAACAAACAGATTTCCGACCATTTCGAATCCCATCGTACCTTCTCCGCTATGCAATCTGGTTTCAGAGCTGGTCATGGTTTTACCTCATGCTCAAGGTCCTAAATGAAATCATAACCACCATCAACATTTACATTACATTTAAGTCATTTAGCAGACGCTCTTATCCAGAGCGACTTACAAATTGGATAAATAAATATCAATAAAAGACATTACTGTGCAGCCGTATTCATCGACCTGGCCAAGGCTTTCAACTCCGTCAATCACCACATTCTCATCGGCAGACTCAACAGCCTTGGTTTCTCAAATGATTTCCTCGCCTGATTCACCAACTACTTCTCTGATAGAGTTCAGTGGGTCAAATCGGAGGGCCTGTTGTCCGAACTTCTGGAAGACTCTATGGGGGTGCCACAGAGTTCAATTCTCGGGCCGACTCTCATCTCTGTATATATCAATGATGTCGCTCTTGCTGCTGTTGATTCTCTGATCCACCTCTACGCAGACGACACCATTCTGTATGCCTCTGGCCCTTATTTGGACACTGTGTTAACAAACCTCCAGATGAGCTTCAATGCCATACAACTCTCCTTCCTGCTCTTGAAATGCAAGTAAAACTAAATGCATGCTCTTCAACCGATCGCTGCCCTCACCTGCCAGTGTAGTGTAGTGATGCTGGACGGTTCTGACTTTGAATATGTGGACAACTACAAAAACCTAGGTGTCTGGTTAGACAGTAAACTCTTCCAGACTCACATTAATCATCTCCAATCATCTCCAATCCAAATTTAAATCTAGAATCTGCTTCCTATTTTGCAACAAAGCATCCTTCACTCGTGCTGCCAAACATGCCTCCGTAAAACTGACCATCCTACCGATCCTTGGCAATGTCATTTACAAAATAGCCTCCAACACTCTACCCAACAAATTGGATGCAGTCTATCACAGTGCCATCTGTTTTGTCACCAAAGCCCCATATACTACTCACCTGTCACGCTCTGGCCATAGAGAGGTTTTTATTCTCTATTGGTTAGGCCAGGGTGTGACTAGGGTGGGTATTCTAGTTTCTTTATTTGTGTTTTGTATTTCTTTGTTTTGGCTGGGTATGGTTCTCAATCAGGGACAGCTGTCTATCTGATTGGGAACCATACTTAGGTAGCCTTTTCCCACCTGTGTTTTGTGGGTAGTTGTTTTCTGTTTAGTGTTCTGCACCTGACAGGACTGTTTCGGTTTTCCCTCTTGGTTTATTTTGTTCAGAGTGTTTGTTGATCCAATAAAATCATGAACACTTACCACGCTGCGCTTTGGTCCGATCCTTCATTCAACGATGACCATTACACCACCACTGCGACCTATACGCTCTCGTTGGCTGGCCCTTGCTTCATACTCGTCGCCAAACCCACTGGCTCCAGGTCATCTACAAGTCTCTGCTAGGTAAAGCCCCGCCTTATCTCAGCTCACTGGTCACCATAGCAGCACCCACCTGTAGCACGCGCTCCAGCAGGTATATCTCACTGGTCACCCCCAAAGCCAATTCTTCCTTTGGCCACCTTTCCTTCCAGTTCTCTGCTTCCAATGACTGGAACGAATTGCAAAAATTGCTGAAGCTGGAGACTCATATCTCCCTCACTAGCTTTAAGCACCAGTTGTCAGAGCAGCTCACAGATCACTGCACCTGTACATAGCCCATCTGTAAGTAGTCCATCCAACTACCTCATCCCCATACTGTATGTATTGATTTATCTTGCTCCTTTGCACCCGAGTATCTCTACTTGCACATTCATCTTCTGCACATCTACCATTCCAATGTTTAGATGCACTATTGTAAAGTGACTGTTCCACTGGATGTCATAAGGTGAATGCACCAATTTGTAAGTCGCTCTGGATAAGAGCGTCTGCTAAATGACTTAAATGTAAATGTAAATGTTTAATTGCTATATTGTAATTACTTCACCACCAGGCCTATTTATTGCCTTACCTACCTTATTCTACCTCATTTGCACATACTGTATATAGACTTTTTCTACTGTATTATTGACTGTATATTTGTTTATTCCATGTGTAACTCTGTGTTGTTTTATGTGTCGAACTGCTTTGCTTTATCTTGGCCAGGTCACAGTTGCAAATGAGAACTTGTTCTCAACTAGCCTACCTGGTTAAATAAAGGTGAAATAAAAAAATTAAACTGGTGACGCAGGATATAAGGTCACTGATATGGAAATGTTCAATTGGGTCACAGCTAGGTTAGGCTTCATCTACATAGATCAGCATTACTATAGTAATGTATGCCATTTAGCAGACACTGTCATCCAAAGTGACTCATTGTCACGCGTTTGACGTATGATTGGCCCCGAGAATCAAACCCACAACCTTAGTGGCGCCATGCTCTACCAACTGAGCCATACACATCCGTATAGATATTGGATTACGTTCTATGTCCACTCAGACAGCACTTTAGATAGGTTTAGTTTGTTTAAACAAAGGATTGCTAACTGCTATTTTTGCATTGATTCAATAAATGATTTCCTATCAGTCAAACATTACTTTTCATATGTTATCATTCTAGGACCCAAAGGCTCATTCTGTATCTAAATTGTATTCGCAATCCTCACAAATGTTCATCCATGATTTAGTGCAGTCACCAGCATACTGTATGTTAAACATGGAAAGTGTGAGTTTGTTTGATTGACCAGACCTCTCACCCAACAGAGTTACCCAACAGAGTGGGGTGGCGGGTAGTGTAGTGGTTAGAGAGTTGGGCCAGTATTCACAAGGTTGCTTATTCAAATACCCAAGAAATCTGTGTATGTGCCCTTGAGCAAGGCACTTAACCTTCATTTACTCCAGTGGCGATGTATTACTATGGCTGACACTGTAAAACAACACTGCACCTATTTGGTGTATGTGACAAATAAACACTGTTGCAGGATTCAATCTAACAAAACCTTTCCAGAAACAAGATTATTTTTGGATTAGAAGGAACCAACCACACACCACATGAGCGAAGGGGGCAATGTAGTGTAAATGTTACCTTGTGCAAATTATGGTGGAGTTCAAATCTCAACGGAGGGGGTTCATCAAGTTCAGGAGGAGTTAAAGGGAAGCTGTGGGTGTTAGATCGCCCCATTGCCCCCTGGGTAAATGTCATGTTTATCTGCGCTGTCTAGAACATTTGGACCCCATACTGTCCAGACAGTCTGCATAATCAGCAGTAACGTTTAGCCTTTCATAGAGGAGAACGGACAGTCTTTTAATCTGATACCTCTGATACCAGATACTTTTTATGTATAAACCACTCTAGTATCCCTGCACATTAAATAAGGTACTAGCAATGACCAGTATATACAGTGCCTTGCAAAAGTATTAATCTCCTTTGGTGTTTTTTCCTATTTTGTTATATTACAACCTGTAAATTAAATGTGTTTTTATTTGGATTTCATGTAATGGACATACACAAAATAGTCCAAATTGGTCACGTGAAATGAAAAAAAATGAAGAATGGAAAAGTGGTGCATGCATATGTATTCACCCCCTTTGCTATGAAGCCCCTAAATAAGATCTGGTGCCACCAATTACCTTCAGAAGTCACATAATGAGTTAGATTGCACACAGGGGGACTTTATTTAAGTGTCACATGATCTGTCACATGATCTCAGTATATATATATCTGTTCTGAAAGGCCCCAGAGTCTGTAACACCACTAATCAAGGGGCACCACCAAGCAAGCGGTACCATGAAGACCAAGCTCTCCAAACAGGTCTGGGACATAGTTGTGGAGAAGTACAGATCAGGGTTGAGTTATAAAAGAATATCTGAAACTTTGAACATCCCCAGGTGTCACGCCCTGACCTTAGTTATCTTTGTTTTCTTTGCTATTTTGCTTAGGTCAGGGTGTGACGAGGGTGGTTTGTTTAGTTTTTGTATTGTCTAGTTTTTTTTGTATGTCTAGGTTTTTTTTGTAAGTCTGTGTTTATATGTCTATGGTTGCCTAGATTGGTTCTCAATCAGAGGCAACTGTTTAACGTTGTCTCTGATTGGGGACCATATTTAGGTAGCCATATTCCTTGGGTGTTTTGTGGGTTCTTATTCTATGTTTAGTTGCCAGTCTGCACTACTCATATTTGCTTCACGATTTGTTTTGTTAGTTTTGTGCAGTGTTCTTTCTTTAATAAAGAAGTATGTACGCTTACCACGCTGCTCCTTGGTCTCCTCCATATGATGACCGTGACCATTAAATCTATTATTAAAAAATGGAAAGAATATGGCACCATAACAAACTTGCCATGAGAGGGCCACCCACCAAAACTCACGGACCAGGCAAGGAGGGCATTAATCAGAGGCAACAAAGAGACCAAAGATAACCCTGAAGGAGCTGCAAAGCTCCACAGCGGAGATTGGAAGATGGCTTTACGGAAGAGTAGCCAGAAAAAACATTGCAAACACGTCTGGTGTTCGCCAAAAGACATGTGGGAGACTCCCCAAACATATGGAAGAAGGTACTCTGGTCAGATGAGACAAAAATTTAGCTTTTTGGCCATCAAGGAAAACATTATGTCTGGTGCAAACACAACACCTCTCATCACCCTGAGAACACCATCCCTGTGCTGTGGGGATGTTTTTCATCGGCAGGGACTGGGAAACTGGTCAGAATTGAAGGCATTGAAGGATGGCGCTAAATACAGGGAAATTCTTCAGGGAAACCTGTTTCAGTCTTCCAGAGAATTGAGACTGCGACGGAGGTTCACCTTCCAGCAGGACAATGACCCTAAGCATACTGATAAAGCAACACTCGAGTGGTTTAAGAGGAAACATTTAAATGTCTTGGAATGGCCTAGTCAAAGCCCAGACCTCAATCCAATTGAGAATCTGTATATATGGCGGCTATATGAACTTGAAGAAGCTGGAGCAGTTTTGCCTTGAAGAATGGGCAAAAATCCCAGTGGCTAATGTGCCAAGAGAGACATACTCCAAGAAACTCACAGCTGTAATTGCTGCAAAAGGTGGCTCTACAAATTATTGATTTTTGGGGGGTGAATGGTAATGCACGCTCAAATTTTCTGTTTTTTTGTCTTATTTCTTGTTTGTATCACAAAAATATTTTGCATCTTCAAAGTGGTAGGCATGTTGCATAAATCTATTTTAATTCCAGGTTGTTACAGCAACAAAACAGGAAAAACCGCCAAAGGCGGTGAATATTTTCGCAGGCCGCTGTACAGTACATGGATTCTTTGTAGTTCTTGTGTGGTTTTTATTCTTTTTTTTTTTTAATATTCGATTTTCTATTATTATCCCTGCATTGTTTGGAAAAACCTCAAGGTTAGAATGTCACTGTACTGTTTTACACCTGTTTGTCCTGTGCTTGTGTTGAATGTTCAAGTCTGAAACTTGAAACATTGTTAAGTCTGTTATCTCTAGCCTGTTTCTTTTTTTCACTGCAGATAAGGGAAAGTATTTGAATCTTGCCTGGTCTATCTAGACTGGTTTCTCACTGAGGAGAATGGAGTGTTTTTTGTGGTAATTTGAGAGATCACAAGCCGGGGCTGTCAGATTAAATCCTGCAGTGCAAGACATCACAGGGAATGTTTGAGAAGCTGTGACTTAAAAGGCCAAAACAATGCCAGAGGGCAATGGAACAACCAGAAAGAAAACATGTTACCTGTCTTGAGCAAAGATATGCACCAGTAAGTGAAATGGGAGTGATCTGCCTGAAGGATTTTCTGAGTTTACTGTGTCTTAGTCTAAATCCCTTTTGAAATCTACACATTTTGTAAGAAGAAAAAGATGACAAACATGCACACACACAGACTCACACACACATACACACACACACATATATACACACAACCGCAGTCAAGTCTAATAGACGTTTAAATCAATATGGCGGCTATATTAAAAGGCTGAGTATGAAAGTACAATGAACATTTCCAAAATCTCACCCTGTTGATCGTAGTACATCATTACATTTACATTTATCATGTCGACAGATTACAACCAAGTCTAAACTGAAGACGCGTAGAGGGCAATGATCAGCCACCATAGGCTAATATGGAGGGAACCAGCTAAGTCTGCATACTACAGTGTTTTACCATCACTTTGGCACTATTCAGAACAT
This sequence comes from Oncorhynchus gorbuscha, assembly GCF_021184085.1. Lineage (NCBI taxonomy): Eukaryota > Metazoa > Chordata > Actinopteri > Salmoniformes > Salmonidae > Oncorhynchus > Oncorhynchus gorbuscha. The sequence goes on along the minus strand of NC_060196.1, from coordinate 8,390,811 downwards.
TGATGGCATTTTTCAAAACTCTAGACACAACACTCACAAGCAATGATCAAAATGCACTTTTTTCTAAACACAACAATTTTTCCAATTGCTTGGATGCAATACACATAAAGCTAAGATAATTTGTTCATTGAACTAAAATGACCTGTTCAAAATGACTTAACATCAAAGTATTTCCATTTCAAAATGCAATTCACACATTACGTCTGAGATGACTGTCTATTCATGTCATTACAATGATCTAACTATCAATTGATACAACTGCTCAAAATGAGAAGTAACTGTTGCATTACTCTCCATGTTTAGATCATGAAAGTTTCAGGATAACGAGATCCATTGACACCAATTACCGTGGAACATGAACCAATTGGACTACATTATCTATGGATGTAATATTTCATCATCATTCTTTATCAGACACCGTTTCTATGGTCCCATGTACCACTTTTCCAAACCATGTTTTCAGATTTGACATTACTGTACACTCACCGGCCACTTTATTAGGTACACCTATATAGTACTAGGTAGGACCCCCTTTTGCCTCCACAACAGCCTGAATTATTCACGGTGTTGTATGTTAAGAGATGCCCTTCTGCAACTCTGTTTTAAACAGCTGTTATTTAAGCGTTTGTGGCCTTTCTATTAGATTGAATGAGTCTGGACATTCTCCTCTGACCTCTCTCATTGACAAGGTGTTTTTGCCCACAGATCTGCAGTGGAAGCCATGTGGAAGCCATAGGTTAGCCGACTATTGCACACATGCTGAAAAGGCACCAGGTGTCTCTAAAACGGCTATACCGTGGGCCTTTTGAAAGAAATGCAGACAGAGTGAAGCAACTGAGGACTGAGTATGTTCAGGATTGTTCAGTTTCAAGATGCCTGTTGTGAAAAATTCTCCATCATTTGTAATCAGTAATTCTCTTTCCAAAATGTACTTTTAGAGGGTTATGGAGCTGGATGCTGACGAAAACCAAGGCAGGCTTCAACCTGGCCAAGACAAGGAGGAGAGGTGGGAATTTAATTGGCCAGCGGGCAACCATCCAAGTACCTGGCCAACGTGGTGCCATCATCACCATGTATGCGGCTATATCGGAAGATGGTGTGGTGGGACGCAGACCTCGTATTGGATCATATAATGCAGCTCTCCTTGTAATCTTCCTTGATGAGATAAATCAGGTCTGTAGAGCTGATGGCGTGACCTATGTTATTGTGTGGGATAATGTCAGGTTCCACCATGCTCAAATGGTGCAAGCATGTTTTCAGGCCCATCCACAATTTACCACCCTGCACCGACCCCCATACTCTCCTTTCGTTAACCCGATTGAGGCATATGATCGGCGTCCTCACGAACAGGCCACCCTTCTCCAGGCTATGGATGACGCATGCAATGACATCCCGGCAGACCAGCGTCAGGCCTGGATTCGCCCGAAGATTCTTAACAAGATGTTTGGCTAATGAAAACATCCATTGTGGATGTGGATGAGAACCTGTGGCCAAATCCACAAGACAAGGTTGATGGAAATATAGAAGTACAGTAATGAATCCTTTGTTTTGCTTTTTACAGTAAGCCAGGTGAGGAACACTGCAGTTGATGTTTTACAGTAACCAGGTGAGGAACACTGCAGTTGATGTTTTACAGTAAGCCAGGTGAGGAACACTGCAGTTGATGTTTTACAGTAAGCCAGGTGAGGAACACTGCAGTTGATGTTTTACAGTAAGCCAGGTGAGGAACACTGCAGTTGATGTTTTACTGCAGTGTTGTTTTCTTTTTTGTAGCCTTATTATTTTTGCTGTGATTCAAAGAAACCTATGTTGTGATTTTATTGTATTTCATCAATAAACTTCAGATTTTGTTCAATGTCTGTAGTATTCTCTCTACTAGTCATTTTACAGTGATGTATTTACGTGTAGTACCATAATGAAACATGTATCACATATTTTGAACAACAATATTTAATATATTAACAAGCAGGTGTGTGTGTGTGGTACGCCCAATTTTTCAGTTTTTGATTTGTTAAAAATGTTTGAAATATCCAATAAATGTCGTTCCACTTCATGATTGTGTCCCACTTGTTGTTGATTCTTCACAAAGAAATACAGTTTTATATCTTTATGTTTGAAGCCTGAAATGTGGCAAAAGGTCGCAAAGTTCAAGGGGGCCGAATTCTTTCGCAAGGCACTGTATATATATCAAATAAAACAAATAAAATAAAATAAATGGAATACAACAACAAAAACATGACCATGTAATTTCATATAATATGTTATAGTCTGGGAAAGTTGAAGGCTGAAAAAGGCAGTATTGATGAATGATGAAAACACTTAATGACAACAACAGCACATGTCCATTCAACAGGCGTCGGCGAGGGGAACAGACATCCAATGAGTCTACAGATTTACTGACAGGTTCGCCGGTGCCTGGCTCTTAGGGAATGAGAGGTACTGTATCGAGATGTGTGTGTGTGTGTAATGTTTTCAGACACATTCATGACCCAATTTCAGCAGCAACTGGACTGCAGACGGCTTGACGTCACTGTGAGGATGAAGAATAGACGCCAGCCCTGGAAAAGAAACAACCGGAGCGCCTCCGTCGTCGGAAAGAAAATAAGTTCAAGGTCCATTAGACTGATATCATGACTCTTTTCAACTCAGAAAGTGTGTGTGTGTGTGTGTGTGTGTGTGTGTGTGTGTGTGTGTGTGTGTGTGTGTGTGTGTGTGTGTGTGTGTGTGTGTGTGTGTGTGTGTGTGTGTGTGTGTGTGTGTGTGTGTGTGTGTGTGTGCACGCTGAGCGAAAGGCACAGAGAGATAGAGGTCCAGCAGTTAGCAGCGCATCGTTATGTCATCACCCTCTGGGGGGAGAGTGGATGAATTCGCTGTTATAACAGCATGCATTATTTAGTCTGTGCACCACAGAGTGACACCAAGCAAGAGTTCTGCTTCACTGGAGCACAGAGGTCTGGTCAGTCCCAGACTTTAGACACATTTCTTCCCCACTGATGTTAACAATCAAACAAACTGGAGCGTCTGTTTAGTGGTGGAATTACTGACACTGTAGCAAACACTAGTCCTGCTCTTTGACGGCAACCGTGACCGTGATTTCCGTTTCTAGTGTGTACTCCTAACTTTACCTCCCAGTATAACTACTGTACCTTCTAAAAATGAACGCAATATTCTGAATGAGAATATACTGTATCTCGGGAGAAGGAGTAGTCTTTGGTGATAGGCCTACGTGGCTGGGACTCAGTGGGCTATCTCTGAGAAAGCTGTTAAAGAGACAGTGACTTAATGAGACAGTAAATGGTAATGCAGCTCGCGGAGGTGATAGTATCGCTTTGCCAAATTGTTCAAAGGGCTTTGTCTCTCTTCCTCATAGGTCTCTCACTGGGCAACAAATCGATTCTCCTCAGTATCAATTCTGTTTTCCTTCTCCATCTCTCCCCTGTAGTGCAGTTTGCCCATGCTGAGAAAAAGGCAAGACCAATGGGTTACTCTGGGTCTATTGACTCATAATTCCTTATCCTTATTCTTCTTTATCCTTTCAACAGGCCATAAAAGTCCCACCTCATAAGAGTTGGGCCTATTATGGGCTGTTGAAAGGATAAGGCGTTCACAGTAGCAGACTTTTATCCAAAGCGACTTACAGAACTGTCAACAAGTATTCAGTATTTGGCCCGTGACACTGTTTAAATTAGTGTACAAGGAACCATAACAGGAAGCTAGCTGGAGGATGCTTTACATGCTATTATCACCAGAGGGTTTCCTTCTGGTGGGGGATACAACCCAAACGGGATGGGGTTATTGTGGGGTTACAAGGAAGTTCTCCCATTTAAAAAAATAACTTTTTACCAGGGAGGAACGGGATCGAACGTGACAGCTAAGTGTGGGGGAGGGGATGATTCTCATTCTGCTCACTTCAGTACCCAAATGCACTTTTCTCTTTTCACTCCCCTGAAAAAATTGTTTTTTTGCTCCTTGTTCAGGCTGCAAATGTCTCCTCACATAACTTGTAGTGTATTTATGTTTAAAAAGGCTTCTAAAGTTTGTCATTTCTACTTTGAAAATCCAGACATGATTTTCCATAATGAAAAATGTATCAGCCCCTACCAAAATGGCCATTAATAATTCACATTTCCCTTTGCGCAGGATTATTTTCCTGCTGTAGCAAATTGGCACAAATTAAGATCCTACATCTGTACACTGGCTGTGTCTTAAATGGCAACCTAATGCACTGCTACCCTGCTCAAAAGTATTGCACTATATAGGGAATAGGGTGCCTTTGGGGATGGACAGTCGCGGAAGCCAGGGAGGCATGTCAGGTAAAGCTCCCAAAATATGGAGCCTGCACAATGCCTGCTCAATTATGTAATATCGGTCATAGCAGTTCTGGTAGATTATCGCAAACAAAATATGTGACAGGTGGGACCTTTTGTGAGGTTCACCATTATGGGGGTGATAATACATATGTCTGTTCTATTAGCTGCAGCGATTTTGAACTGACTATTGTAATCATGCATGCAAAAAGGCTACTACCAAAGGTTCAGACACTACTAAACTGCTATGACCTTTAGCCCTTCATAATGGGCCTAGATGGATATTAGCCTTGTGTCCCCAGTAGGTAAGCCTGTTGTTTCTGCTAGTTAACTTATTGTTGAAAACCGTTTGTTTAAATGTCCTACATAAGTTTCTCTTTCTTTAGTAAAACTGACAGTTTGGACTAGAAATGTTCTGGGTTGAAATCTACCCGTACTAAAATAAGTGTGTTTATCTACGTTCATCATTGTGAGGAAACTAGCAGTTCTACTACAATAATCCCACCATGCCGCAGGCTGAGAAGAGATAATCCCGCTTAAAAAGATGAATTCCAAATGAACCTTTTTAAACTGTTAGGAGCTCAATTTCACTAAAATACTAAAAAAACAATTTCACTAAAATACCTTTTCTAACTCGTGTAACATTTCACAGCTGCACACATTCAATCCAAGTGCAATTTCCAAAACCGTTAAAAAAAGTTTTTAAAACTTTAAACATATTTAATGTTGTTCCAAGGGAACGATAGGGAGTGAGACAGTTGAAAATACGTCCAGTATATCCAGGTTTTTAATATACATATAATATTATGTAAATGTTTCAACTACCTTAATTGCACAGGCATTTTACCGTCAATGTGAGAGGGAACGAAACACAACCTGTAGAGAATGTACTTTACAAGTTTGAGATGTATTGACTGTATTGCAGCCCAAACAACTATTATTGGATCTAGATTATTTCCGTTTTAGGACCACTATTGTTTCACTATACAGTATATTTTACCTCTTGGGGATGTCATTTGAAAACATAATGTAAACTTTCCCTGCTATGCGGATGACACACAGCTGTACATTATGATGAAACATGGTGAAGCCCCAAAATTAATCCATGCTTTTGTTACTTCTAGGTTAGACTACTGCAATGCAACGTCTTGTGTACGTGTAGGTATGTACGGCAGGACCAAATCAGAGAGATTAGGTAGGAGCAAGCCCATTTAATGCTTTGTAGGTTAGCAGTAAAACCTTGAAATCAGCCCTTGCCTTGACAGGAAGCCAGTGTAGGGAGGCTAGCACTGGAGTAATATGATCAAATTGTTTGGTTCTAGTCAGGATTCTAGCAGCCGTATTTAGCACTAACTGAAGTTTATTTAGTGCTTTATCCAGGTAGCCGGAAAGTAGAGCATTGCAGTAGTCTAACCTAGAAGTGACAAAAGCATGGATGAATTTTTCTGCATCATTTTTGGACAGAAAGTTTCTGATTTTTGCAATGTTACGTAGATGGAAAAAATTACCTGGTATATGGTAATAGCTCGAGGCTAGCTCATTACTAGCTGGTGCTTGCTTCAGGACAGAGGCGTTAGCTAACAGTAGCCACACGTTTGCAGCTAGCTAGTTAGCTCTGCGATGATCCAGAGTAATGATCCGGTGTAATGATCCAGAGCAGCAGGAATTGATTTGAAGGATTTCTGGAGGATTTCAGGAGGAAAGACAGTACAAGGCTCAAGAGCTTGCCCCCCCCCCCATCACTAATGGTCCACAGATCTTGGTATTTGATGAACAGGAGCCTGATTATCGACCCTTCACCATTAACACCTACAACAATGGCACGCAGTGATTCAAGGCCCTTGTTCTCTATATACATGAGTTTATATCACTGAAAGAGCTAGCAGACACCTTGAAAGATAACGGCACTCTAACTGCTACACTTTAATCAGAAAATACAGATTGTTTGAGTCCCCCAACCCTCATCTAACGAAGCCACCCTAGCAGACATGGAGAGAGACAACCTGTCCCTGGCCTTTGGTATCTCCCTGAGCTTGGTGGTGAGGGACAGTTCCGAGGCAGGACAAGGAAGAGCTGAGAGAGAAACGGTCGAGAACATCAAGTGGAGAGAGGTAGCAGACATCAGGGAGGAGCTACAAGGGAACAACTGTAGCCTACCACAACCCTCACCACCACACCCTCACATCCCCTCATCGGCAATACCACTGCTTCTCATAGTGAACCTCCGTTACTCACACAGACTCAGCAGAAGAGGTCAGTAACCAGACCCAGTACAACTCCTCCTCCCACACCAGCACATTCTTCATGCCAGAAACGTCTGGCCAGACCTCCCCAAGATCCTCACATCCCAGCCCCAGAGCACCAGCGCCAGAGGAGCCATGCTGGGACCCTCAGGACAGAGGAAGACAATGAAAGGCCACTTGTGGCCCCCAGCCAAAGAGCATCGCTCCAGACACCACAGCCCACAACAGCTGAGTACCCTAAAGCCTTCATTTTATGTAACTCCGAAGGGAAATTTATCAGCGAGAAACTGCTATTCCCTGGCATGTCAGTGCGAAAGCTGTGTAGCCCAACAACAGCAAGTCCCTTGAAAAGTCTGTCAAGCAACAAATTAAACAGGGCAAAACGTATATAATCCACGCAGGTACTAATGATTTGATGGCAAGGAGAGGACATGTACTGTAGCTACTGCAATGCAGCAAGTGGCAGCCAGAGATGCAGAGAGGTTTCCTAACACCAAAATCATGTCCAACCTGTTGCCATATGGAGATGTGCCCTTCCACATTATTCAGAGCAAAAACACTGAGCTGTCTAGAGGCTGTGCTCTCTTGGACAATGTTTACCTATCGAACCACTGTGACATTCACCCCTGGCTGATGTACGACCTAGTACACTTGAACAAACAGTGTGTCAAGGTGTTTTCTAGGAACCTGAAAGAAACTGCTCTGGGACAAAGCAATAACCAAAATGAGAGGAACTCTGCCATACATCCTCCAATATCATGATGCAGCCACCAATATATGCTTCAAAATATGGATAGTAGTACTCAGGAATGTGTTGTATTGGATTTGCACTAAGCATAACACTTTGTATGTCACGTTCTGACCTTAGTTATTTTGTTATGTCTTTGTTTTAGTATGATCAGGGTGTGAGTTGGGTGGGTTGTCTGTTTGTTTCCTATGAGTTGGTATTTCTGTGTTTGGCCTGGTATGGTTCTCAATCAGAGGCAGCTGTCAATCGTTGTCCCTAATTGAGAACCATACTTAGGCAGCCTGTTTTCACCCTTGATTTGTGGGTGATTCTTTTCTGTGTCTGTTTGTTACACACGGAACTGTTTCGGTTTTGTTATTTCTGTGTTCTATTAAAAGTATCATGAGGGTGAAAACGTAAGTATCATGAACACTTACCACGCTGCGCATTGGTCCTCTTCTTCCACCATCAACAACGGCCGTTACAGAACTATCCACCAAAAAAGGACCAAGCAGCGTGGTCACCAGGAGCAGCGTGGAATGGACTCATGGACATGGGAGGACGTTCTGGACAGGAAGGGTTCCTACACATGGGAGGAGATCCTGGTTGGAAGCGATCGCCTCCCATGGGAACAGGTGGAGGCAGTCAGGAGAGCGGAGGCAGCAGGTAAAGGGAGCCAGCTCTTTGAGGGAACACGGCTGGCAAGGAAGCCCGAGAGGCAGCCCCACGGGGAGTGTGGCGAAGTCATGTAGGAGACTTGCCCCAACTCCCCGTGCTCACCATGGAGAGAGGTGAGGCGTTACATAGCAGCGCGTCATATTGGCCGGTCTAGAGTGGGCATCGAGCCAAGTGCCATGAAGCCGGCTCAGCGCATCTGGTCTACAGTGCGTCTCCTCGGGCCGGGGTACATGGCACCAGCCCTACTCATGGTGTCAGTGCGGTCTATTCCACCTCGCCGCACTGGCCTGGGTATGGGTAGTATCCAGCCAGGTAGGGTTGTGCAGGCTCGGTGCTCGAGACCTCCAGTGCGTCTCCACGGTCCGGTCTATCCAGTGCCTCCTCCACGCACCAGGCCTCCGGTGGCAGCCCCCCGCACCAGGCTGTCTTTCCGCCTTCTCCCTACAGGTGCTCCCGTCTGTCCTGAGCTGCCAGAGTCGCCCATCTGTCCTGAGCAGCCAGAGTCGCCCGTCTGTCCTGAGCTGCCAGAGTCGCCCGTCTGTCCTGAGCTGCCAGAGTCGCCCGTCTGTCCTGAGCTGCCAGAGTCGCCCGTTTGTCCTGAGCTGCCAGAGTCGCCCGTCTGTCCTGAGCTGCCAGAGTCGCCCGTCTGTCCTGAGCTGCCAGAGTCGCCCGTCTGTCCTGAGCTGCCAGAGTCGCCCGTCTGTCCTGAGCTGCCGGAGTCTCCCGCCTGTCCGGTGCTGCCGGAATCTCCCGTCCATTCGGGATCCGTTGCTAGGGTCCCCAGTCCGAGGTCGGCGGCGAGTGTCGCCGCTCTAAAGAGGCCACGGAGGAGGGTAAAGAGGCGCGCAAAGACTATGGTGGAGTGGGGTCCACATCCTGCTCCAGAGCCGCCACCGCGGACAGACACTCACACAGATCCTCCCCTATAGGTACAGGTTTTGCGGCCGTAGTCTACACCTTTGGGGGGGTACTGCCCGTTCTGACCTTAGTTCTTTTGTTATGTCTTTGTTTTAGTATGGTCAGGGCGTGAGTTGGGTGGGTTGTCTATGTTTGTTTCTCTATGAGTTGGTATTTCTGTGTTTGGCCTAGTATGGTTCTCAATCAGAGGCAGCTGTCAATCGTGTCCCTGATTGAGAACCATACTTAGGTAGCCTGTTTTCACCCTTGATTTGTGGGTGATTATTTTCTGTGTCTGTTTGTTCCACACGGAACTGTTTCGGCTTTTGTTATTTCACGTTGTTATTTTGTATTTTTCTGTGTTCTATTAAAAGTATCATGAACACTTACCACGCTGCGCATTGGTCGTCCGATCCTTCCTACTGCTCCTCATCAGAGGAGGAAGAAGACTGTTACATTGTATCAGGGAAAAAAGTAAATTTGCCTTGCCACATTTGTTGCAGTATTACTTTAGTGCGTTGTTGCAAACAGGATTCTGTACAGACGTTCTTCACTCTGTCAATTAGGTTAGTATTGTGGAGTAACTACAATGTTGTTGATCCATCCTCTGTTTTCTCCTATCACATCCCTTAAACTCAGTAACTGTTACAAAATCTCCATTGGTGAAATACTGGATGTATTGATACTGTACACCATCCAAAGTGTCATTAATAACTTCACCATGTTCAAAGGAATATTCAATTATTATGATTTATTTTTTACCCATCTACTAATAGGTGCTCATCTTTACAAGGCATTGGAAAACCTTCCTGGTCTTTGTGGTTGAATCTGTGAATCTGTGTTTGAAATTCACTGTTTGACTGAGGGACCTTTCCCACACATACTGTATGTGTGGAAAAGATGAGGTGGTCATTCAAAAATGACGTTAAACACTACTATTGCACACAGAGGGATTCCATGCAACTTATTATGTGACTTGTTTATCAAATGTTTACTCCTGAACTTATTTACGCTTGCCATAACAAAGTGGTTGAATACCTACTGACTCAAGACATTTCAGCTTGACATTTTCTGTTAATTTCCCAAAATGTCTAAAACTTAATTCCGCTTTGACATTATGGGGTATTGTGTATTGATCAGTGACACAAAATCCATTTCAAATTTGGGCTGGAACACAACAAAATGTGGAAAAAGTCAAGTGGGCTGAATACTTTCTGGAGGCACTGCTCTTCTGTGCCTTCACTCCAAGGAGCTGCTTGCCTGACTGACAGCTGAGTGGAATCCATGGAGCAGAAGACTGGGGATTTCTTGTGTATTGTGTATCCATATTTGGGTTAGATCTACATGGATTGGAAGCCTGTTCCTCCTTGATTGTGGCTCCTGGGGACAACTGTAACATAATGCAACTCGTGTAGCATCCAATTATTCCCAGGTGAAAGCAGTAATGTAACTCTTCAACATTCTGGAACTCTCCAAGATTCCGTTCCATATTTATTTCCCACTGCTATTCGTATGAGTCACTTGCGACATGAGTGATTAAATATTGATGCAGTGTAGATTTTCAGTCTTTAACTCACTGGGTAACACTGGGGCTGATACATTTCCCTGCCTCCTAGATATTGATATTGTCTGACAGTTCGAGTTACTGTCAGCCCAGTTAGTTTTTCTGAGGGAAACCAGCCCAAATATTCTTATGAAAATGTAGTGTGTGTGAATGTAGAGCATGGAGATTTGACTCTGTCTCTGTCTCTGTGTGTGTATTTTCCACTGGAAGTGTACATTCCACAGTGAGTTGTATTCGTATCTTTATAGGCAGATACAGTACACACTGAAGATAGGGGCACATTTGGGAAAAGTTGTTGTAATGACGTCTCTTGACGTGTAACGGTCAGGTTGATTACCGGTTGTGGTAACACTTTATTTCTCTTCACAACACTTTCATAACCCTTCTATAACACCTAAGCAGTACATAAGCATTTCATAAAGACGCCTTTATCTGGTTGCTATCTTGTTATCTGATGCCCCCCCCCAAAAAAAAACGTATATTACATTTTGACGTCTCATGCCAGTGTGCATTGTATCCTCTACAAACCAAGGATAACTCACAACATTATATACAGGGGATTGTTCCCATCCATTGTCTAGCTGTCTGCTAAATGGAATGAAAAAATCCAGGGATCCTTAAAAGGTCTCACTGATAGACATTCGCTAGAGGACAAGAACTGTCACGCCTTGGTCATTGTATCTTGTGTTTTTGTTATATGTTTGGGTAGGCCAGGGTGTGACATGGGTTTATATGTTGTATTTCGTATTGGGGTTTGTATTAATTAGGAGTGTGTATTAGTAGGGGTGTGTCTAGTTAGGCTTGGCTGCCTGAGGCGATTCCTAATTGGAGTCAGCTGATTCTCGTTGTCTCGGATTGGGAACCGTATTTAGGCAGCCTGAGTGCGCGTTGTATTTCGTGGGCGATTGTACCTGTCTTTGTGTTAGTCACCAGATAGGCTGTAAGTAGTTTCACTCGTTTGTTGTTTTGTATTCTCAGTTATTTCATGTACAGCATTTTCTTCATTAAAAGTCATGAGTAACCTACACGCTGCATTTCGGTCTGACTCACTTCAAACAACAGACGAATATCATTACAGAATCACCCACCACGATTCACAGACCGAGCAGCGTGTTAACTGGCAGGATCTGAAGGAGGACGATATGGATTATACTACGTGGGAAGAAATCGACAGGTGGGCGGCCGACCCAGGGCGTGTGCAGGAGCCCGCCTGGGATTCCCTACAGCAATGCGAAGAGGGCTACAGGCGAATCGAATCAACGAAAAAGACACGCTAGAAAAAACGGAGAGGCGCTGGTTTAAACAGGCAGCGACAGCTGGAGCAGCAAAGGGAGGATGAATTATTTGGAGAATGGACATGGGAAGACGTATTGGATGGTAAAGGTTGTTACACTTGGGAGGAGATATTGGCCGGAAGAGATCGCCTCCCATGGGAACAGGTGGAGGCACTAAGGAGAGCAGAGGCAGCGGGAGATAGGAGCCGACGATATGAGGGAACACGGTTGGCAAGGAAACCGGAAAAACAGCCCAAAAAAATTATTGGGGGGGAGCTAGAAGGGAGAATAGTTATGCCAGGTAGGAGACCTGCGCATACTCCCTGTGCTCACCGTTGGGCTAGAGAGACCGGGCAGGCACCGTGTTATGCTATGGAGCGCACAGTGTTTTCAGTGCGGGAGCATAGCCCGGTGAGGCACATACCAGCTCTTCCTATTGGCCGGGCTAGAGTGGGCATCGAGCCAGGGAAGCTTGGGCAGGCTCGGTGCTCTAGAGCTCCAGTGCGCCTGCACGGTCCGGTCTATCCAGAGCCACCTATACACACCAGTCCTCCGGTAGCAGCTCCCCACACCAGGCTTCCTGTGCGTGTCCTCGCGCCAGTACCACCAGTTCCAGCACCACGCACCAGGCCTCCAGTGCGCCTCGCCTGTTTAGCGCAGCAAGAGCTTTTCTCCTCTCCTGCGCTGCCGGAGTCTCCTGTCTGTCCAGCGCCACCAGTGCTCCCAGTCGGCCCAGCGCGTCCAGTGCGCCTCGCCTGTTCAGCGCAGCCAGAGCTTTTCTCCTCTCCTGCACTGTTGGAGTCTCCCGCCTGTTCAGCTCAGCCAGAGCCTTTCTCCTCTCCTGTGCTGCCGGAGTCTCCTGTCGGCCCAGCGTCACCAGTCTGCCAGGATCCACCAGAAGTGCCAGTCTGCCAGGATCCGCCAGAAGTGCCAGTCTGCCAAGATCTTCTAGATCGGCCAGACAACCTTAATCATCCAGGTCCACCAGCCAGCCAGGATTTACCGGAGCCTACTACTTGCCTGAGCTTCCTCTCAGTACTGAGCTTCCTCTCAGTACTAGGCTCCCTCTCTGTACTGGGCTCCCTTTCAGTACCGAGCTTCCTCTCAGTACCGAGCTTCCTCTCAGTACTGAGCTTCCTCTCAGTACCGGGCTTCCCCTCAGTACAGGGCTTCCCCTCAGTACCGGGCTTCCCCTCAGTACCGGGCTTCCCCTCAGTACCGGGCTTCCCCTCAGTACCGGGCTGCTTCGGTCCCGGGCTGCCCCTCTGTCCCGGGCTGCCCCTCTGTCCCGGGCTGCCCCGCTGTCCCGTGTTGCCCCTCTATCCTGAGTTGCCCCTCTATCCTGAGTTGCCCCTCTATCCTGAGTTGCCCCTCTATCCTGAGTTGCCCATCTGTCCCGAGTTGCCCCTCTGTCCCGAGCTGCCCCTCTGTCCCGAGCTGCCCCTCTGTCCCGAGCTGCCCCTCTGTCCCGAGCTGCCCCTCTGTCCCGAGCTGCCCCTCAGTTATGTGGGGATCAGGGTGAGGACTATTAGGCCATGGTCGGCGGAGAGGGTGGATTATCCTAGGACGCGAAGGGGAGGAACTAGGACATTTATGGAGTGGGGTCCACGTCCCGAGCCAGAACCGCCACCATGGACAGACGCCCACCCGGACCCTCCCTATGCTCTTGAGGTGCGTCCCGGAGTCCGCACCTTAGGGGGGGGGGTTCTGTCACGCCTTGGTCATTGTATCTTGTGTTTTTGTTATATGTTTGGGTAGGCCAGGGTGTGATATGGGTTTATATGTTGTATTTCGTATTGGGGTTTGTATTAATTAGGAGTGTGTATTAGTAGGGGTGTGTCTAGTTAGGCTTGGCTGCCTGAGGCGATTCCTAATTGGAGTCAGCTGATTCTCGTTGTCTCGGATTGGGAACCGTATTTAGGCAGCCTGAGTGCGCGTTGTATTTCGTGGGCGATTGTACCTGTCTTTGTGTTAGTCACCAGATAGGCTGTAAGTAGTTTCACTCGTTTGTTGTTTTGTATTCTCAGTTATTTCATGTACAGCATTTTCTTCATTAAAAGTCATGAGTAACCTACACGCTGCATTTCGGTCTGACTCACTTCAAACAACAGACGAATATCATTACAAGAACGTCCATTCATCTCCCTCTTCATCTTGTCTTCTCTACTTGACTTAGTGAAAAGGCATTTCCTGTCTTTTGATTTCCCGTCCAATCAGTACCATAGAGCAGAAGCAGACCGTATTGGACGTGACTGACTCAGCCTCTTGCCTGAGGTTTGCGCATCTAGTCGTCCGCCTTGATATCAGTGACCAAAACCCATTGTTGCGCTTGTTCGAAACCTTGTTTGTTTATTATTTCCAAGGAGACAACTCCCATCTCTGTGGTAACCCGTCTGTTTGCATTTGTCCATCAAACTTGACCTCGCGTCCTCCACCACTTTGCGTTGGTTGTATTGACTGGGAATAGAATCCAAACCAACTGACAAATCGGCAGTGACATGATCACCTAGCGCTGGACGCTAATAAGTTCACTCTTCGCCCAGAGAGCTTGTTCTCATTCGAGCGAGCGTTAGCATGCAGTGAGTCCATTCGAGCGAGCGTTAGCATGCAGTGAGTCCATTCGAGCGAGCGTTAGCATGCAGTGAGTCCATTTGAGCGAGCGTTAGCATGCAGTGAGTCCATTCGAGCGAGCGTTAGCATGCAGTGAGTCCATTCGAGCGAGCGTTAGCATGCAGTGAGTCCAGGTTAGCAAAGCATCTAGGCCTCAGGGCAATGCATTGGACCCTGATCATCATGAATCATGTCCAATAAATTTCCAGCTTTCCATCTCCTGTGTGCGAGGCGCAAGACTCCATCAAACCAGCTTTTAAAGTCAACAGGCATTTAGGGAATCCATTTTTTGATGTAGAAGTAAATGTTGAGATAAGTCTAGTAGCAGTAAATCTGCTTCACATAAAGTAAATGTTGAGATACATGAAACAGAGCATACATTTTACATCATGGTTATTATTAAGCGATAGATAAACAATTGGCTGACTACGGTCATAACTGTTAAGGGGGTTGTCCTCCGCAGCGCAGTTTGGCAGTTTAACACATCCCAGGGGTGACCTCATCACTTAGACTCCTTCTACACTTAGGACATCAAAAATAGAAGACTACATTAGGTTAAAATAATACAGAAATTGTAAATACAATGACACCTAATCAAATGAAATATAATACAATAGTTATACATAACAAATGCCACTTTAAGAATGTTTACATATCTTGCATTACTCATCTCATATGTTCAGTTGAAGTTGGAAGTTTACATACACTTAGGTTGGAGTCATTAAAACTCCTTTTTCAACCACTCCACAAATTTCTTGTTTAACAAACTATAGTTTTGGCAAGTTAGTTAGGACATCTACTTTGGCGATGACGCAAGTACTTTTTCCAGCAACTTATATTTCACTGTATTACAATTCCAGTGGTTACATACACTAAGTTGACTGTGCCTTTTAAACAGCTTGGAAAATCCCAGAAAATGATATCATGGCTTTAGAAACTTCCAATTGGCTAATTGACATCATTTGAGTCAATTGGAGATGTACCTGTAGATGTACTTCAAGGCCTACCTTCAAACTAAGTGCCTTGACATCATGGGAAAATGAAAAGAAATCAGCCAAGACCTCAGAAAAAAAATTGTAGACCTCCACAAGTCTGGTTCATCCTTGGGAGCAATTTCCAAATGCCTGAAGATACCACGTTCATCTGTACAAACAATAGTACGCAAGTATAAACACCATGGGACCACGCAGCCGTCATACCGCTCAGGAAGGAGACACGTTCTGTCTCCTAGAGATGAACGTACTTTGGTGCGAAAAGTGCAAATCAATCCCAGAACAACAGCAAAGGACCTTGTGAAGATGCTGGAGGCAACAGGTATAAAAGTATAGTAAAACGAGTCCTATATCGACATAACCTGAAAGGCCGCTCAGCAAGGAAGAAGCCACTGCTCCAAAAGAGCCATAAAAAAGCCAGACTACGGATTGCAACTGCACATGGGGACAAAGATCGTACTTTTTGGAGAAATGTCCTCTGGTCTTGTCACGCCCTGGTCGAAGTATTTTGTGTTTATCTTCATGTTTGGTCAGGCCAGGGTGTGGCATGGGGTTTTTGTATTGTGGTGTGTTTTGTCTTGGGGTTTTGGTATGTATTGGGATTGTAGCTAGTAGGGTGATCTAGCAAAGTCTATGGCTGTCTGGAGTGGTTCTCAATCAGAGGCAGGTGTTTATCGTTGTCTCTGATTGGGAACCATATTTAGGCAGCCATATTCTTTGGTTGGTTTGTGGGTGATTGTCCTTAGTGTCCTTGTAACTATCTAGTGTTAGTTTGCACCAGTTTAGGCTGTTTCGGTTTTCATTACGTTTATTGTTTTTGTATTGATTCGTGTTTACTTTGTTTTTGTATTGATTCGTGTTTACTTTGTTTTTATTAAACATGGATCGCAATCTACACGCTGCGTTTTGCTCCGACTCTCCTTCACCACACCTAGAAAACCGTTACAGGTCTGATGAAACAAAAATAGAACGGTATGGTCATAATGACCATCGTTATGTTTGGAGGAAAAATGGGGAGGCTTGCAAGCCGAAGAAAACCATCCCAACTGTGAAGCACAGGGGTGGCAGCTTGATGTTGTGGGGGTGCTTTGCTGCAGGAGGGACTGTTGCACTTCACAAAATAGATGGCATCATGAGGTGGGAAAATTATGTGGATATATTGAAGCAACATCTCAAGACATCAGTCAGGAAGTTAAAGCTTGGTCGCAAATGGGTCCTCCAAATGGACAATGACCGCAAGTATACTTCCAAAGTTGTGGCGAAATTGTGAAAAACTGAGGTTAAATTTACTTGGCGAAGGTGTATGTAAACTTCCGGCTTCAACAGTATATATTGTATTTTATACCATCTGTTGCATCTTGCCTATTCCACTCGGTCATTGCTCATCCATATATTTATATGTACATATTCTTATTCCATTCCTTTACTTAGATTTGTGTGTATTAGGTAGCTGTTGTGGAATTGTTTGATTACTTGTTAGATGTTGCTGCACTGTCGGAACTAGAAGCACAAGCATTTCGCTACCCTCGCAATAACATATGCTAAGCATGTGTATGTGACCAATAATATTTGATTTGATTTAAATTAAGTAAAAGGCTAAATAAGGTAATTCTGGCCTTATTAAAGGTTAAAAAAACAACTAAATAAACAAGTAGACATTATAAATGTTAATGCTGTATGGAGACTGAGAACACCTTTATGAATCATTAACTAAAAGGTTTGGAGTACCAAGCACAATTTATATAATTTATCAATATCGTCAGACCTAGGGATGAAGTTACTTTTCATTTCATTAGTTGTTTTTTTGTCCACAAATGTTATTTTATTTTTTTGCTGTATATACTGTAGAATTGCAGTTTTTGATCCTTGATCAACAGGGATCAATATCGTTTTTTTTTGTTGTAAAAATAATTAAAATAAAAAAACAAATTATATAACCTTTTTTGATGTAGGCAAGTCAGTTAAGAACCGATTCTTATTTACTATGACGGCCTACAACAGCCAAACCCGGACGACGCTGGGCCAATTGTGCACCGCCCTATGGGACTCCCAATCACTGAGATGCAGTGCCTCAGACCTCTGTCTCCTTCACCTTCATCTCATTCTCCATTCCTCCATCCTCCCTCCCGTCATCCAGTTGTGGAAAATGTACTCAATTCTCATACTTGAGTAAAAGTATAGATACCTTAATAGAAAATGACTCAAGTAAAAGTGAAATTCACCCAGTAAAATATTACTTGAGTAAAAGTCTAAAAGTATTTGGTTTTAAATATACTTAAGTATCAAAAGTAAGTGTAATTGCTCAAATATACTTAAGTATTCAAAAGTAAAAGTATACATCTTTTCAAATTCCTAATATGAAGCAAACCAGGCGGCACCATTTTCTTTTCTCTTTAAATGTACCGATAGCCAGGGGCTCCAACACTCAGACATCATTTAGTCCGCCAGCCAGAGGCAATAGGGATGACCAGAGATGTTCTATCCGGCTAACCATTCAAAATGTAACAAGTACTTTTGAGTGTCAGGGAAAATGTATGGAGTAAAAACGACATAATTATGTATTGAAGTAAAATCTAGTGAAGTAAAAGTAGTACAAAAATATTAATAGTAAAGTAAAATACAGATACCCCCCAAAATGACGCTAGTAGTAATTTCAAGTACACCCCTGCCTTCATACTCTTCCTCCCATCCACTCTGCTGCGACTTTCAAAGCCATATTCTCCTCTGAGCTCAACCTCCCTACCTCTTTTTCTTTTTCATTACTGTCCTTTTTGCTTACGATGCTCTCCATCCAATGCTCTACTATCCCCTTTGCGTGACTCTGATCCAGAGAGAGGAGAGCAGTTTCTCTTCACAGAAAAGCAAGCGTGCCCCCTGTGAATCAGAGACTCAGCAAAAGGAAGTTCCATGTAGCGACATTTGCATGACTCAGATGCTTTTCTGTTTTGCGAGGGGAGTCACGGGAGCCGATGAACAAACGGTCTTTCAACCCTCCAGAGGCTTGGAGTCTCTCAGAGTGACTCGTTGCCAGTCGTAGTTTGTTCCTCGCTCAGCTCAGCAGGACTGTTCCTGCCAGAAGATAGAGAGGACAGATGGGAGAGACTGGGCCGGAAAATGGCCGGCTCAGAGGCAGATGGTACAGCGTAGGGCAGTGGTTCTCAAGTTGTTTTGGTCACTATACACCCTTCTTGAAGTCCCCGCTCATGTGCAACTGATCATTATGCTTATGCACCTATGGATTCTCCAAGTATCCCTTGTGGCAAGACCAGGTACTCAAGGTTAAGAAACAAAGTCCTCTTCTTAAACAAGTTGGACAAGATATGTGAGGCGTTTGTTTTTGTCTTTACACTCCATTCCTCTAACAGTCTTGTTATCTTTGATGCACCGGGAAAAATCTGGCTGCATGATTGGCTTCCCAATTGACTTTGTATGTCTTACACAGCTCTACCTCCATTACACTGCTCTTGTCTTCTTGTGTTTAAAGAAGGGAGGTGTTGTTTTGAAGAAATCTCATCCTCTGCAAATGCAAGAGCCATGTTACAAAGGGCTGCATGTTAAATTACTAATGGGCCAGGGATATACTTGACAAGCGTAAAAGATACACCTTGACATTTCCGTAATTGGGTTTCTCAATAGTTTAAGGTAAGACAAAGGTTTGACTTAAAAAACAATTTTGACATTCAAAATGTAATGGTAAAGTAGTGTGGATTTGCACAGTAAGTGTGGAAAACTGAATGGGGTGAACTGACACAGTGAATAGGGTGAACTGACACAGTGAATGGGGTGAACTGACACAGTGAATGGGGTGAACTGACACAGTGAATGGGGTGAACTGACACAGTGAATGGGGTGAACTGACACAGTGAATGGGGTGAACTGACACAGTGAATGGGGTGAACTGACACAGTGAATGGGGTGAACTGACACAGTGAATGGGGTGAACTGACACAGGGAATGGGGTGAACTGACACAATGAATGGAGTGAACTGACACAGTGAATGGGGTGAACTGACACAGTGAATGGGGTGAACTGACACAGTGAATGGGGTGAACTGACAGTGAATGGGGTGAACTGACACAGTGAATGGGGTGAACTGACACAGTGAATGGGGTGAACTGACACAGTGAATGGGGTGAACTGACACAGTGAATGGGGTGAACTGACACAGTGAATGGGTTAAACTGACACAGTAAATGGGTTAAACTGACACAGTACATGGGTTAAACTGACACAGTAAATGGGTTAAACTGACACAGTAAATTGCCAAATAATCATAATTTGTGAACTCACTTAGAAGAGGGAGAGAGCGAGAGAACGAGGGAGAGGCCTTGTTTTCATTCTGCTTGATAGCGCATTAATTACTTTTCATAAACTCGTCAAACAGGAGTTTTTATGATGCAATCTGTGTATGAGTTTTGACCCTACACTTTGTTTATAATTATGTATGCAAATTTGATTGAGGCATAGAACCCTTTTCTACGTATTTATTGAGTATCAATGTTGATTTTACACAACTATTGCCTTCTTTCTAAAATACTTTCATTCTGGGTCTGATGTTAATGGCCTTGTTAAAACACAGAGAACATTATTATCACGTAAGATCCCCCTTGGCCTTTTGCTAACGGATGTACCGTACTATATCGTACAGTATGTGATTTACTTAGCAGAAATATCCCTGAGGATCTCTGGAGACCTAATATTTGATCAAGAAGGAGAGTGAAGGAGTTGTGCATCAGAAGACCTGACCTCAACCCAATTGAGATGGTGTTGGGATGAGTTGGACCGCAGAGTGAAGGAAAGGCAGCCAACAAGTGCTCAGCATATGTGAGAACTCCTTCAAGACTGTTGGAAAAGCATTCCAGGTGAAGCTAGATGAGAGAATGCCAAGAGTGTGCAAAGCTGTCATTAAGGCATTGACTGACCTTCATGTCTTAACGTCATGATGGACTGTCGTTTCTCTTTGCTTATTTGAGCTGTTCTTGCCATAGTATGGACTTTTACCAAATAGAGCTATCTTCTGTATACCACCCCTACCTTGTCAACACACAACTGACTGGAGCGAACGCATTAAAAAGGACATAAATTCCACAATTAACTTTTAACAAGGTAAACTTGTTAATTGAAATGCCTTCCAGGTGACTACAGTACCTCATGAAGCTGGTTGAGAGAATGCCAAGAGTGTGCAAAGAGTGGCTACTTTGAAAAATCTCAAATCTATGTTTGGTTTGTTAACTTTTTGGGGTTGCTACTTGATTCCATATGTTATTTCATAGTTTTGATGTCTTATAGTACAAATAAAGAAAAACCCTGGATGAGTAGGTGTGTCCAAAGTTTTGACTGGTACTGTTTGTAAATGAGATATTTCTATGTTTCATTGCCAATAAATTGGCAAACACTTCTAAAAACTTGTTCTCACTTTGTCGCTATGGGGTATTGTGTGTCGATGGGTGAAAAAAAAAACTTTTGAATCCATTTTCAATTCAGGCTGTAAAGCAACAAAATGTGGTCAAGGGGCATGAATACTTTCTGAAATCACTTTTTGTATACACCTGTCACTATCTCTCTACCTTTCTCTCAAAACCTTATGAATTTCCATAATGAAATGATCCCAGAGCGTTTTCTATATGGAACTCTCAATAACCCTCCCTCCTCTACAAGAGAGGGGGATATTCTATCACTCCTCTCCTCATACCTCTGTGCTCGAGTGGGAATGAGTGAGCAACAAACAAAGGGGGTTAGAAAGAGAGGAGGGTTGGAGGTGGTTGGTCCCATGGGAGGTCCCCTCCTCCCCCTCATCCTGTCATCTCCTCCTCTTCTCTCTCTCTCTCTCTCTCTCTCTCTCTCTCTCTCTCTCTCTCTCTCTCTCTCTCTCTCTCTCTCTCTCTCTCTCTCTCCCAGAGCCTGTTGAAGCTGCAGATGAAAAGCCCTGAGCAGATCATTAGTCTGCAGTGGCACTGCCTCAGCTTTGTCTCTCCTCTCCTGATGTGTTCCTGTGTC
Source organism: Oncorhynchus gorbuscha (assembly GCF_021184085.1). NCBI lineage: Eukaryota > Metazoa > Chordata > Actinopteri > Salmoniformes > Salmonidae > Oncorhynchus > Oncorhynchus gorbuscha. The sequence continues at coordinate 8,369,521 of NC_060196.1, read as the reverse complement.
GCTAAGCTGTGTAGTCCGTACGGTTTCATGTTGAGTTTATGACTGGGTTGTTTGTTTCATGTTTTGTAATAACTTGTTAGCAGGTTGTTTTAAATTTGGGACTATTTCTGTTAGTCGGTAATGAGTTGCTTATGTTCTCTGCTGGTATGCAGAATCATGGACTTTGTCTAGAAAACCCCTCAAATTGACCTTACAGCAGCAGATGCCCGTTACCATAGACGATTCGATTAATAATCAAATTCTTGAGATTTGAAAGCACCCTCCAAAAAAATGATCTGAAAGAATGTAGGTTGAGAAGTTCCCGACGAGCTCTAACTTTTTCAAGTCGCACGTCAGATCTTCAGAGGGAGAAACGAAGCATTTGAAACAAATAGTATTTTAAGGCGACCTAGATTCTCCTGCTGCCTGCCTGCCTGCACGAAGTGCGTGAGTCAAACACAGGAGAGAAGAACATCAGAGTCAAAATGCCACTTCTTATTACTGCCATATAGGCTCCACAATGCTTTTAGCCGCGCAACTGGTTAGATACATCACATCTATGCTGTACTGTATATTAATGCATTGATATTGTACATATACCATAGTCAGAAAGACACGCGAGGCTCTACCTCCACTCACGGCTATAGTTCTCACTCTGTAACAGTGAACATTTACATTTACATTTACATTTACATTTAAGTCATTTAGCAGACGCTCTTATCCAGAGCGACTTACAAATTGGTGCATTCACCTTATGACATCCAGTGGAACAGTCACTTTACAATAGTGCATCTAAATCTTAAAGGGGGGGGTGAGAAGGATTACTTTATCCTATCCTAGGTATTCCTTAAAGAGGTGGGGTTTCAGGTGTCTCCGGAAGGTGGTGATTGACTCCGCTGTCCTGGCGTCGTGAGGGAGTTTGTTCCACCATTGGGGGGCCAGAGCAGCGAACAGTTTTGACTGGGCTGAGCGGGAACTGTACTTCCTCAGTGGTAGGGAGGCGAGCAGGCCAGAGGTGGATGAACGCAGTGCCCTTGTTTGGGTGTAGGGCCTGATCAGAGCCTGGAGGTACTGAGGTGCCGTTCCCCTCACAGCTCCGTAGGCAAGCACCATGGTCTTGTAGCGGATGCGAGCTTCAACTGGAAGCCAGTGGAGAGAGCGGAGGAGCGGGGTGACGTGAGAGAACTTGGGAAGGTTGAACACCAGACGGGCTGCGGCGTTCTGGATGAGTTGTAGGGGTTTAATGGCACAGGCAGGGAGCCCAGCCAACAGCGAGTTGCAGTAATCCAGATGGGAGATGACAAGTGCCTGGATTAGGACCTGCGCCGCTTCCTGTGTGAGGCAGGGTCGTACTCTGCGGATGTTGTAGAGCATGAACCTACAGGAACGGGCCACCGCCTTGATGTTAGTTGAGAACGACAGGGTGTTGTCCAGGATCACGCCAAGGTTCTTAGCACTCTGGGAGGAGGACACAATGGAGTTGTCAACCGTGATGGCGAGATCATGGAACGGGCAGTCCTTCCCCGGGAGGGGAAGGTGTCAAGCATATGGAACTGACAGACTCCCACAGCTAAGTCCTACATGTTTACTATAGCCAGGTATCCCCAAGCATTTGAAATCTCCTACATTTTATAGTTTTCAAATTTGGATGAATCCTTTGGAAGTCAGCAGGTTTAGTACATACATTTTCTTGTGTGGGATAACTTCCAATATAATATCACCATATGCTAGCGCAGAACAGGATCTAATGTAGCTAGCTATATGTCGACATTTTATCAAGGTGAAACTGATATTTTGTCCGACTCCATAATAACATTGGGTTATTGCTATAGGGTCAAAGGCACAAGGCTAAATCCATGACCCGTCTAACAGCAGAACACATTAAGGAAGCGGAGAGACTATTACCTTCCACTCATAAATCTGGCAAGAGTCCCTAAAGGGGAAGAAAGTCAGCTCAGATTAGATGAAATGCTAAACCTATAAGGCTAACAGAGGGAACGTGCTGACCTCGATGGGTTAAAAAAGAAAGACAAAGCAAAGGCAAAGCCGCCATGATGAATTTAGCTTCTGGTCATTACATTGCTAATATCCATCTCTTTGGACATGAAACAAGCTCTTTGGTAGTGATTAACAACAGAAATATCAGGCCGTAAATTGTCGACTTTTATTCTCTGGGCTTCGACAACCGTTGAAAAATTCAAGTCTGATGTAGGATCGGAAGATCAGAGGATCTGGCTTTGGGCCAGTAGGACCTGTTAGGGACCAGTTTACTGGCCCATTGTACAGGCAGTGGGTTGCCATTTCTCATTTTACCATTCCTAAGGCATAAAGGGGCCTATCCTGCTGATATACTGTATATCCTATCCATTCTTTATCAGGCTCTCTCTCTTTCTCTCTCTCTCTCTCTTTTGCTCTCTTCATCTCCCTCTCTCCTTCTCTCCCCTAAAGGAGGAGAGTGTGATGAGGTGAGTGGGAAAGAGGTGAGTGGGAAAGAGAAGAAGGGATGAAGAGAAGAGGTAGCACTAGGGATAAGAATCTCTCAGCCACACTTAAGGCATCGCAACGGGTGCGTGTCAGGAATCACAAGCAGACATGACACCCTGCCTAGGACCACATACGCACTGAGACACACACTGAGACAGAGACAAACTTACACACACACACAGACACAGAAACTTAATCGTTATCTATTGCAGTAGAACGTTTTTAATGTCAGAATGTTATAGAATAACCCTTCATTTGACTAAATGGAGGGTGATAATAAGTCATCAGATGTGTGGGGAGTCAGCCCACTCCTCCCTTGTATCCGCATTCCCTTGATTGACTTAATTCCATCTAGTCTACACAATTACATTCCACGGAATCTCTCAGTATACAGTGCAGTGGACATGATAATGCAAGTCCAGTCTACGGACCAAAAACCTCCCCTATAACACACTCCAACACACTGCCCTATTACACACCCCATTTGCTGAGATGCTTAAGACGACATCCAATAGCATGCTAGATAAACTCCCAGATGGGCGTAATGGGCTCAGTGCATCTCCATGCTGTGGCATAATGGAATGGCCAATAATTGATGTGGATCAGTGTGCGTGTGCGCACGAGCGCGTGCACGTGCTTCTGTCCATCTCTCTATTTAGGATCAATTGACCATTCAGTCGGCTACTATTGGTCACCAGTCTGGGCTAATTCCCATGTTGTCATACAGACTGCCATTCATTAGATATATTGCTGATGCTGTGCTGTGGGGTAGCCAGGCCAAAGTCCGTTATCCAATGGGAGAGGAGGAAATCAGAGACAATGCAGTGACCATCACCATCCTTTTGGTCCAAGGTGTATATTTTCATTACAGTAAGAAAGATAACCACACACTCTTGAATGCTCCGGCGGTTCCATTGTGCAGTGTTTCGACCCTGAGGGCTATGTTTTTATTAATCCATCCAACCGTTCAGTCTGGGAAGGGGATTCTTGCAGGTGTATGGATATTGTGGTTATTGGTTTCAGGTCTACTGTTTTCATTACCACTCGTTTTATTGAACTTTGCCACTCAGCAATGATTCTCTCAATCCCAGGTGCTGAATAATTGACTAGAAAATAAAATATATACTATAAATCAAATCAAATCAAATCAAACTTTATTTGTCACATGCGCCGAATACAACAAATATAGACTTTAGAGTGAAATGCTTACTTACAAGCCCTTGACCAAAAGTGCAGTTCAAGAAGAAGGAGAAGGACCGAGTCAGTGTGCGGGGTACAGGCTAGTTGAGGTAATCTATACATGTAGGTGGGGGCGAAGTGACCATGCATAGGTAACAAACAAACAGGGAGTAGCAGCAGTGTACAAAAGGGAGGGGGGGGTCAATGTAAATTGTCCGGTGGTGATTTTATGAATTGTTCAGCAGTCTTATGGCATTGGGGGTAGAAGCTGTTGAGGAGCCTTTTGGTCATAGACTTGGCGCTCCGGCACCGCATGTCGTGTGGTAGCAGAGAAGACAGTCTATGACTTGGGTGACTGGAGTCTCTGACACCGCCTATTATATAGGTCCTGGATGGCAGGGAGCTTGGCCCCAGTGATGTACTGCCATTCGCATTACCCTCTGTAGCGCCTTGTGGTTAGATGCCGAGCAGTTGTCATACCAGGCGGTGATGCTTTCGATGGTGCAGCTGCAGAACATTTTGAAGATCTGGGGACCCATGCCAAATATTTTCAAGGTTTTGTCCTCTTCACGACTGTCTTGGTACGTTTGGACCATGATAGTTTGTTGGTGACGTGGACACCAAGGAACTTGAAACTCTCGACCCGCTCCACTACAGCCCCTTCGATTTTAATGGGGGCCTGTTCTGCCCGCCTGTAGTCCACAATCATTCAGAAATCCACAGCAGTGTATCACTTAGAATGCATGCCCATACTTTGTTATTTCTCAGTGCTACACCAGTATGGACATAGGAACAGAAATAACAGGGAGACTACACTGTCTTTAATGAAAAGACCTTCTGCAGCGTCTCCAGCAAACAGACCAAACCTGACCCACTGACCTGCATCCAGCTAACAGCACAGATACAACAGTCGTGCTGTGCTGTAAGGCAGGTTAAAGAGGCAAACCAGGATCTGCGGATGGAGATGAACCGCATGAAGGAGGAACTCGTCAGGAGAGAGCACTACAGCCAGTCCCTGGAGAGACAGCTGGAGGAGATGAGGACCATCGTCCTCTCCACCCTGAAGACACACACACACACACACACACACACACACACACACACACACACACACACACACACACACACACACACACACACACACACACACACACTACTGGCACACAAACCAACAACCTCTCCAAAACACACACCATTCCTGACACTAACAATCATACACACATCATACATACCACTGACACACCCTGCATTGCCAACCACACACCCAACATCCCCAGCACTAACACATATACTCAACCCCTGCCCCATGGAGAGCATTTTTAGCATGTAGCTCTTGGGGATAAATAAAAAAGATGTGTATGCATGCCAGCATAATGCACCATAATGGTGAGCAGGGCCCGCAAACTGTTAGGGCCAACATAGAGCTGTCCCAACAGCAGAGCTTTCTTTTCAGCACCAAGGAGTGAACCCTTACCACTGCTACACCTGGTTATCAGTCGGAGCCTTGTTTGGCAGCGAAACAGTTCATTCAGCCTCATTTACTGCCTTTAAAAAAAACATAGCTGATACGGCTGACTTGTTTAAACTAATGTGGTTTCTACTGACAACTGAGTTGTACAAACTATGGAATAAGGGAACGATGAGCGGATAAGAGGCCGTCTGTCATTTTGATTAAGACATTAATGAGCGTTAAGACGGACATGGTCAATTTAACTATTTGTTCGGCATCAAGTCAGAACTGTAGGATAAATAAAAGGGTCAGAACAGCAGAGAATGAAAGCTCTTACAGTATTCGATGATTGCATTCCTTTAAAACAGGCTGTAGGCTACATGTGCACCACCAAGTTAGAACAGTTATGAGTTATGAGGAGGGAAAGGGAAGCCAATTATTAGGGTGAGGCACATGGGCTACTAACAGCTTACTATACAATATACACTTAGTATTACTTTCTTAGCAACAGTATACATTTCTCCCTGTCATATTACATAATTTATGTAGCAGCATACAAGACATTTTTGGACTCACCTTGTTGTTCTGTGCTCACTTGAACAGGAAGGTGGTCCTTCTTGTGGGTGGTCCTTCTCGGTCCTTCTTGTGGGTGGTCCTTCTCGGTCCTTCTTGTGGGTGGTCCTTCTCGGTCCTTCTTGTGGGTGGTCCTTCTCGGTCCTTCTTGTGGGTGGTGCTTCTCGGTTCTTCTTGTGGGTGGTCCTTCTCGGTCCTTCTTGTGGGTGGTCCTTCTCGGTTCTTCTTGTGGGTGGTCCTTCTCGGTCCTTCTTGTGGGTGGTCCTTCTCGGTTCTTCTTGTGGGTGGTCCTTCTCGGTCCTTCTTGTGGGTGGTCCTTCTCGGTTCTTCTTGTGGGTGGTCTTTCTCGGTCCTTCTTGTGGGTGGTCCTTCTCGGTTTTTCTTGTGGGTGGTCCTTCTCGGTCCTTCTTGTTCGGCAAATTTTGTCATGAAACTTTGTCATTAAAGTCTGGCATTTTCTGGATTTATGGTGCTTTCAATACAACTGGGAACTCGTAAAAAAAAACAAGGTTGAATCATGACGTCAGTGTTCTTCAGGTTGGAGCTCTAGGAAGAGGTCCGAGTTCCCCGACATTGAATTCCGAGTTGGATGGCCGTTCAAAACGCATTTTCCCAGTTTGACGTCATTTTATCTGTGGCCAATGACCATGAGCCTTCTTGGATGGGCACTTCTAATGTAAATCTATGGCAGTACCCAAGAGGCTTGAATTTTCGAGCTCTCCCTATAGAGTTTTTGTTGGCGTAGTGTCCCCATGAGTGACAGAACACTGAGCCAATTACGGTGAAGCTAGAGAACATTACCAACCCCTACACTCTGTATTTTCTATTGACTGCCCTACCACCACAGATAGCACTGAGCTAGCCTGAGCTAGCCTGAAATACCTGCATGTTTGCAAACTGATATGTGACACGTATTCATTCATGCTAATCTGAATGACGGGTCACCACTGATCACTCCAGACACCCACAACAGCAGCACACAGCCAGAGCAGCGGACAAAGGACAACAGGTGTGACTCCAAATGCCTTGATGGAAGACTGCTCAGTGACTTTCAACGTGGCACCGTCATAGGATGCCAACTTTCCATCGAGTCAGTTCCTCACATTTCTGCCCTGCTAGAGATGCCCCGGTCACCTGTAAGTGTTGTTATTGTGAAGTGAAAACATCTAGGAGCTCTAACAGCTCAGCCGCGAAGTGGTAGGCCACACAAGCTCATAGAACAGGACCGCTGTCCTCACTACCGAGTTCCAAACTGCCTCTGGAAGGAATGTCATGGTTTCCATGGCCGAGCAGCCGCACACAAGCCTAAGATCACCATCCGCAAATCCAAGCATAAGCTGGAATGATGTAAAGCTCACCTCCATTGGACTCTGGGGCAGTGGAAACGATGAATCATGCTTCACCATCTGGCAGTCAACTACTGTATTAGTAGTTGTAGCAGTAGTTCTATTAGTTCTATTAGTAGTTGTGGCAGTATCTTTTATTAGTTGTATTAGTAGTTCTAGCAGTAGTTATATTAGTTTTATTAGTAGTTCTAGCAGTAGTTATATTAGTTGTATTAGTAGTTCTAGCAGTAGTTCTATTAGTTGTATTAGTAGTTACAGCAATAGTTTGTATTAGTTGTAGGACTATTAGTAGTTTTTTATACTATTAATGTACATTTTCTTTTTGTATTATTATTATGTCATTTGTATTATTATGAATATAATTATAAGATAGTAGTTACCATTGTTAGGTTGTAAATAAATAGAGTAAAAAACTCACGGACGCTTATTAAAGCCCAGACCCCGCTGGGTCATTCAGCTGCATAAGACAAGGAATATATTCAAACAAGCACGAGTATTTAACCCTTTCTCCTATACTGAGCCCCTCCTTAAACATCTGAACAGCCAACACACCTTTGTTGCTATCCAGTGATAGCTGTTCTTCCTCACGTCATCTGACCTGACCTCAACCCCACATTCCTCACTCCTCCCCATAGGGTCCCTGAGGTCGAACAATAACATCTTCTGACAGTATTTACAGGTCCGGCCTCCCTCTCTCTCCCTCTGCGATATGATTAAGGATGTTTGCCGTTTATAGGTCAGAACCCATCACTATATTATTCTTGTTGATTTTCGATTAACATGTTTTATTTACACTATTGAAAACAAGAGATTTCATCCTGCAAAATGTCAAATAAACACATATCCTGTTATGACACATTGTGTGTTGTACACCATCTCCACTTCCTGCTTGGCCAAACATATGTGCTCATCTCGAATATGAGGAAACGGGAAAGTAATCTTTGGTGACAAGCCTGATAAGGCTAACACCTGGTACCACCTGGGATCTGCTCCATATAATCCAATTTAGCCTACCCGTCGTCTCGTAATCAGGGAGGGAACCAATAACAGTTATCTCTAACCACAACATATTGTAGAGGGGTTGGGTTAAATGCGGAAGACACATTTCGGATAAATGCATTCAGTTTCCCCATTCCCTATTGACAGGTTTTGTAAGCGATTCTAGCCTCTGGAAGTAATTGCTGTTTGTTACTAGAGGAGATATGACAGGTGTGGAAACAACGGTTTCAATCAGAATAATTTTCTAGAGCAGGTGAGGGTATATCCATGGAAACCGTTCGTGAGGCCCTAGTGAGGGGGAAACGTTCTTTTGCTTGCGTCTTTGCTGTCTCTAACGTCAACTTCACCTCTCTACGTCTTGATTTGATTTCATGTGGCAAACAGACACGAGAAATTGCATCAAATACATTTGTGGGTGGCGGTAGTGTTGGGTGTTTAAAGGCACTTCCATTACAATCACCTCCTTGGATTGTGAAAACATCGGGTTGAACCAACAGAAGAGACAAATTAGCTCATTCCAAACCTATTGATCTGTGAAATATAACATAACAATTTTAGCAGGATAACTCTATTGAACTTCCAAAATGGTGCCATTTCCCAGCATCCCTGGTGAGTTCCAACCATCCTCTACTCATGTCTCTATACATGTGGCTTGATTGTAATGTAATCTAGATATTATATTCTTAGTCAAAAGAGAACAACACAACACTCTCAAATGTGAATATGTATCATGTAGAATCTATTATAATTCATTTTCTCACTAGACCCGTTTCTCCCTTTCAAGAGATCTATCCTGTCTGTGTTGCTTTCTTGATCGTGGGTAATGAGCAAAAGGCAGAGAGGCCCACCCTGATTGTTCTCACTGCTTTGATGTGAAGGCATCGGTCTCTCCGTTGGCAGGCCTTGTTTCAAATCGCATGTGGTTTTCGGAGGTTGTGAAATGCATCTTACATCGCCCATTTGAATTTTTAAAAAGATCAAGACTACGCCGTTTATTATGCACTTTGAATAACCCAAGAATAAAGAAGGGGGGAGAGAGAGAGAGGCTATAAATATGATTATATCATTTATTATAAATAACACAAGGCTCAGTTGTTGAATGCCCCCCTGTCAAAATCGTGAAGTTTGCCCCGGCTTATGAAAAATACATAGAATTACAACTCAATTCCCTTTCCAGGTCTCCAGATTTGCTATTATACGTAATGTTTTCCCTGTTATTTCCGTTGCCCTGTTATTAATGGGTCATAATCATATTAAAGTGAAACACACACACACACACTCATTAACTCTCTCGCTCTCTCGCTCTCTCTCTCTCTCTCTCTCTCTCTCTCTCTCTCTCTCTCTCTCTCTCTCTCTCTCTCTCTCTCTCTCTCTCTCTCTCTCTCTCTCTTTGTTCTTTCCTCAGCCAGGGTCTGTGGTTTCAGACTGAGTGTATGAGACATGCTTTATCCTGTTGTCCAAGAGTTGGTTAATAAGACCTCCACACTATGTGGAAGTTGTCTAGTGCTTACCTGATGCCTAGGCAAAACGTAGCTGCTCTACACGGAATAAAGGAACATTGTTTGTTCCATGTGCCAAAACTATGACAATGCAATTACATTTGATATAATAATGGAAATCACATACTTATCACAATACACACACACACACACACACACACACACACACACACACACACACACACACACACACACACACACACACACACACACACACACACACACACACACACACACACACACACACACACACACACACACACACACACACACACACACACACACACACACACACACACCATTTGGAATGGAGTAACTGTCTTCCCTAGTATATCATTGTTGAGAATGTCAGCCGATTGGTTGGTAGCTGTCATCAGGTCCTTCTGTAGCTCAGTTGGTAGAGCATGGCGCTTGTAACGCCAGGGTAGTGGGTTCGATTCCCGGGACCACCCATACGTAGAATGTATGCACACATGACTGTAAGTCGCTTTGGATAAAAGCGTCTGCTAAATGGCATATATTATTATTATTATTATATATTATCAGCTCTCTGATCGGGCTCTGTGACCTCTCTATTACACCTTTCACGGTGCGGTTTTAGAGGAAAATGTCTCCATTTGGGATCAGTTACGGCTCAGTTGGTCGTGGATGGTCAGGTTTGACCGGTGCTGGGTAAAGGTCAAAGGTTTTCCTCACAGGATTTTAAGGAAGACTCATCTAACTGGCCTTGTAATGTGTGTGTCCCAGATTGATTATGTCAACTTTGGGTCCTATATCCCTTACATTACATTGGCTGCTGGAGTTTGAAGACCTTTCTCGGGCGAGAATTTCATTGGAAAGTTCTAAGAAAACCAGTTCTCAGAATGTAGAAAATAGCAGTTTATTTCAAAGGGCTTCTTCAAATGCCTTACCCAAGATGGATTGTTGAAAGAGCATGTATGCTGTGTGTAATGCTCTGATGAGACAGAGAGAAATGTATTGCTGTGCACCATGAAGAATAGCTTTGGTGGAAAGCTAGCTACCACCGGCAGCTGAGCTGTAGCTCAGTGGTAATGATGAGCGCTTCATGTCTCCCAGCTCTGCAAACCAAGATGCAGTCATTCTCATTTCTATCTGGTGCCCGGCCCCATCTGTGCTCCTATTGGCTGATGAGATTCACTTGAGGCCCATGTGACACTCTGCTATCTAGGAGAAAGGATGGCAAAGGGTGCATGCACACACATTCTCTCCCACGCCCACACACACATATTTGTGTGGAGATTGTATTAACCTGAGTAATGAAAATGAAAATAGGCCACCCTCAACTCAGAGAGAGAGAGAGAGAGAGAGAGAGAGAGAGAGAGAGAGAGAGACCTTTATTAAACTCACAAATTGACTCGAGACTGTATTGGATGAGACACGCGTTTCGCTGTCGCGCCTGTTTTCAGTAATCTGGAGGTGTTAGTCTGTTATCAGTGATCTGGACATGTTAGTCTGTTTTCAGTGATCTGGAGGTGTTCGTCTGTTGTCAGTGATCTGGAGGTGTTAGTCTGTTTTCAGTGATCTGGAGGTGTTAGTCTGTTGTCAGTGATCTGGAGGTGTTAGTCTGTTGTTGGTGATCTGGATTTGTTAGTCTGTTTTCAGTCATCTGGAGGTGTTAGTCTGTTTTCAGTGATCTGGAGGTATTAGTCTGTTTTCAGTCATCTGGAGGTGTTAGTCTGTTATCAGTAATCTGGAGGTGTTAGTCAGCAATGGAGGGTGAGTGAGTCTGCTGCTTTTCAGGAGTCCAGTCACTTCTTCTCCTCCTCATCTCTGCACATGTCAGCTCATGTGGAATCATATTAGGGAGCGCCAGGGTTGAGTGAAATCTCCAGACATTTTCAATTTCTCCCCCCTGGTTCTCTGGTCCTATGCCTTCTACTGGGAGTCCTCACACCACCTCCCTTTCTCTCAATCGCTCAGTGTTCACTTTCTTCTCCATTCCCTCTCTCCCTGTTTTTATTTATCCCTCTCCTTCACTTCCTCTCCTGCTACATCTCACCCCGATCTCTCTCCATTCCCCCTACCCCACTTTAAAGCTAAGTACTATAATTGCACTCTGGATAATTAAGCATATGACTACTGCTTGGCATGATATTGTATCATGCTGAACAATCTCTCTCTCTCTTATAGGCAATCTCTGACCTATATTTTATGCATAGGGAGTCTTGCTCACACTCTTCACTCTCTCACTGACTTCCATCTCTTTCACTCAGACAAACACACAGCAGCTCTCTCTCTCTCTCTCTCTCTCTCTCTCTCTCTCTCTCTCTCTCTCTCTCTCTCTCTCTCTTGAGCTCCTCTCTCTCTCCAGTGGGACCATACTGTTGGCTGATAATCCCATTTCTCCTGGCTGACAAAAGCCCTTGTGTCTCTCACACTAACGCTCACATGTGCTCAGCCACTTCTCCCTACTTTCTTCCTCACTCACATTGCACTGCTCTGAATTTTGCAAGCTGTTCAGGGAGGGGGGGGGGTGCCACAGAAATATATCACACTGTTAAAGAGCTTGGCTGAGAAGCCAGAAAGAGCAGCTCACCAACTCCGACCTGTCCCCAAAATGGCTTATTGTTGATGCCTTGGCTGGCTTCCCTCCCCATCCACCCGCTGAGACTTTGGGAATAATAGTCCCTGTCTATTTGACATTCATCTATAATACATGTTCCATGGCTGTGATCTTGGAAGAGAAGAGAACTTCTGGTGGTTTAATGTTTTGTGAGAGCAGAAATGGAGTAAGGGCACTACGACTCTTAATTAATCAAACTCTTAGATGTAAAGTCCCCTGTTTAAGGGACCTGCGTGGTTCTGGTACCGTTTCCCACCAATATTTCTGCTTATGGATCGATCTGTGAGCCTGTGTAACATAGGACGTGAAATGGGATGTTCCTCCTACCATTTCATTCGCTCATCTGACTGTCCATCAACTCCTGGCTGAACCCTATGTCACAGTGAACCCTGACAAAGCACATGTCTGGAATCCTTACATCGTAGCGCAGCAGGGGGGGGGGGTGTCACTGTAGCACATTCAGAGATCAATTTATAGCCATTAATCAAAAATAATTCATAGATTTTAAACAAAACAACACATTCTGTTTGGACATTATTAATATGAAATGAAAGGTGAATTCCTAATGAGTTCAAGAAGCCAAGCCAGAGCTCTCTGAGACGGTCACAGCGATGGGGGTAGATGTTTTGATCAAGAGAGACCTTTTGGAAATAATATATATACAAATATGTATTTTACACATATTAGGAAGGTGAAATCGTATAGTTAGTCAAGTTATAATTTGATTATACTATATTTAGAGTATAAGTCATTTCAAGCCTTCGTACAGTGTTGTTGAATAGGAAAACATTTATATTTTTATCATATTTATACTGTGTACCTAAGCTTGTATCCTCAAAAGTGACTACATTTTAAACTATTTTTTACCATAAAGGTGAGATTTGAACCTTTCTTGGAGTATGCAGCATTGCTAGTTATTGTTAAATAATGACTTTCGTTGTTATGTAGATTACATTTTCAATTACATTTAGTTACATTTAACTGATTTTAATGCAGCTGGTAACAGTAGAATGGCTAATTGATTGATTGCTCCGTTTCAGGCAGGGTCCTCCACTAATGAATACAGTTGTGTGTGTGTGTGTGTGTGTGTGTGTGTGTGTGTGTGTGTGTGTGTGTGTGTGTGTGTGTGTGTGTGTGTGTGTGTGTGTGTGTGTGTGTGTGTGTGTGTGTGTGTGTGTGTGTGTGTGTGTGTGTGTGTGTGTGTGTATACGCACAGTATACGCTTCTAGCATCTGGCAAGTGTGTTGTATTCTATCATCATGTCATGTCACGGCATTATGATTCATGAATTAACAAATGAAATCCGTGCAACTTGTTTTAATCAGTAGACCATTACCATTTCATTGAAAAGGGGTTCATCAGCCCTGTGTCGGTGTGAAACTCAACGTGCTGTAATGATATGAAAGCATATAGATGATGGCTCAGCCGCAACAATCTCAACGGGCTTCATCTGCGTCACTCTCTGTGATCTCTGATCGGTGTCAATCAAATGAAATGTACAGTGCCTTGCGAAAGTATTCGGCCCCCTTGAACTTTGCGACCTTTTGCCACATTTCAGGCTTCAAACATAAAGATATAAAACTGTATTTTTTTGTGAAGAATCAACAACAAATGGGACACAATCATGAAGTGGAACGACATTTATTGGATATTTCAAACTGTTTTAACAAATCAAAAACTGAAAAATATGGCGTGCAAAATTATTCAGCCCCCTTAAGTTAATACTTTGTAGCGCCACCTTTTGCTGCGATTACAGTTGTAAGTCGCTTGGGGTATGTCTCTATCAGTTTTGCACATCGAGAGACTAAAATTTTTTCCCATTCCTCCTTGCAAAACAGCTCGAGCTCAGTGAGGATGGAGAGCATTTGTGAACAGCAGTTTTCAGTTCTTTCCACAGATTCTTGATTGGATTCAGGTCTGGACTTTGACTTGGCCATTCTAACACCTGGATATGTTTATTTTTTAACCATTCCATTGTAGATTTTACTTTATGTTTTGGATCATTGTCTTGTTGGAAGACAAATCTCCGTCCCAGTCTCAGGTCTTTTGCAGACTCCATCAGGTTTTCTTCCAGAATGGTCCTGTATTTGGCTCCATCCATCTTCCCATAAATTTTAACCATCTTCCCTGTCCCTGCTGAAGAAAAGCAGGCCCAAACCATGATGCTGCCACCACCATGTTTGACAGTGGGGATGGTGTGTTCAGGGTGTTGCTTTTACGCCAAACATAACGTTTGGCATTGTTGCCAAAAAGTTCAATTTTGGTTTCATCTGACCAGAGCACCTTCTTCCACATGTTTGGTGTGTCTCCCAGGTGGCTTGTGGCAAACTTTAAACGACACTTTTTATGGATATCTTTAAGAAATGGCTTTCTTCTTGCCACTCTTCCATAAAGGCCAGATTTGTGCAATATTCGACTGATTGTTGTCCTATGGACAGAGTCTCCCACCTCAGCTGTAGATCTCTGCAGTTCATCCAGAGTGATCATGGGCCTCTTGGCTGCATCTCTGATCAGTCTTCTCCTTGTATGAGCTGAAAGTTTAGAAGGACGGCCAGTTCTTGGTAGATTTGCAGTGGTCTGATACTCCTTCCATTTCAATATTATCGCTTGCACAGTGCTCCTTGGGATGTTTAAAGCTTGGGAAATCTTTTTGTATCCAAATCCGGCTTTACACTTCTTCACAACAGTATCTCGGACCTGCCTGGTGTGTTCCTTGTTCTTCATGATGCTCTCTGCACTTTTAACGGACCTCTGAGACTATCACAGTGCAGGTGCATTTATACGGAGACTTGATTACACACAGGTGGATTGTATTTATCATTATTAGTCATTTACATCAACATTGGATCATTCAGAGATCCTCACTGAACTTCTGGAGAGAGTTTGCTGCACTGAAAGTAAATGGGCTGAATAATTTTGCATGCTCAATTTTTCAGTTTTTGATTTGTTAAAAAAGTTTGAAATATCCAATAAATGTTGTTCCACTTCATGATTGTGTCCCACTTGTTGTTGATTCTTCACAAAAATATACAGTTTTATATCTTTATGTTTGAAGCCTCAAATGTGGCAAAAGGTCGCAATGTTCAAGGGGGCCGAATACTTTCGCAAGGCACTGTATTTATGAAGCCCTTTTTACATCAGCAGATGTCACACAGTGCTTATACAGAAACCCAGTCTAAAACCCCAAACAGCAAACAATGCAGATCTGAAACACATGTAACCCAGAGAGTAAAGGAGACACAGAAAATAAATCATATTTGTTCAGTACTTGAATGTACATTGCGGTCCTTGACCTCCAGCCCCTTCCTCTTGAGTGTTGGGCTGAGCTGTCAATCAAGACGGGCTGTTTCACAAGGCCTTGTGTGAATGTGGCTGAAATGTGATGTGCTGTTGTGTGCTATTTTTGCTTTGACTATGTGTTGCAGCTATGAAACTACTTAAACATGTACTATACCTCTCACTCACATAGAAACACTCTTTCATTCTCTCTCTCTCCCTCTCTCTCTCGCTCTCTCTCTCCTGTCTTTCTTCTCTCTCTCTCTCTCTCTCTCTCTCTCTCTCTCTCTCTCTCTCTCTCTCTCTCTCTCTCTCTCGCTCACTCTCTCCTGTATTTCTTCTCTCTCTCTCTCTCTCTCTCTCTCTCCCTCTCTCTCGCTCACTCTCTCCTGTATTTCTTCTCTCTCTCTCTCTCTCTCTCTCTCTCTCTCTCTCTCTCTCTCTCTCTCTCTCTCTCTCTCTCTCTCTCTCTCTCGCCCTCTCTCTCCTGTCTTTCTCCTGTCTTTCTCTCTCTCTCTCTCTCTCTCTCTCTCTCTCTCTCTCTCTCTCTCTCTCTTCTCGCTCACTCTCTCCTGTCTTTCTTCTCTCTCTCTCTCTCTCTCTCTCTCTCTCTCTCTCTCTCTCTCTCTCTCTCTCTCTCTCTCTCTCTCTTTCGCTCCTCTTCTCCTCTGTCTTTCTTTTCTCTGGTTAGAATAGTGATTGTGCTTCTGCATTGTTAGCTCATATTTCCAGGTCAGGTGTGGTCAATGATTTTAAAAGCCTTTTGGAGAATGATGATCATTTGCCTCACTATTCCTGTCAGTATCATTCCCACTTCATTGTGGGGAGTACATGAAAACACTTTAGGGGAAATAAAAGGAATCATCACATTACGCTCAACATAATTAAGCATCATGCCAATGCTATAATTAAAACAGTGTTTGCTGGGCTTTGAAGTTTTTTAAAGAAGCACTAGGTCATTTTGTATTCAGCTCAACTGCTTTAAAGGAAAATACCACAAAAAAATATATATTTTTGCATTTGCTTCATTAGTCCACTGTTGATACGGCCCCAAAATGTTTTGCATGTCAGCAGTGAAGTTTTCAAGAAATAGAACTTTCAAAATACAGAAAGTGTCACAGTGTGATGTGTTTTGTATCAACAGTGGACAAATGAAACAAATAACAACATTTTGTTTTTGAGTGGATTTTTTTTGTTTAAGAACCAAATGGAAGCAAAAAGAGAAATGTTCTATTGGACAAATTCAGTCCCTCCCCGTTTTGTATCATTTGCTTCTGTTTAAAACTTCTTATCGATTGAATCCCGCTAACGGGATCAATATGACAACAGCCAGTGAAAGTGCAGGGCGCCAAATTCAAAACAACAGAAATCTCATAATTAAAATCCTTAATGCAACCGGTGTGTCAGATTTCAAATAAACTTTACCGAAAAACAGCGCTGAGTACAGCGCTCAGACAACAAATCAAGCCATACAGATATCTGCCATGTTGTGGAGTCAACAGAAGTCAGAAATGACATTATAAACATTCACTTACCTTTGATGATCTTTATCAGAATGCACTCCCAGGAATCCCAGTTCCACAATAAATGTTTGATTTGTTCGATAAAGTCCAACATTTATGTCCAAATACCTCCTTTTTGTTTGCGCGTTTAGCCCAGTAATCCAAATTCATGACGCGCAGGCCAGACGAAAAGTAAAAACGTTCCGTTACAGTCCGTAGAAACATGTCAAACGAAGTATTTTTTAACATGAATCTTCAATAATATTCCAACTGGAGAATTCCTTTGTCTTTAAGAAATGCAATGGAACGCAAGCTAACTCTCACGTGAACGCATGTGACCAGCTCATGCCACTCTGCCAGACCACTGACTCATTCAGCTCCCATTCCCCCCTCCTTCACAGTAGAAGCATCAAACAAGGTTCTAAAGACTGTTTACATCTAGTGGAAGCCTTAGGAAGTGGAATTTTGCCCCATAGACACTGTATATTCGATAGGCAAAGAGTTGAAAAACTACATACCTCAGATTTCCCACTTCCTGGTTGGATTTTTTTCTCAGGTTTTTGCCTGCCATATGAGTTCTGTTATACTCGCAGACATCATGCAAACAGTTGTAGAAACGTCAGAGTGTTTTCTATCCAAATCTACTAATAATATGCATATATTAGCAACTGGGCCTGAGTAGCAGGCAGTTTACTCTGGGCTCCTTTTTCATCCAAGCTACTCAATACTGCCCCCAGCCATAAGATGTTTTAAGAAACAGAATGGGTGGAATGAATACACCCCTGGTCTATTGATGATACTGTACTTCTGTCAGCGACGTTCCAAAACATTTTGAATGCATTTGCATGTTTTTATATTTTAGTAATTTAGCAGACATTGTTATCCAGAGCAACTTACAGTAAGTAGTGAGTGCATACATCTTCCTACTGGTCCCCCATGGGAATAGAACCCACAATTCTGGCATTGCAAGTGCCATGCTCTACCAAATGAGCCACAAATGAGCCACCTGAGAGTTGTGCACAATCTCACTAACTTTGTAAGTCTGTCGGCCCTGCATTAAAGACCGAAATTGGTTAAAGAAAATTGTGATGAATAAAAATATATACCAGTTCCATGGACCAAAACATTGACAGTTGTGCAAAAATAGATTGCAAAATAGTTGGGAAAAGATTTTTTATGTATTGATTCCATGGCACATGGTTTATGAATTAACATTCCAATTTTCCATTTATTATAACCTACTGCAGGCCTAAAACCTATGGGTTTAACCTTCGGAATGAATTACTCGACTGAAGATAAATGCCGCCTCTTAATGAGTTCCGGGTGCCGATCTGTTATCCAACGATTATTATTATTACTGAATGACAGAGCATGGGGACTGGTCTTGTTGTATAATTTTTGGTTTTTCTTGGAATAGAAACACCATTATATTAATACAGTTAATTAAGCTCAATTTCTTAAAACCAATCCCATATACTATGTTCTTACAAAAAAAGGTTTTAAATCAAATCAAAATCAAATCAAATCAAATGTATTTATATAGCCCTTCGTACATCAGCTGATATCTCAAAGTGCTGTACAGAAACCCAGCCTAAAACCCCAAACAGCAAGCAATGCAGGTGTAGAAGCACGGTGGCTAGGAAAAACTCCCTAGAAAGGCCAAAACCTAGGAAGAAACCTAGAGAGGAACCAGGCTATGTGGGGTGGCCAGTCCTCTTCTGGCTGTGCCGGGTGGAGATTATAACAGAACATGGCCAAGATGTTCAAATGTTCATAAATGACCAGCATGGTCGAATAATAACAAGGCAGAACAGTTGAAACTGGAGCAGCAGCATGGCCAGGTGGACTTGTTATGCAGGTGAATGAGGACCCAAAAGCGACTTGGCGAAAACAGAGTCTTTAATCCAGTAAAGTAAATATTCAATACTCCTAGACAATTCGGAGCGGTAAATAAAACATAAAGAACAATTCCACTCGTAATGACGAGAACAGACTGGAGACTCGATCATAAACAGCAGGTTGCCTCGGGAAGGCACTTGACCGTAGCAGACTCAGACACCTGCTCACCACGCAGCATCTGAGGGAAACACGACACGACAGGGCGATACAAAGACACAGCACGGTGAACAATATACAAGGATCCGACAGGACAGGAACGGAAAACAAGGGGAGAAATAGGGACTCTAATCAGGGGAAAAGATAGGGAACAGGTGTGGGAAGACTAAATGATTGATTAGGGGAATAGGAACAGCTGGGAGCAGGAACGGAACAATAGAGAGAAGAGAGAGAGAGAGGGAGAGAGAAAAAGGGGAACGAACCTAAAAAGACCAGCAGGGGGAAAACGAACAGAAGGAAAAGCAAAATGACAAGACAATATAAGACAAAACATGACAATACCCCCCCACTCACCGAGCGCCTCCTGGCGCACTCGAGGAGGAATCCTGGCGGCAACGGAGGAAATCATCAATCAGTGAACGGTCCAGCACGTCCCGAGACGGAACCCAACTCCTCTCCTCAGGACCGTAACCCTCCCAATCCACTAAGTATTGGTGACCCCGTCCCCGAGAACGCATGTCCATGATCCTACGTACCTTGTAAATAGGTGCGCTCTCGACAAGGACGGGAGGGGGAGGGAAGACGAACGGGGTGCGAAGAAAGGGCTTGACACAGGAGACATGGAAGACAGGATGGACGCGACGAAGATGTCGCGGAAGAAGCAGTCGCACAGCGACAGGATTGACGACCTGGGAGACACGGAACGGACCAATGAACCGCGGAGTCAACTTACGAGAAGCTGTCGTAAGAGGAAGGTTGCGAGTGGAAAGCCACACTCTCTGGCCGCAACAATACCTTGGACTCTTAATCCTACGTTTATTGGCGGCTCTCACAGTCTGTGCCCTGTAACGGCAAAGTGCAGACCTCACCCTCCTCCAGGTGCGCTCACAACGTTGGACAAACGCTTGAGCGGAGGGAACGCTGGACTCGGCAAGCTGGGATGAGAACAGAGGAGGCTGGTAACCCAGACTACTCTGAAACGGAGATAACCCGGTAGCAGACGAAGGAAGCGAGTTGTGAGCGTATTCTGCCCAGGGGAGCTGTTCTGCCCAAGATGCAGGGTTTCTGAAAGAAAGGCTGCGTAGTATGCGACCAATCGTCTGATTGGCCCTCTCTGCTTGACCGTTAGACTGGGGATGAAACCCGGAAGAGAGACTGACGGACGCACCAATCAAACGACAGAACTCCCTCCAAAACTGTGACGTGAATTGCGGACCTCTGTCTGAAACGGCGTCTAATGGGAGGCCATGAATTCTGAACACATTCTCGATGATGATTTGTGCCGTCTCCTTAGCGGAAGGAAGTTTAGCGAGAGGAATGAAATGTGCCGCCTTAGAGAACCTATCGACAACCGTAAGAATCACAGTCTTCCCCGCAGACAAAGGCAGACCGGTAATGAAGTCTAGGGCGATGTGAGACCATGGTCGAGAAGGAATGGGGAGCGGTCTGAGACGACCGGCAGGAGGAGAGTTACCTGAGTCTGCGCGCAGTCCGAACAAGCAGCCACGAAACGGCGCGTGTCACGCTCCTGAGTCGGCCACCAAAAGCGCTGGCGAATAGAAGCAAGAGTGCCTCGAACACCGGGATGACCAGCTAACTTGGCAGAGTGAGCCCACTGAAGAACAGCCAGACGAGTGGAAACAGGAACGAAAAGAAGGTTACTAGGACAAGCGCGCGGCGACGCAGTGTGCGTGAGTGCTTGCTTAACCTGTCTTTCAATTCCCCAGACTGTCAACCCGACAACACGCCCATAAGGAAGAATCCCCTCGGGATCAGTAGAAGCCACAGAAGAACTAAAAAGACGGGATAAGGCATCAGGCTTGGTGTTCTTGCTACCCGGACGGTAAGAAATCACAAACTCGAAACGAGCGAAAAATAACGCCCAACGAGCTTGACGAGCATTAAGTCGTTTGGCAGAACGGATGTACTCAAGGTTCTTATGGTCTGTCCAAACGACAAAAGGAACGGTCGCCCCCTCCAACCACTGTCGCCATTCGCCTAGGGCTAAGCGGATGGCGAGCAGTTCGCGGTTACCCACATCATAGTTGCGTTCAGATGGCGACAGGCGATGAGAAAAATAAGCGCAAGGATGAACCTTATCGTCAGACTGGAAGCGCTGGGATAGAATGGCTCCCACGCCTACCTCTGAAGCGTCAACCTCGACAATGAATTGTCTAGTGACGTCAGGAGTAACGAGGATAGGAGCGGACGTAAAACGTTCTTTTAGAAGATCAAAAGCTCCCTGGGCGGAACCGGACCACTTAAAACACGTCTGGACAGAAGTAAGAGCTGTGAGAGGGGCAGCAACTTGACCGAAATTACGAATGAAACGCCGATAGAAATTAGCGAAACCTAGAAAGCGCTGCAACTCGACACGTGACCTTGGAACGGGCCACTCACTGACAGCTTGGACCTTAGCGGAATCCATCTGAATGCCTTCAGCGGAAATAACGGAACCGAGAAAAGTAACGGAGGAGACATGAAAAGAGCACTTCTCAGCCTTCACGTAGAGACAATTCTCTAAAAGGCGCTGGAGAACACGTCGAACGTGCTGAACATGAATCTCGAGTGACGGTGAAAAAATCAGGATATCGTCAAGGTAGACAAAAACAAAGATGTTCAGCATGTCTCTCAGAACATCATTAACTAATGCCTGAAAAACAGCTGGCGCATTGGCGAGACCAAACGGCAGAACCCGGTACTCAAAATGCCCTAACGGAGTGTTAAACGCCGTTTTCCACTCGTCCCCCTCTCTGATGCGCACGAGATGGTAAGCGTTACGAAGGTCCAACTTAGTAAAGCACCTGGCTCCCTGCAGAATCTCGAAGGCTGATGACATAAGGTGAAGCGGATAACGATTCTTAACCGTTATGTCATTCAGCCCTCGATAATCCACGCAGGGGCGCAGAGTACCGTCCTTTTTCTTAACAAAAAAAACCCCGCCCCGGCCGGAGAGGAAGAAGGCACTATGGTACCGGCGTCAAGAGACACAGACAAATAATCCTCGAGAGCCTTACGTTCGGGAGCCGACAGAGAGTATAGTCTACCCCGAGGAGGAGTGGTCCCCGGAAGGAGATCAATACTACAATCATACGACCGGTGAGGAGGAAGGGAGTTGGCTCGGGACCGACTGAAGACCGTGCGCAGATCATGATATTCCTCCGGCACTCCTGTCAAATCGCCAGGTTCCTCCTGAGA
The DNA here is from genome assembly GCF_021184085.1 of Oncorhynchus gorbuscha. Lineage (NCBI taxonomy): Eukaryota > Metazoa > Chordata > Actinopteri > Salmoniformes > Salmonidae > Oncorhynchus > Oncorhynchus gorbuscha. The sequence continues at coordinate 8,347,397 of NC_060196.1, read as the reverse complement.
AGTGGGGACAGAAGAAATGGGAGGGATGGCAGACATTAAACACTTCACATGACAAGAAACGTTCCAGGATAGGATATAATTACTAGACCAATTAATAGAAGGATTATGACATACTAGCCAGGGATGACCCAAAACAACAGGTGTAAAAGGTGAACGAAAAATCAAAAAAGAAATAGTCTCACTGTGGTTACCAGATACTGTGAGGGTTAAAGGTAGTGTCTCAAATCTGATACTGGGAAGATGACTACCATCTAAGGCGAACATGGGCGTAGGCTTGTCTAACTGTCTGAAAGGAATGTCATGTTTCCGAGCCCATGCTTCGTCCATGAAACAACCCTCAGCCCCAGAGTCTATCAAGGCACTGCATGTAGCACCCGAACCGGTCCAGCGTAGATGGACCGACATAGTAGTACAGGATCTAGATGGAGAGACCTGAGTAGTAGCGCTCACCAGTAGCCCTCCGCTTACTGATGAGCTCTGGCTTTTACTGGACATGAATTGACAAAATGTTCATCAAATCCGCAATAGAGGCACAGGCGGTTGGTGATCCTCCGTTCCCTCTCCTTAGTCGAGATGCGAATACCTCCCAGCTGCATGGGCTCAGTCTCTGAGCCAGAGGAGGGAGATGGTTGCGATGCGGAGCAGGGAAACACCGTTGACGCGAGCTCTCTTCCACGAGCTTGGTGACGAAGATCTACCCGTCGTTCTATGCGGATGGCGAGAGCAATCAAAGAGTCCACACTGGAAGGAACCTCCCGGGAGAGAATCTCATCTTTAACCACTGCGTGGAGTCCCTCCAGAAAACGAGTGAGCAGCGCCGGCTCGTTCCAGTCACTAGAGGCAGCAAGAGTGTGAAACTCTATAGAGTAATCCGTTATGGATCGATCACCTTGGCATAGGGAAGCCAGGGCCCTAGAAGCCTCCCTACCAAAAACTGAACGGTCAAAAACCCGAATCATCTCCTCTTTAAAGTTCTGGTAATTGTTAGAACAATCAGCCCTTGCCTCCCAGATAGCTGTGCCCCACTCTCGAGCCCGGCCAGTAAGGAGTGAAATGACGTAAGCAACCCGAGCTCTCTCTCTAGAGTATGTGTTGGGTTGGAGAGAGAACACAATATCACACTGGGTGAGAAAGGAGCGGCACTCCTTGGGCTGCCCGGAGTAGCAAGGTGGGTTATTAACCCTAGGTTCCGGAGGCTCGGCAGACCAGGAAGTAACAGGTGGCACGAGACGAAGACTCTGGAACTGTCCAGAGAGGTCGGAAACCTGAGCGGCCAGGTTCTCCATGGCATGACGAGCAGCAGACAATTCCTGCTCGTGTCTGCCGAGCATGGCTCCTTGGATCTCGACGGCAGTGTTACGAGCGTCTGTAGTCGCTGGGTCCATTCTTTGGTCGGATCCTTCTGTTATGCAGGTGAATGAGGACCCAAAAGCGACTTGGCGAAAACAGAGTCTTTAATCCAGTAAAGTAAATATTCAATACTCCTAGACAATTCGGAGCGGTAAATAAAACATAAAGAACAATTCCACTCGTAATGACGAGAACAGACTGGAGACTCGATCATAAACAGCAGGTTGCCTCGGGAAGGCACTTGACCGTAGCAGACTCAGACACCTGCTCACCACGCAGCATCTGAGGGAAACACGACACGACAGGGCGATACAAAGACACAGCACGGTGAACAATATACAAGGATCCGACAGGACAGGAACGGAAAACAAGGGGAGAAATAGGGACTCTAATCAGGGGAAAAGATAGGGAACAGGTGTGGGAAGACTAAATGATTGATTAGGGGAATAGGAACAGCTGGGAGCAGGAACGGAATGATAGAGAGAAGAGAGAGAGAGAGGGAGAGAGAAAAAGGGGAACGAACCTAAAAAGACCAGCAGGGGGAAAACGAACAGAAGGAAAAGCAAAATGACAAGACAATATAAGACAAAACATGACAGGACTGGGGACAGCAAGGAGTCATCATGTTAGGTAGTCCTGGGGCACGGTCCTAGGGCTCAGGTCCTCCGAGAGAGAGAAAGAAAGAGAGAATTAGAGAGAGCATATGTGGGGTGGCCCGTCCTCTTCTGGCTGTGCCGGGTGGAGATTATAACAGAACATGGCCAAGATGTTCAAATGTTCATAAATGACCAGCATGGTCGAATAATAGTAAGGCAGAACAGTTGAAACTGGAGCAGCAGCATGGCCAGGTGGACTGGGGACAGCAAGGAGTCATCATGTCAGGTAGTCCTGGGGCATTGTCCTAGGGCTCAGGTCCTCCGAGAGAGAGAAAGAAAGAAGGAGAGAATTAGAGAACGCACACTTAGATTCACACAGGACACCGAATAGGACAGGAGAAGTACTCCAGATATAACAAGCTGACCCTAGCCCCCCGACACAAACTACTGCAGCATAAATACTGGAGGCTGAGACAGGAGGGGACAGGAGACACTGTGGCCCCATCCGAGGACACCCCCGGACAGGGCCAAACAGGAAGGATATAACCCCACCCACTTTGTCAAAGCACAGCCCCCACACCACTAGAGGGATATCTTCAACCACCAACTTACCATCCTGAGACAAGGCTGAGTATAGCCCACAAAGATCTCCGCCGGGCGCCTACCCAGACAGGATGACCACAACAGTGAATCAACCCACTCAGGTGACGCACCCCCTGCAGGGACGGCATGAGAGAGCCCCAGTAAGCCAGTGACTCAGCCCCTGTAATAGGGTTAGAGGCAGAGAATCCCAGTGGAAAGAGGGGAACCGGCCAGGCAGAGACAGCAAGGGCAGTTCGTTGCTCCAGAGCCTTTCCGTTCACCTTCCCACTCCTGGGCCAGACTACACTCAATCATATGACCCGCTGAAGAGATGAGTCTTCAGTAAAGACTTAAAGGTTGAGAACTAGTTTGCTTCTCTGACATGGGTAGGCAGACCGTTCCATAAAAATTGAGCTCTATAGGAGAAAGCCCTGCCTCCAGCTGTTTGCTTAGAAATTCTAGGGACAATTAGGAGGCCTGCGTCTTGTGACCGTAGCGTACGTGTAGGTATGTACGGCAGGACCAAATCAGAGAGATAGGTAGGAGCAAGCCCATGTAATGCTTTGTAGGTTAGCAGTAAAACCTTAAAATCAGCCCTTGCTTTGACAGGAAGCCAGTGTAGAGAGGCTAGCACTGGAGTAATATGATCAAACTTTTTGGTTCTAGTCAGGATTCTAGCAGCCGTATTTAGCACTAACTGAAGTTTATTTAGTTTGCTGTATCCGGGTAGCCGGAAAGTAGAGCATTGCAGTAGTCTAACCTAGAAGTGACAAAAGCATGGATTCATTTTTCTGCATAATTTTTGGACAGAAAGTTTCTGATTTTTGCAATATTACGTAGATGGAAAAAAGCTGTCCTCGAAATGGTCTTGATATGTTCTTCAAAAGAGAGATCAGGGTCCAGAGTAACGCCGAGGTCCTTCACAGTTTTATTTGAGACGACTGTACAACCATTAAGATTAATTGTCAGATTCAACAGAAGATCTCTTTGTTTCTTGGGACCTAGAACAAGCATCTCTGTTTTGTCCGAGTTTAATAGTAGAAAGTTTGCAGCCATCCACTTCCTTATGTCTGAAACACATGCTTCTAGCGAGGGCAATTTTGGGGCTTCACCATGTTTCATTGAAATGTACAGCTGTGTGTCATCCGCATAGCAGTGAAAGTTAACATTATGTTTTCGAATAACATCCCCAAGAGGTCAAATGTATAGTGAAAACAATAGTGGTCCTAAAACGGAACCTTGAGGAACACCGAAATTTACAGTTGATTTGTCAGAGGACAAACCATTCACAGAGACAAACTGATATCTTTCCGACAGATAAGATCTAAACCAGGCCAGAACATGTCCATGTAGACCAATTTGGGTTTCCAATCTCTCCAAAAGAATGTGGTGATAGATGGTATCAAAAGCAGCACTAAGGTCTAGGAGCACGAGGACAGATGCAGAGCCTCGGTCCGATGCCATTAAAATGTCATTTACCACCTTCACAAGTGCCGTCTCAGTGCTATGATGGGGTCTAAAACCAGACTGAAGCATTTCGTATACATTGTTTGTCTTCAGGAAAGCAGTGAGTTGCTGCGCAACAGCCTTCTCTAAAATTTTTGAGAGGAATGGAAGATTCGATATAGGCCGATAGTTTTTTATATTTTCTGGGTCAAATTTAGGCTTTTTCAAGAGAGGCTTTATTACTGCCACTTTTAGTGAGTTTGGTACACATCCAGTGGATAGAGAGCCATTTATTATGTTCAACATAGGAGGGCCAAGCACAGGAAGCAGCTCTTTCAGTAGTTTAGTTGGAATAGAGTCCAGTATGCAGCTTGAAGGTTTAGAGGCCATGATTATTTTCATTATTGTGTCAAGAGATATAGTACTAAATCACTTGAGAGTCTCTCTTGATCCTAGGTCCTGGCAGAGTTGTGCAGACTCAGGACAAGGTTTGGAGGAATGCGCAGGTTTAAAGAGGAGTCCGTAATTTGCTTTCTAATAATCATAATCTTTTCCTCAAAGAAGTTCATGAATGTATTACTGCTGAAGTGAAAGTCATCCTCTCTTGGGGAATGCTGCTTTTTAGTTAGCTTTGCGACAGTATCAAAAAGGAATTTCGGATTGTTCTTATTTTCCTCAATTAAGTTAGAAAAATAGGATGTTCGAGCAGCAGTAAGGGCTCTCCGGTACTGCACGGTACCGTCTTTCCAAGCTAGTCTGAAGACTTCCAGTTTGGTGTGGCAAATTCTCTTCTGCAGCCAATATTAAAAACAGTCAAAAGCTTCTCAAAGATGCCCTCTCGTGGTCAAACTAGCACTAACTAGCAACAATGGCTGACACTTAAATAATGTGCCTGAGAATTTTGCGGCAGCCTGCAAGCTGTGCTGCAGTACGACACAACTTTTTAAAAGAGAACCACTGTAGGCTTTAATCAAACAACCCAATTCCATCCACCTGTGTTAGTGATGGCCACCACACAAACAACGGGTAACAATTGAAGTAGAAAATGAAACCGCAAATTGCTTTTTACATTCAACAATCCTTTATATGTTAAATTTGAAAATATGTAGGTCTGTTGTTTTTTAAACATTGTTGATGTGTTGGTGAAGCCACTCGTCTGCAAAAGCTAAACCAAAGAACAAGTCACACGGAGGTCCTCATGGAGATGTGCAAATGAAACAATTCTCAGGCATCTCCTCTCTCTCCTCTCCTCAGTGATCAGATGGTAGAACTCTTCCTGAGTGATTACTGAGTGCTGAGCCATTCCTAAATTAGAATCTCAAATGCAGTTGGTTTTTGCTGGCCCTCCTGAACCTGAGCAGAGGGATGGGATGACCAATAACTCTAATGCAGTACCTGTCTGTTCCCTAGAGCCTTCCCTCCTTCTGCATCCATGGATGGAAGGATGAGCCTGATCTGAAGATTATTCTTGGAAAGGTAAGAGTTAGTGTAACAGTATAATTTTAAACCGTCCCCTCGCCCATACCCGGGCACGAACCAGGGACCTTCTGCACACAACGACAACAGTCACCCTCGAAGCATCGTTACCCATCGCTCCACAAAAGCCGTGGCCCTTGCAGAGCAAGGGGAACTACTACTTCAAAGTCTCAGAGCAAGTGACGTAACCGATTGAAACGCTATTTAGCGCACACCGCTAACTAAGCTAGCCGTTTCACATCCGTTACATTAGGACATACTCCTATGAAAGCTACACTGGCATTCGGAAAAGCAGAAAACGATAGCCCCGCCATGTGTTTGTAATGTGTGTATATCAAGAAGGAAAATGACCATTGGACAGATTCCCAGACTGTAACTTTGAACAAGGCTAAGCTTTGCTGTATTGAGTGATGGATTGATTTGACTCCGATACCATATTCCACATAGTTTACACCAACATAACGTGTTTACCTTCATTTGAATTTGTCCACATTGTATTTATATCTAATTGGGGTCCATATTATATTGAAACCACATTTTGATTTCCAGGTAAAGTAGTACATTTTCTAATTCACTGCAACCCCAGTGTTGACACTGAATTACATTTGAATGGATTCCGTATTTAAAACTGTGGCTATATTTGAACTAGGTGGATATAGGCCTATTGCGTGTCCATTGGGGCCTAGAATGTCATTCAGATCAATTGACCAATTGTCAACACAACTGCTTTTTCATTCTCCTACGAAATAGCTGTTCAATAAAACCCCCCTCTTAGTCAACTCCACATTCACGTCTGACTCTATCCTATCTATTAGTAGTCTCAGTCGAGTCCAACCCCCTTATCCAGTGTTATTTCATATGCTTCATTTCAGAGTCACACTCCCACAGACATGGCCATCGAGAAAGAAGCAAGCTGCACTCATCTTGAAAAGCCCCAGAAAATTGGATTCATTTTTGAGATGAGCAAGCCGGACGGACAGGAGAGAGGAGAGGAGTAAAAAGCACAGCAGCGATCACTGAATTTATTCAGTCTTACACAGTATCACAGGTCTAAATGTAAAACACACTGCTTCCATCCACACAGTGATATTTCTCTTGATATTTCTCCCGCAGCAATAGAATCTAATGATTCTATTTCTATGATGTCTCCTGTGGAGTATTGTGTCGCGACGAAGCAGAAATGACTCTGCCTCGACAATATAGGAGCACGTTCGTTAACTCACTCACTTCGCTGAGGGCACTTCTGACTTCCCACTTCACATGCCTCTCTCGCGCCGTCACACACGGGATTGAAGGTTCAAACAGCCTATAAAGAGCATGTCACTGTCAATAGCAGAATGCCTTCGATGAGAAAGGTCAGGAACCCCAGGAGCAAGGTCATCCCGTTTCGCTTTTCACATCTGGTGCAACAGATTAACAGAACGAAGGGATGATCAGATGTATGCCTGAGCATGAATCCCTGAACCCCGTCTCTCAGTGTTCCTGATTGGCATGCATTCCATTCTGGGATGGAGGGATGGAGAGATGGTGTGATGGGATGGTCTGGGTTTTGATGTGATTTGAGGTCCCTTCTTTTGTTTATTGTCAGATGTTGTTGATATCTCTTGAGTGTCACGTCTAATCAAGGTGGGTGGAATCAGGCGCAGAGAGCGATATGAAAGTTTATTCTCCGGTGAACACGGTCAACCCAATACACACAGGGTGAACAATCCAACACAGGATAAAAGACGAACCAGAGAATAAGAACACAAGATACACCGACAGACATAGATGACAAATAAACAATCCCGCACAAAACAAGGGCGGGACAACCTACTATATATACAGACACTAATAAACTAAACAACACACAGGTGAAACCAATCAGACAAAACCAACAGATACACGAAAAGGGATCGGTAGTGGCTAGTAGGACGGTGACGACGACCGCCGAGCACCGCCTGAACGGGCAGGAGAGCCAACCTGGGCGGAAGTCGTGACATTGAGCCTGTCACGGTCATAGGCTTATAGGTTACCTGTGAAACCTTGAATAAACTGCACTATGGTATTTATTTAATCTTATGGTTACCAATGGTTACCAATGGTTACCAATGGTTACCATCTAATGGAGTAGAGAAAACACCTCATGATGAGCAGAAAAGGGATGTACTGTATGAATCCCCTTGCAAACGGGCACAGTATGGGTTAAAACAGCCAACAGCCATCTTCATGTTGGCTTTTGATTCGTAAGCACTTGGCAAGAACTGCATGCTGTGTGCATTGATAGGATATTCATAATTATATATCTTTCATACCTGTAGGTAAATAACAGCCCGGCCACACCTGACTTTCATTATCATTATTATGATTATTGCTGGTCTCCATGGGGATCAGTTGTCACCCACGGAAAAAGCAATAAACATACCACCCACGCCCAGTGTCTGATTAAACAACAATATGCCTAAGACTAACCTGAGGCTATTCCATCCCCTTTTACTAACACACTACAGCAACGAGAGCCATTGTAGATATGCGCAGTGTTAATTGTACACTGCTTGATAACATCTCCCTGGTGTAAACCTCCATAAACTGTACCCCCCCCCCCCCCAAAACCGTTGGCCCGTGAAGAAGTTATGATGGAAGATCACGTTTATTTTCACATTTTGTTTTCATTAATTGCTTCTGAATAATTTATTTGAAAGTTATCCAACTCTACCAAACAAATTAAACTGCCACAAAATCACACGCCTCGACACATCAATTATGTATCTCATAAAGGCGTTAAGGGACACAGACGCAACAATACAATGGATCCATGCATTATTTATCTAGACAAAGCTGAATCGCCTTCGTGTTCTTCTACGCTTCTACTAGTTCTAAACTTTGAATCATTCATTTAGCAAAGACCTTTCTGGAGTGACGTTCTTGCTACACATCAATGGATAAACACGTCTTTATGACTCATTCAACTTTGTTTGATAAAATAATCCATCACTTTTCTTGGACCATATATAGATAGAATTTAGAAGATTGATTAGGAAGCAGGAGGACAAGGGATGGAACTTTGATTTGAGACGTGGGGGGCACAACTTCTCGTGGGCCCTCCTTTCAGAATGTGTGGAGGGGGAGTAAATGTCCCCCATCCTTCGTGGAAGTTACCCCCATACAGGAGGAGAGGAACACATGACGCAGCTGTTAATCTCACATACTGTTTTACCATTTGATAGACTGTGGTATAGTTTTAATTGACTAAATACAGATTAGAAAATTCCCCCTTTCCAGATTTCATAACGTGTGTGTGTGTTTTTAATGCGGTGCAGAATACAATCACCCTTAAAGGCCCAATGCAGCCATCTTTATATCAATCACAAATCATTAAGCGCCTTACTGTAATAGTTTTCCAATAAAAAAAATAGCTTTTTAGCCAAAAACTATTTTTCAAAAAAAAAATGTTGCTAGGACAGTCTGGGCATGGTGGGGAGTGGGGAGGGGACAACTTAAAACTAGCACTTATTGGCAGAGAGGTCTGGAACTCTCTTTGTTATTGGTCTATTAATAAACAGTTTACTGCCTGGTAATCTCACCAGGCAAACCAAAACTCATCAAAACAGGCTGATTATAAGGTCCTGTGTAGATTATGTTTTCAACCAGCAACTATCAGGAAATAACACTGATCCAATTTATTCAAACTTTTACAGAGTTAGTTTCATCAGCAGTTGTACAAGATGACACAAAACACAGGCAAAACTGAACTTTTCACTGAGCCATAAGCACACTTTTGAAAAAGCGAGTGCATTCTATGCGGGACCGGCATTTACATGGGAGGAGTGTTGCATATTTTATGCGTGATTCATTAGAGATGTGGAACAACATGAATGATGAATATCAAGACCTTTAAATTATACTTCAGGACACAGCAACAAATTATGCTTGGCTTCTTGAGGAAAACTTTAAGTCAAGGAGACTTTTGAGAAGGGGTTAGGGGGGAACCATTATGCTTAGACCGCGGCTTTAGTCGTTGCTCCAGGTCATCCGGTTTGAACTGATGGGATGTTCTGAGCCTCCTAGTTCCCCTCCCGTTCCCTCCACGCCCCAGTGGTGGTAATCCTGACACACTAGGGTGCACTGACTCTGACTCCAGATTTGAACCATGATGCGCCCACCCGCCACGTCTCATCTAGGGATGGGTATAGTTAAGATTTTAACGGTATTACTACTCTTAACGATACTGCTTATCGATCCGGTACTTTAACTGTACTCTTATCGGTTCTTTTTGTTATTTTTTACAACAACAAAAAACAAAACAAAACAGAATTAACATTGCTTTATTTTCTGAAATGTAAAATAAATTAAATAAACTATTTACAGCAAAAGAAACAGCAATGTTTTGAACAAATCACTATTATAGACTAATGTTTTGATGATGTAAATGTAAAACAAATTAAATAAACAATATTTTCCTAGAAGACAATACAGAAGACAATACAGTGGTATAGAACAACACAGGTGGGGCATGCAGGTTGCGATTTGTACACTTCCCTGTAGTGGAGGAACTTCTGTTTTACACTGCCCTGGTGATTAGGACCTTCTGTTTTACACTGCCCTGGTGAGGAGGACCTTCTGTTTTACACTGCCCTGGTGTGGAGGAACTTCTGTTTTACACTGCCCTGGTGAGGAGGACCTTCTGTTTTACACTGCCCTGGTGTGGAGGAACTTCTGTTTTACACTGCCCTGGTGTGGAGGACCTTCTGTTTTACACTGCCCTGGTGTGGAGGAACTTCTGTTTTACACTGTCCTGGAGTGGAAGACCTTCTGTTTTACACTGCCCTGGTGTGGAGGACCTATTTTACATTGGCCTGGTGTGGAGGACATTCAGTTTTACACTGCCTTGGTGAGGAGGACCTTCTGTTTTATACTGCCCTGGCTTATGTAGTGCACTGTAACAGTGAGATAATGGTCCGGACAGAGGCTGGTCCACCCATCTGATGTGATGGCCAGCTTTGTTACGTCCTTCAGCTCAGTGATCACATTGGCCTTTTCTACACCATACCAGTTAGGAATTAATGCTAGCTGCCGGCGTGAAGGGGCTTTGGCTTGTCTTTGGCTTGGACCAGTGGTATTAGAGGGAGGAGTGGGTTGGTTCATTGTAGCTGCAACTGGCTAATGGTTACTTTTGATCATGAACCCATGTTCGCATAATTTCGTTAACTCCGTGTGTGGCTCTAGGCTGCTAGCATACATACCTAACGTAGATCAGACGAGAGATGAACTACGAGCTAGGCAGTCGAAAACTGTGCATTTCTCTGCCTGTACATGATGCACTTTCCATAGATGTTTGGACAGATTGCTCGTGTTTCCGCCCTTGCACTTGTGGCAACGAGCATCGACTCTGGTGAAGTGTAACCAGACCTTTTGCATTTTTAGTTCTTTCCGCCATTGTCACTAATTAAGAGCAGGGTGCTGTGTGTGCTGTAGAGTGAGAGAGATCTCTCTTCTGGATTGGGAATAGCGAAAATGCATCATAGACAAATGTCTTAATCCTATTGCAAATTAGAAACGGTTGATGAGATTAAATGTGCAAGATAACGTTTATGTAGCAGTAACAAAAAGGACATGTATTTTCTTAATTTCTCCAGTACCGAAAGCAGAACCAGTAACGTCGGAGCTTATCGATACTACATTCTTTCATTATAACCGGGTTTCGGTACCCATCCCTACCCTCATCCCTTCACTTCCTGGTGTCAGAGAACTGTGGGAGAGATAAAGATTTAATTTACCTATAGTGTTTTGTATGTCTTCCGCCAAGAGCACCAGGCAGTAGGCTACTGTACTGTACCACCCATACAGTGGCTTGCGAAAGTATTCACCCCGCCTTGGCATTTTTCCTATTTTGTTGCCGTAACAACCTGGAATTAAAATAGATTTTGGGGGGGGTTTGTATCATTCAATTTACACAACATGCCTACCACTTTAAAGATGCGAAATATATTTTATTGTGAAACAAACAAGAAATAAGACAAAAAAAAACAGAACTTGAGCGTGCATAACTATTCACCCCCAAAAGTCAATACTTTGTAGAGGCTCCTTTTGCAGCAATTACAGCTGCAAGTCTCTTGGGTTATGTCTCTATAAGCTTGGCACTTCTAGCCACTGGGATTTTTGCCCATTCTTCAAAGCAAAACTGCTCCAAAACTGCTCCAGCTCCTTCAAGTTGGGTGGGTTCTTTAAGTCATACCACATATTATCAATTGGATTGAGATCTGGGCTTTAACTAGGCCATTTCAAGACATTTAAATGTTTCCCCTTAAACCACTCGAGTGTTGCTTTATCAGAATGCTTAGGGTCATTGTTCTGCTGGAAGGTGAACATCCGTCCCAGTCTCAAATCTCTGGAAAAAGACAAACAGTTTTCCCTCAGGAATTTCCCTGTATTTAGCACCATCCATCATTCCTTCAATTCTGACCAGTTTCCCAGTCCCTGCCGATGAAAAACATCCCCACAACATGATGCTGCCACCACCATGCTTCACTGTGGGGATGGTGTCCTTTGAGTGATGAGAGGTGTTGGGTTTGCACCAGACATAGCGTTTTCCTTGATGGCAAAAAGCTCAATTTTGCTCGTCGCCAAACCCACTGGCTCCAAGTCATCTACAAGACCCTGCTAGGTAAAGGCCCCCCTCATCTCAGCTCACTGGTCGCCATAGCAGCACCCACCTGTAGCACGCGCTCCAGCAGGTATGTCTATCTGGTCACCCCCAAAACCAATTCTTCCTTTGGCCGCCCAGTTCTCTGCTGCCAATGACTGGAACGAACTACAAAAATCTCTGAAACTGGAAACACTTATCTCCCTCACTAGCTTTAAGCACCAGCTGTCAGAGCAGCTCACAGATTACTGCACCTGTACATTGCCCATCTATAATTTAGCCCAAACAACTACCTCTTTCCCTACTGTATTTATTTATTTATTTAGCTCCTTTGCACCCCATTATTTCTACCTCAACTTTGCACATTCTTCCACTGCAAATCAACCATTCCAGTGTTTTACTTGCTATATTGTATTTATTACGCCACCGTGGCCTTTTTTGCCTTTACCTCCCTTATCTCACCTCACTTGCTCACATTGTATATAGACTTATTTTTCTACTGTATTATTGACTGTATGTCTGTTTTACTCCATGTGTAACTCTGTGTTGTTGTATGTGTCGAACTGCTTTGCTTTATCTTGGGCAGGTCGCAATTGTAAATGAGAACTTGTTCTCAACTTGCCTACATGGTTAAATAAAGGTGAAATAAATAAAAATATAAAACATATTATCTACCTCTGCCCTAGTCACCTAGCCACTGACCTTACCTAGTACATTATATTATCTACCTCTGCACTTGTCACCTTGCCACTGACCTTTGACCTCACCTAGTACATTATATGAGCTACCTCTGCCCAAGTCACCTAGCCACTGACCTCTGACTGCTGGCTTAAGCTACTGCTGCTCATCTGCCCTCCATCATCAGTGTCATGTAAATTATCATAATGGCTAACAGCAGTATGATAGCAATATTATTACACACTGTGAGGTATAAAGCTGTGTGGAATTATTCAAACCTACAGCTACAATTAGCACAGTCTGTTATTACTAGCTAATTGGGAATTTATCTGTGGAAAACAGGGGTCAATTGTGTCACATAATTCAAAAGTAAAACCTGTCATTTTGTGGGTGTAAATAAATTAAGTATATTAATCTCAAATGACCAGCTGCAGCATCAGGAGAATACCAGATGTGAGCAACTCAAGCAAGACATTCAGGTGAACTCTCTCTCTCCTCTCTCTCTCTCTCTCTCTCTCTCTCTCTCTCTCTCTCTCTCTCTCTCTCTCTCTCTCTCTCTCTCTCTCTCCCTCTCTCCCTCTCTCTCTCTCCCTCCCTCCCTCTCCCTCTCCCCTCTCTCCTCTCTCTCTCTCTCTCTCTCTCTCCCTCTCTCTCTCTCTCTCTCTCTCTCTCTCTCTCTCTCTCTCTCTCTCTCTCTCTCTCTCTCTAAGGGACTTTATTGGCATGGGTAACACGTGTTTACATTGCCAAAGGAAGTGAAATGGATAAACAAAAGTGAAATAAAAAAAAGGTGAACCGTAAACATTACACAAGTTCCAAAATAATAGAGACATTTCATATGTCATATCATGTCTATATACAGTATTGTAACAATGTGCAAATAGTAATAAAAATAAAATAAATAAACTAAAATATGGGTTCAAATCAAATCAAATTGTATTTGTCACATGCGCCGAATACAACCGGTGTAGACCTTACAGTGAAGTTTTAATAAAATACCAACAACAACAACACGTCGATAAGAATAAAAAATAATTAAAGAGAGGCAGTAAATAACAATAGCGGGGATATATACAGTTGAAGTTGGAAGTTTACATACACTTAGGATGGAGTCATTAAAACTTGTTTTTCAACAACTCCACAAATTTCTTGTTAACAAACTATAGTTTTGGCAAGTCCGTTAGGTCATCTATTTTGTGCCTGACACAAGTCATTTTTTCCAACAATTGTTTACAGACAGATTATTTCACTTATAATCCACTGTATGTATCACAATTCCAATGGGTCAGAAGTTTACATAAACTAAGTTGACTGTGCCTTTAAACAGCTTGTAAAATTCCAGAAAATTATGTCATGGCTTTAGAAGCAATTTAGGAGTCATTTCTAAACACCTGAAGGTACCACGTTCATCTGTACAAACAATAGTACGCAAATATAAACACCATGGGACCCTTCAGCCGTAATACCGCTCAGAAAGGAGATGCGTTCTGTCTTCTTGGACCGAAAAGTGCAAATCAACCCCAGAACAACAGCAAAGGACCTGGTGAAGATGCTGGAGGAAACAGGAACAAACGTATCTATATCCACAGAAAAACAAGTCCTATATCGACAAAACCTGAAAGGCCGCTCAGCAAGGAAGAAGCCACTGACTACGGATTGCAACTGCAAATGGAGAAAAAGATTGTACTTTTTGTCCTCTGGTCTGATGAAACAAAAATATAACTGTTTGGCCATAATGGGTATCATTATGTTTGGAAGAAAAAGGGGGAGGCTTGCAAGCTGAAGAACACCATCCCAACTGTGAAGCACGGGGGTGGCAGCATCATGTTGTGGGGGTGCTTTGCTGCAGGAGGGACTGGTGTACGTCACAAAATAGATGGCATCATGAGAGGGGAAAGTTATGTGGATATATTGAAGCAACATCTCAAGACATCAGTCAGGAAGTTAAAGCTTGGTCATAAATGGGTTTTCCAAATGGACAAAGACCCCAAGCATACTTCCAAAGTTGTGGCAAAATGGCTTAAGGACAACAAAGTTAAGGTATTGGAGTGGCCATCACAAAGCTCTGACCTCAATCCTATAGAAAATGTGTGGGCAGAACTGAAAAAGCGTGTGCGAGCAAAGAGGCCCACAAACCTGACTCAGTTACACCAGCTCTGTCAGGAGGAATGGGACAAAGTTCACCCAACTTATTGTGGGAAGCTTGTGGAAGGCTACCCGAAACGTTTGACCCAAGTTAAACAATTTAAAGGCAATACTACCAAATACTAATTGAGTGTATAGAAACTTCTGACCCACTGGGAATGGGATGAATTAATTAAAAACTGAAAGAAATACATTTCTCTATTATTCTGACATTTCACATTCTTAAAATAAAGTGGTGATCCTAACTGATCTAAGACAGTTAATATTTTTTAGGATTAAATGTCAGGAATTGTGAAAAACTGATGTATTTGGCTAAGGTGTATGTAAACCTCCGACTTCAACTGTACATGGGGTACTGGTACAGAGTGCTGGTGTCGAGGTATTTGAGGTAATATGTACATGTAGGTAGAGTTACTAAAGTGACTATGCATAGATAATAACAGAGAGTAGCAGCAACGTAGAAGAGGGTGGGGGCAATGCAAATAGTCTGGGTAGCCATTTGATTTGGTGTTCTTGAGTATTATGGCTTGGGGGTAGAAGCTGTTTAGAAGCCTCTTGGTCCTAGACTTGGCGAGATAACAGGCTATTACTAGGGTGGCTGGAGTCTTTGACAATTTCTAGGGCCTTCCTTGTGTTTACAATGGTGTTTGTTCTTCACTGGTTGCCCTTTTCTAGTGGCAAAAGGTCACAAATCTTGCTGTTGTGATTGCTCACTGTGGTATTTCGCCCAATAGATGTGGGAGTTTATCAAAATATGATTTGTTTTTCGAATTCTTTGTGGGTCTGTGTAATCTGAGGGTCATATATTTGGCAGGAGAGAGAAAGCTTTCCTTAAGTTTGGGTCAGTCCCAGTGGTCAGGTATTCTGCCACTGTGTACTCTCTGTTTAGGGCCAAATAACATTTGACTTTGCTCAGTTTTTTTCTCTGTCTCTCTCTCTCTCTCTTTCTATCTCTCTCAATCTCTCTCTCTTTATAGGTCTCTCTCCCACACACACTCTCTCTCTCTCTTCCCAATTTCTCTCTCTCTTCCCTCATCTCTTCCCTCATCCCATTTGATAACATAATGGTTTGTGTCTGTTCGCTTTAGAGCTGAGGCCTTATCAAGACTTCACCCAATTCTTTCTTTCTAAGAAAACTGCGTAGGAGGGAGAACTAACCCGGAAAATAGCATCTCTGATCCTCAAGAGCTTTAATCGTCCTCTAGCGACAGACTATTCAACTCAATTCTGAAGGAAGATATTTATTTTAAGGAAATTTGAGACTACTTCTATTCATATACATTTTGTAAATATGGCCTCTCCATCACATACAGCTACATTCTAAACCCCCCATCTAAGCCCATTAACATCCCTGGTACCTGATACGTTACCATGTCCTCCACAATGAACAACGTAAAAAATTCTAGGTTGATTGTTTGTGATTCGTAATAGGCAGCCCACATCGTGGGTGATTGTACCTGTCTTAGTGTTAGTCACCAGATACGCTAAGTGGTGAAGGACAATGAACAACGTTAAAATTCTAGGTTGAGCTAAGTGGTGAAGGAAGCATGTCGCGTTTGCATATCACGTCCTCGCCACGGGCATTTCTGACAACTCATTCTGGTCTCCTTGTCATTCCAGTCGGTCTGACAGATCCAGATCCCGATCTTGTCAGATCTGGAGCGCTTCGAGGGGGATTAGAGAGAACGCACATATGCACAATTCAATTGGAAAGCCCTCACTATATACAGGCTCTTTGGCTCTGTCTCCCATCTCATTGAATTGGGGCATTCCCAACTCAGACAACTCAAAGTAGCTGTGTGCATGACATTATGGGAGAGAGGGATACTATGGTGTTTGTGTGTGTGTTTGGGGGTCGTAGTTGTGTGGGTGGGTGAGAGTGATATTATGAAGGTTTTTATCTGAGTGTTTTTTTTGTCCATTTTTGATTGTTTAATTTATTTCAGGGATGGGCAACTTTGATGGGGGTGGGGTAGTAATTGCTGCAGATTTATCCATGGAGCGTAGAGAAAATGGTGCCGTTGTAAAGCAAGTTTGCTGCAATACTACACATTTTTCCATGGGGCGGAGAAAAGATTTTGAAATGTTTTCATTTCATTTTCATTTCATGAAATTCTACACATTTGAATATGGGGCAGAGAGACAAATGTGCAGTTTTACAGCTAATTTCCTGCAATTCTACACATTTTGCCATAGAGTGGAGGCAACTGTTTGCAGTTTTTAATATGATAACTGATGATCAATGGGCCCCACCCGGTCGGTAATTCGACCATTGCTTAATATAAGTTTAGATACCTGTCTGGTAGACTCATTTACCCATCTATAAATGTTTAGCTGACATGAGTTAATTGAGTTACTGTTGATGCATAACCAAATTTTGAAATTGAAAAATTGCACATTGTGTATTCTGTTATTTTAACTCTCAACAGAAAGTTGAGACCCCGACTGAATTTATATATTTTTTTAATGTGAAATTGGTCCGTGGGCCAGTTGCCCGTCCCTGATCTATATGATCTTACTGACTACAGTTTTCTGATACAAAACAACAAACTGTAATCAGTTACGTTAACAGCCAAAATATTGTAATTAGATGATCGATACATTTGAATAAGTAGATAATTACTTCTTAGAAGTGTGATTAAAATCATGACAGCTTTCTGTTTTCTCAATGACATTTAATTCAGCATTGGAAATGTATATATATTTTTACGTTAAATTGCTGATTACAAATTTGGACAGGTAACTATTTAAAGAAACCTATCCAATCCTGTGTGGAAGTAGTGTATCTAAAGGAGTGGGCAGTGGCTGTGAGGATATTATAATACTGGGATATGAGCGTTGTCTTTTTGGATATTATGTGTGTTTTATCCTCATTATCTGTCTATATTGTGATTATATCATTAGTATTTCCTCTGGGGTACTATACAGATGTAGGATCATAATTTAATCACACTGCCGTTGCAGAGAATTTTCCTGCACAGCAGGAAATACAAACTTGTAGTGTATTTGAGGTTTAAAAAGGCTTCTAACGTTTGTAATTTCCACTTAAAAATGTTAGACTTGATTTTCCCTGACAAAAAAAATATTCAACCCCAACAAAAGTTTGATTATAATTCACATAATAATTCACAATTCACAAACTGTCTCAAATTAATGTCCTACATCTGTTGCTAAAAGAGTGGGCAGTGGCAGTGTAGTTAGTGTAACACTGGGATATGAGTGTTAGCTGGGTTGGCTTTTGTGGTTGGCTGGGTTGGCGTTGGTGATGATACTGCATCATTTCTTCCCTGTAGGCAGACACCATTAAGGTAAATTATGTATAGCAACAATAGTTGGAATGATCGAACCCATGGGAGGTTTACATTAGTAACAGTTCAAATTCATGTTTCTGTAGAATGGTGTGATCACAGTTTGGGGACAAATGGTGACCCTGTTTTCTTGATAACGACAAACATAATATAGCCTTGGATCAAGGTTTTGAGTTGATATGTTTTCCTTGGCTTCTCTTCTTCCGTCATTCATTCTTCCCTTCTTTTCTGTCATAATGTTTGTGTTACATCATTTTTTATGTTTGACTGAATACTCAGTTCTTGCAGACAAAGCATGTGGCTTTGGGTGCATCTGCATATTTCCGAATGTTTTAGTCTTTGTGCAGCTACAGATGTAGGATATTAATTTGATCACCCTGTTGTAGAAAATGTCAAATGTGTAGTGTATTTGTGGTTTAAAAAGGCCTCTGAAATTTGTAGTTTTCACTTTGAAATTTCAGACTTGATTTTCCCTTTCAAAAAAATGTATCAACCCCTAGAAAAATGTCCATTCATTATAATCCACATAATAAAAATTCCTGTTGCTGCAGGAATATTTCTCTGCTTTAGCAAAGTGGCTCAAATTAACATCCTACATCTGTTTGACAGCCGTAAGACTGTGGACATTCTGAATACAGGCAGCTACTTGAAAATAAGTGTCACGCCTTGGTCATTGTATTTTGTATTTTTGGTATATGTTTGGGTAGGCCAGGGTGTGACATGGGTTTATATGTTGTGTTTCGTATTGGGGTTTGTATTAATTGGGATTGTGTATAATTAGGGGTGTGTGTAGTTAGGCTTGGCTGCCTGAGGCGATTCTCAATTGGAGTCAGGTGATTCTCGTTGTCTCGGATTGGGAACCGTATTTAGGTAGCCTGAGTTCGCGTTGTATTTTGTGGGTGTTTGTTCCTGTGTAGTGTTGTCTCTGTGTAGTGTTCACCAGATAGGCTGTAATAGGTTTCACGTTCCGTTTGTTGTTTTCGTATTTCAGTTATTTCATGTACCGCAATTCCTTCATTAAAGTCATGAATAACCACATGCTGCATTTCGGTCTGACTCTCTTCATTCAACAGACGAACAAAGTTACAATAAGATGTTTTTCTTCACTTACTCGCCTGGTTAAATAAAGGTTAGATAAAAAATAAAGTAAATATTTGATAGTCCTTTCAAGATGGTTATTGTAGGCTAGCACACTGACTTGCCTAGTTAAATGAAGGTTACATTTTAAAATGTAAAAATAAAATAGAGGGCAAAGGTCCTGAAAGTACTGTATGTGGGCAAATTAAGAAGAATACAATTAACATCAAAGATGAGATTGCTACAGACAGCTGAATAAAACATGTTGTGTAATGTGACTTCTCACAACGCATTATATTTGAATCCCCCCTCCGCACGCACGCACGCACGCACGCACGCACGCACGCACGCACGCACGCACGCACGCACGCACGCACGCACGCACACACACACACACACACACACACACACACACACACACACACACACACACACACACACACACACACACACACACACACACACACACACACACACACACACTTAATATGTTCTCTGAAGAAGAGGTACTGGCTGAAGATGAGTCATGTGCTTAGTTCGTGATGTATGTTTTTTCAGGAATAATGCTGGACCTTGCAGTCCTATGGTTCTGTGGTATTTTACTGTGCGTGAAGCGTGAGGGAAACAGTTTGTCAACTGTAAACCAAAGTGGTTATTGTTCCAGTCTGGGTCAAGTCAAGTCGTCATAACCAATGCACAGAACAGCACAGAACAAAATGTCAAAGGTTGCCTATATCGGTAGATGTCATTTTGGACGCGTAGATACATATACATTTTTGAATCATTATCATGACGGGCCACCACAGCCAAAAAGCATGGTGGAATCAAAACTCCTACCACTTCGTACAAGTCAGTTGTTTACCTTTAATGTACTTACTCTGACTCGCAATATACTCCATCCTTCCAACCAGACTCTCTCTCCAATATCTCTCCCCAGCCAGCCAGCCTGTGGCTCTTAATAGCAGACAATCAAACCACCTTCCAGACAGACAACAACTCGGCACAGGGCTGAATATTGGGGTTTTTGGTCTTTCCTCTTCTGCGTGCACGCACGCACGCGCACACACGCACACACACGCACACACACACACACACACACACACACACACACACACACACACACACACACACACACACACACACACACACACACACACACACACACACACACACACACACACACACACACACACACACACACACACACACACACACACACACACACACACACACACACACACACACACACACACACCATGCTCCCCGCCCTAACATTCAGCCACTGACTCGATGGAGTCTCCCCCAAATTGCCTGTTCTGCTTGGATCCATCCATGGGGCTAGCTGTGTCTGCACTACAGTCCTCTTAAGGGAGGTATGTATAGGCACTATAGCCAGAGGGTTATTTACTGCTGGTGTGACCCATTTGGTTTGTTCTGCTACAGTACGAGACTCCCTTTGGCAGCTTGTGAGTAAATCATTAACGACTGCAAAGCTCCTGGAATTAGCATACCCCCAGAGTGCTAACGATGGCATAAAACTGTGCATGACTGTGCATGTTGCAGGGTACGCTATGTGATAAAGTGAGTTCTGTTAGAGCGTGAATCAGGGGCCATGTTGTGATCACGGCTGTGCAGGACAGAAAGATCTGTTATGTTATGACTATTCTTCTATTGTCTTACGTCAAATACAATACACTAGCACACAAATGTATGTGGACACCCCTTCAAATTAGTGGATTCAGCTACTTCAGCCACACCCGTTGCTGACAGGTGTATACAATCAAGCACACCGCCATGCAATCTCCATAGACAAACTTTTCTAGTAGAATGGACCGAACTGAAGAGCTCACTGATTTTTAACGTGAAGTGTTTGTCAAGAATGCCACCTTTCCAACAAGTCAGTTCGTCAAATTTCTGTCCTGCTAGAGCTGCCCCGTTCAACTGTAAGTGTTGTTATTGTTAAGTGGAAACGTCTAGGAGCAACAACGGCTCAGGCGCGAAGTGGTAGGCCACACAAGCTCACAGAACAGGACTGCCGAGGGCATGAAGAGTGTAGCGAGTAAAAATCCTCTGTCATCGGTTGCAAAACTCACTACTACTGCCTCTGGAAGCAACGTCCGCACACAAGCCAAAGATCACCATGCGCAATGTCAAAGCTGGAGTGGTGTAAAGCTCGCAGCCATTGGACTAGAAAGCAGTCGAAACGCGTTCTCTGGAGTGATGAATCATGCTTCACCATCTGGCAGTCCAATGTAATTTGGGTTTGGCGGATGCCAGGAGAACGCTACCTTCCCGAATTCATAGTGCCAACTATAAAGTTTGTTGGAGGAGGAATAATGGTCTGGGCTGGTTTTCATGGTTCGGGCTAGGACCCTTTGTTCCAGGGAAGGGATATCTTAATGCTACAGCAGACAATGACATTCTAGACGATTCTGTGCTTCCAACTTCGTGGCAAGAGTTTGGGAAGGCCCTTTCCTGTTTCAGCATGACAATGGCCCCATGCACGAAGCGAGGTCCATACAGAAATGATTTGTCGAGATCGCTGTGGAAGAGCTTGACTGGCCTGCACAGAGCCCTGACCTCAACCCCATCAAACACCTTTGGGATGAATTGGAACACCGACTGCGGGCCAACATCAGTGCCCAGCCTCACAAATGCTCTTGTGGCTGAATGGAAGCAAGTCCCCACAGCAGTGTTCCAAAATCTAGTGGAAAGCCTCAGAAGAGTGGAGGCTGTTTATAGCAGCAAAGGGGGAACTAACTCCATATTAATGCCCATTATTTTGGAATGAGATGTCCGACAAGCAGGTGTCCACATACTCTTGGCCATGTAGTGTATATCTGTGCTATAGACAACATACACAAATGTAGGATCTTAATTTGAGTCCGTTTACTGCAGCAGGAAAATAATCATGGCGCAACAGGAAATGTGAATTAAAATATATATAATAATATATTTGTGTAGGGGTTGAAACATTTTTTGATAGGGCAAATCAAGTCTGACATTTAATAGTGTAAATTACAAACTTTAGAAGTATTTTGAAGCCTTGACTGCACTACAAGTTTGTATACCCTGAGGTGCAAGAAATTTCTCAGCAACAAAAGAGTGATCAAATTAAGATCCTACATCTGTAAATACAATGACATCATCTTGTTATTCCTATTCCATTGTCTATCATGTCAATAAACACAGAAGACATTGTAGAGTTTGTCTTGAAAGGCCCTATAGGAATAAAAACAAGGCTAATAATAACAATTCCATTATTTATGAATCACTCCATATGCTTTAGATTCCAGACCCGCTGAACTACAACCATGCCCCACTGACACCTCCAATATAAACCTCTCCATAATACTCTGCCACAGCACAATGGGGGGAGATTTATAATGGCTGGCCAAAAAAAACACAATTGAGCAATTGATCTTTTCCGCAGCTAAAATACAGCAGCCATAACCTCTGTCATATGGAGCCCCTCTACTATGTCATGCTTGGCTTTCATCCCGTAGATGAAGAAATGTGTGTCATAATAAGATCAGCAGCTTGCCAGTTTACTGCGAGGCGGAGATATACAGTGTATTCTGTTTAATGATGGATGTGAATGGGGGAAGTCGTTTGGCTGCCTGTGTGTAGGATATCGTTCATCACCTGCCTAACCACCTCTAGTTACGTTGATGGGAGTGTCTGTTAATCCATGCACATGCATATCATCTTAGCGACGAGGCCGGACTCTACATAAGGAAGTAAAATCCACCAGATTAGTCCTATTGGTTAAGCAAACGGAAGCACCATCATCCCAGGGAGGGATGCCTGAGAGATGGCAGTTGGTTAATATGCACGATAAAAGATATGGACGCTGCTCTGTAGAAAAGGTTTCTGTAGATACATTTGTCGAGTTATAATACGGGTGCCTCGTTCAAAGGTAACTGAACCAGATGTCTGGATAGCCTCACAGTGTCATTCTATTCAAAACAATGTGTTCATTTGCACTTAAAATGGTAGATTTAAATACTTCTGTGAGACTTTCGAAGCTACTTGTTATTACTCCTGCAATTTCCATATTTCGCATTTTGTGGGTCTCCGGCAATGAAAGCCAAGTCTATACTCCACTCTGACCACACTCTTCAATCATCATCCAGGACTTACAGACTATCACTCTCGAGCTCCTCTCTCCTCTCTAGTCCCTCTAGTCTCCCTGATGCCACTTAGGTCTGATATGTCCTCCTTATCCTGGCTCTCCTAAATTACATTTTACCAGCAAGGCCATAAGAGTTGTCCAAACTCATACTACACATTGAATAAAGATGTCCAAGCTCTATTCCTAAATCCACACTAGCAAACCAATTCAAATGAAGCACTGTTTCTGTCATGCATTCTAGTGTGAATATGGGAACATAGTCCCTGATATGAATCTATTACAGGGACAGAGACAGGGACAGGGACAGGGACAGGGACAGGGACAGTGACAGGGACAGAGACAGGGACAGAGACAGGGACAGGGACAGGGACAGAGACAGAGACAGAGACAGAGACAGAGACAGAGACAGAGACAGAGACAGAGACAGAGACAGAGACAGAGACAGAGACAGAGACAGGGACAGGGACAGGGACAGGGACAGGGACAGGGACTGATCAGTCATGGATCACTGGCCTTGCTGAACATTTCTCTCTCACCGAGGAAGGATGGGGAAATTATCAGAGGGCAAATTGACAAGCGGCTGTAGATCAGTATGGATAATAAAAGCCCTTAGATACCAGACCACCCCCTCCTTGTCTCTCATCCTCTCCACCTATCCACAGCATCCATAACATCCCAACCCCTCTCTCTCTCACCTTCTTCATCTGTCATACCCTCTCACCCAGCCACCCACGCAGACTTTCAAACTTCTCATCGTCTCTCGTTCTCTCACCACAAGCTCTTAGCCTGACTGAGAATGTTGACAGTGGCAGACATGGCCTGGCGATGAACTTAGCATCCATAAGAGCTCTCTCTTTCTCACTGTGCGTCAGAAGAACATCTGCAGATACCGGCATCAACCTCACACTCACTAGGGTATTTTGTAATTAGACTGTAAACTTCCAACCAGGGGGCGTTTTGAGTTCTGAAGCTATGTGGCATATGCCAGTTTGAGTCACCAGACACTCTAGGGAGGCGAGTGGTTAAAAGGAATGTCGCAAACTGTGAAACTGAGTTTATTAGGGTAAATAAATCAACCTCATACAAAGAGGAGCTTCTCGTTTTCCCTTAAAGATGCACTCTGGAATCTTAAGAACAAATTTGTAACAGATTGCGAGAATTGGATCTGTAAACATATCACAAAAAAAATGCAAAATTCTGACAATATCATAAGAATTGTAAAATTTGGGAACATATATCACAAAATGGATGACTTAGTACACAAATAACGGTGAAGGCCTTTTGGCTGATGAGCACCACTTTCAAAACTACTGGCTGAAATTATACAAATATTTGAGAATCATTCCTTAACATGATAGAAAGAACTATCAGGAGAGCAAGGCCGGTGCTTTAGCGCTAGATGACATACAGAAAGCAATTAGGGAGCCAGCTAGGAGAAGTTGCATGTCATGTGTCACTTTTTTAATACATTTTTATAAGAAATGAGCTGCCTGACAGCCGACATCCTTCTTTCAAATATGTCTTTTCCTGTTCATACACTGTTAAAATGAAGTGCTTTGTAATACCAAAACTACTGGCAAGCAACTGAGCAGCCACCAACGTAAAGGAGACGAAACCGTAACTTTGCTGTAGTATTGAAACATGGCCCTGAGATGTTCTGAAACATTACATGGTGTGTTGTAACACCACTTAATCACGTATGGTGCAACACCTCGCCAAGGACTGGTAGCACTAACAGGAAAGGTTGAAAACACAAGAAGCTTACACACGAAGAAAGAAAAGTACATCTATATTAATAGTCATATATTAATAGTCATATAGATGTACACTTTCCGTCTTCAAGCATGCATACAACATTGTGTAAAATAATGAATAAGTCTAAAATGTTTGAATTACCCACGGTCCTCTGAAAACAGAGCCACGTGTCAAGGTAAGAAGTGCAAAGAGATTTAAACCAGACTTCCAATGAGATCAATCACTCAATTTCCTCCATCTTTTGAGCAACATATTACGTTTATTTTTAAATGTTGGGGTAAAATGAAATTAACAAATCATTGAAACGACTTGCATACATTTTTTGTCAAATTCATCATTATTTTTACAGTGTGGCTGTGTGGTTGAGTGTATAAAATACCAATTAAATTCCAATTAAATGTACCATCTTACTACCCCAGAGGTCGGGGGTTCAATTCCCGCTTCCGCCTGTTCCACTGTCACTCAAATAAAATAAAATAAAATAAAATCACATTTATTTATATAGCCCTTCGTACATCAGCTGATATCTCAAAGTGCTGTACAGAAACCCAGCCTAAAACCCCAAACAGCAAGCAATGCAGGTGTAGAAGCACGGTGGCTAGGAAAAACTCCCTAGGCCAAAGCCTAGGAAGAAACCTAGAGAGGAACCAGGTTATGTGGGGTGGCCAGTCCTCTTCTGGCTGTGCCGGGTGGAGATTATAACAGAACATGGCCAAGATGTTCAAATGTTCATAAATGACCAGCATGGTCGTATAATAATAAGGCAGAACAGTTTAAACTGGAGCAGCAGCACGGTCAGGTGGACTGGGGACAGCAAGGAGTCATCATGTCAGGTAGTCCTGGGGCATGGTCCTAGGGCTCAGGTCCTCCGAGAGAGAGAAAGAAAGAGAGAAGGAGAGAATTAGAGAACGCACACTTAGATTCACACAGGACACCTAATAGGACAGGAGAAGTACTCCAGATATAACAAACTGACTCTAGCCCCCCGACACATAAACTACTGCAGCATAAATACTGGAGGCTGAGACAGGAGGGGTCAGGAGACACTGTGGCCCCATCCGAGGACACCCCCAGACAGGGCCAAACAGTCCTCCTTCTCTGTCTCCTGTTTCTAATCAGTCTAAAGAATTTAGACAAAAAAAATCCATATTCCCTTATCATCAAATCAATATTGAGGCTATAAACCATTTGCATTGATTTACCATTTGATTGTATGAGAGGCACAGTCTGCAAAAATATTGTTTTGTGTTTTGATGCTACCTTTTACATAAACTGAAACCCCAAAAAGTGTCTTCACAACATTATCTTAAAAACACCAATATTCAGATTTAAGAACCACTTTGGGTGTTTCAGAGTACTTCTATTGTCTTAAACCACTTTCTGTGTATCATAACACTTGCATTAGGTTTACATTCAAACACCCTCCAAACACCAGATCTCAGGCTAGGTACACTACCTTTCACGGTTTCATTACACAATCATAGTGTTTTGAGAATATTTTGACAGCGTATAACTGAACAGGACAATCCTCCTTTCTCTTTCTCTCTTAAATATACACACCTCCCTCTCACCCCATCATCCGAGGTGACATTGGAGAGGGCTGTGCTCCTCACACCTTCAGCAAGCTATCACCAGCAGCCCAAAGGCATTACAGACCTGTCCTGGCCTGTGGTGTAGTCATCACAGCTGTTGAGGAACCAGCACTTGACCACACTACACTTCAACACCATCACCCCCGTCGCCTTGGCAACGTGATTAAATAATTACACACCATTCTATGGACATCAGGGTTCAACCCAGTTCAACAGTAATATTCACATGTGTAGAGACTGCACTTTTGATAGCATCAGTAAAGCCTGTCAAACTGACAGGGACAGGCCAAATAGTCTGAGTGCATGAGTGCTCTGTTCGGCAGGCTAAACTTGGAGTGCATGCCTGCTGCCCCATGCCTGCTTATCATCTGATTCCAGATCAGTTTGTCAAAAACATGACCCACTACATTTTATTGTGAATGTGTGTGTGTGTCTACAGTACAGCACACACAGATGCAACCACCTCCACCCAGCTGTGCTGGACACCCTGCTCATGGCACCACACTGCCAGTCTTCATTAGCCAGGCATCATACACCCCCTTTTAACTCACAATGTTACTCGTCATCTCGTGTGTGTGTGCGTGCGTGCGTGCAGATCCGACCCGACCTTATACATATCAAATGCATATGGTTGTTCTCAATATTGTATACATGAACGGACATATTATTCATATGGAGGTAAGTTTTGGTTGAAACGTCACATTCCCTAGCAGTAATCCTAAACTAATTGTCCATGTTCTAAAATCCATTCATGTACTATTTATTAAGCTTTCCTGACTGCTTTGCTCGTGGTCATAGCGGGGGAAACTATCAAGACTCATATTGTTTAATAAACCATACCCGTAGACATACGATGCATAATGTAGTAATCCATAATGGTACTTAAAAGCAATCATGAATCACATACAATGTTGTTGTTTTGTAATAGAATAGAAAATAGTCATGTGTAAACTATGGCTGCCAAAGTTTACACATGACGCTGATCTGGACAGCAACTCGACAAGTAACATCTAATAAATGACAACAAATTGGATACATATTACAGGATCGTGCGGGAGAGATGCAGGATGCCCATGCAGTAATGATGTTCCACATCAGTGCTTGTCTAATTGAAGCTACAGCGTGGCTCTGCTGGAACATTTATAGGAGCGAGTGGAATAATTCGCTGTCAGTCACCGG
Source organism: Oncorhynchus gorbuscha (assembly GCF_021184085.1). Classification (NCBI taxonomy): domain Eukaryota; kingdom Metazoa; phylum Chordata; class Actinopteri; order Salmoniformes; family Salmonidae; genus Oncorhynchus; species Oncorhynchus gorbuscha. The sequence continues at coordinate 8,319,456 of NC_060196.1, read as the reverse complement.
TGCAGCGCGCGTCTGGGGCGGGCTCTCTCTGTGCCCCCGCTCTCCAAGACCGCTGAGATGTCTGTGAATGTGTCAAGAATATGTACAGCTGCCGAGCGCTACCCCACATTACTGGTGTTCCTACTTTAGAGTCGTATTCCAGAATGTACTATGCTCTCTTGTTGATGTCGTTGCTAGGTCGGTAAAAACCTGTCCAGTTATGAGTAGTGAAGTCGATTAGTAATATGTGGGATTCCGAAACTGTTATGCGTTTGCGTTTACCGTGCGCCACGAGCCTGCCGCGTGTTGGATTGTGTCGACATCAGTTGGAGCACTGTCCACGGTGCTGAAAGTCAAGAGCCTTACCCTAAGTGGCGAACAGAGGCAGCTGAGGCGTTCCCGGGTATATGTATATGCAACTCAAATCTTGAGATGACGCGGAAAAGGCTGCAATCTGTAGCTGTATGGGGATTCTTCGCGTGGGAAATAGCTGTGTTGCTAAGGTAAGGAAGGGAGTTCGGCAGCAGCCAACATTACGCGGCTTGATTTACTCACACTGATTGTTGAAGTTTCCGAACTGTTTGATTCATGTTAGGTGCTTTGATTGCGCCAATGACTTGAGTGGTTCGCAAATAGGCTATATGACCCTAAAACACTGGAAGCGTTTAATACGGAGTGGATTTTCCTCTCAAATTTGTGGATTAGGCTACAGGCACATAGATATAAGAATCATATCAAGTACAAAAGCCTCTAAGAGAATCACCTATGCATGATGTCTTATCTCGACAAACACACATGTGGTGATCCTTCCGCGAGGGATTCTGGCCATTGCCCAACAAATCAGTCAGAAACGGTGCGATCATGATGCACGCGTCCTTTAGTATTCGTGATAAGTGAATTACATTTCTGTCTGTATTCAATTTAGACCCTGTAAACTGTCTGCGTATTCCTCAAATCCCCGTTTCCCAGGAATTCGATCGGCATGCTCGGTGTGCTGATCTGATCTTGACGAGGATTTCTCTTCTCACTCTCTCAGTAACAGGTTCCGTTATCGAGAAATCTCATGGAATAGATTTCTGGGCCGAGATCAAAGAAAAAGCCGCTTGAATTATCCAAATAAATTGTATATTTGCCTGCAATCCGAATGAGCAGAATTATCTCTATATATGTAACACCTTAAATGATTGACAGTTCATTAACGATTAAACACTATGGGCTATTGTGAAAGTGAAGGTATTTGTAGATCAAATTATAACATAAGCTTTCTCACATAGAAGCAATCTTTATAGTGCAATTATGGTCCCAGCCAGCCACTGTCAGTTGTTATGTAATACAACATGCTGGAGAGGCTGGTGTGTTGGATTTGGTCAAATCTTAAGGTTTTAATAGTAAAGCTCTCTCTCTCTCTCTCTCTCTCTCTCTCTCTCTCTCTCTCTCTCTCTCTCTCTCTCTCTCTCTCTCTCTCTCTCTCTCTCTCTCTCTCTCTCTCTCTCTCTCTCTCTCTCTCTCTCTCTCTCTCTCTCTCTCTCTCTCTCTCTCTCTCTCTCTCTCTCTCTCTCTCTCTCTCTCTCTCTCTCTCTCTCTCTCTCTCTCTCTCTCTCTCTCTCTCTCTCTCTCTCTCTCTCTCTCTCTCTCTCTCTCTCTCTCTCTCTCTCTCTCTCTCTCTCTCTCTCTCTCTCTCTCTCTCTCTCTCTCTCTCTCTCTCTCTCTCTCTCTCTCTCTCTCTCTCTCTCTCTCTCTCTCTCTCTCTCTCTCTCTCTCTCTCTCTCTCTCTCTCTCTCTCTCTCTCTCTCTCTCTCTCTCTCTCTCTCTCTCTCTCTCTCTCTCTCTCTCTCTCTCTCTCTCTCTCTCTCTCTCTCTCTCTCTCTCTCTCTCTCTCTCTCTCTCTCTCTCTCTCTCTCTCTCTCTCTCTCTCTCTCTCTCTCTCTCTCTCTCTCTCTCTCTCTCTCTCTCTCTCTCTCTCTCTCTCTCTCTCTCTCTCTTTTCTCTCTCGCTCTCTCTCTCTCTCTCTCTCTCTCTCTCTCTCTCTCTCTCTCTCTCTCTCTCTCTCTCTCTCTCTCTCTCTCTCTCTCTCTCTCTCTCTCTCTCTCTCTCTCTCTCTCTCTCTCTCTCTCTTTTAGCTGTTTTCAAATACCATGATCAGAGTCTTTAAGGTTAATAATCCTGGCTCCATAGTTGCTATGAGCGTTCTGTGTCACACGGGACAGCAATAATACAACGCCTCCTGACCTTTAGACAACAGCTTTGATGAACTGAACGTCTTAATTATTGAGCGCTCTGTAGCAGGTTTTCATCCAGGATCGCTCAGTACTTTGCTCCGTTCATCTTTGCATTGGATCCTGACTAGTCTCCCAGTACCTGCCGCTGAAAAACATCCCCACAGCATGATGCTGCCACCACCATGCTTCACCGTAGCGATGGTGTCAGGTTTCCTCTAGAAGTGACACTTGGCATTCAGGCCAAAGAGTTCAATCTTGGTTTCATCAAGCCAGAGAATCTTCTTTCTTAGTGCGGAAAGAAACCGTCGGGGCCCACCCATCTTTACAAAACACACGGCATGTTGCAATGTCTTATTCGTGGCAAGCGGGCTGGACTCCCCTTTCAATAGCTACTCTCTCTCTCTCTAAGGATATCTCTAGCCCGCCCACTTCAATACTCTCTTCCCACTTCAATACTCTCTCCGGCTCTCATTCCTTCCCTGAGCCCTTCTCAACTAAGCACAGTACAACTCCACAGAGGTAATGCAATTGCTGCAAAGTCTAATCCCACTCAAGCCGTGCATCACCAACCACCAACACAAGTCTTCTCATTCAAAGACCCCGTACATGAACCTTCGATCATCCTCCATTATTTAACGACACATTATTCTCGTGTGATGTGTCTGTGATAGTAATGGTCCTCCGCTGGCATCCCCCTGTATTGAATTATTGATATCATGGCTGTGTCCCGAACGGCACCGTAAGCGGTCAAAAGTGGGACACTATTTAGGCTATCGGGTACCATTTGGGATGCAGGCCATGCCTGTTGCCATGTCCCTGACTGGCACACACTGCAATGTGTATTGGTTTAGTGTCAGATCAGAGTCCAAGGAGACTGGAGAGTTTTCTATAGGGTTTATCTATGGGCTGGATCCCAGATAGCACCCTATTCTACTACATTGTGCACTACTTTTGGGCCCTGGTCAAAAATAGTGCACTATGCAGGGAATAGAGTGCCATTTGGGACTCAAATTATGTGTGTAATTAGAATTCAGAGGATATATAGGTCAGATGCTTATTCTTGGTTGAGGGGTCTAGGCTTTAAACACTGTTCTCCCTCATCTTCAATACTCTGGCCGTGCATGGCAGCCAGTCCATGTTTGAGGTTTGTCACTTCACTTGAATGGCGAAAGGGACTCTTTGCACACTGTGTAGGGGAAGCTGAGTACTTACAAATGAAACGGTTATGGGAAAGTCTGTCTATGTTCTGCTGGCCAGATAGATCTTCATCAAGGGAGACATTTCACTTGGGTACCTAGCCTACTGTTTGCAAAGCTTGCACTGTGCCGTGCATTGTGGTCCGCGAGGGGTGCTAGCTTCCCTCTAGAGCAGACCCTTGTCCTGCACTATTGCAATGTGGAGCAACATGAGCAAACGGTCAGAAGCGGCATCAGACAGGGTTGTAGAGTTGGTGGCAAGGGGCATGGTGAAGAGGGTAGGGGTAAGCCCTGGTAGGCACCATTTTAGAGGTGGTGTTCCACTATAAATCTGTTTGTCTTACCAGGGCTGGGAGAGGAGAGAGAGGTGACCTGGCGGGCAGCACTGCCAGGAGAAGTACTGGATTCCATTCTTAGCACTCAAATCAAATCAAATCAAGTTGTATTTGTCACATGCGCCGAATACAACAGGTGTAGTAGACCTTACTGTGAAATGCTTACTGACAAGAAAGGGATGTTTTTCCTGCTTCTCAAAGTTGAATGACCTCCATTTGGGCTCTTATAGGATCTGTTTTTTGAATCCATGTCATTGCTGGACTGCTTACAAAATGGCAGTCTGAGGGAGAGGATGTTGCAGACAGACTGGAGTTTTGGGAGGGGGATTTTTGGAAAGCAGAGCTTTTAATATTTCACTGTAGATTTCATGCTTGGATTCATTCGTGTCCCCCTGCGGACGTTTAGGCAGGCAGTCACTATATTTTGGGGAGTAACTCATGTACACCAGGGTTTCCCTAACCTCTCCTGGAGTCAGCCGACTCCCAGCCCGTTCCATTTATTTCATTTATTCCACAACTGGGAACCTGATTCAACTAATCAAGGGCTACCAGTGCTGAAGCACATCAAATAAGTATAGCTACTTGGCTGTGTGTTCCCGAAGAGAGGTTTGGGGAACACTGATAAACACTAACTGATAGGCTTCTTCAGCCCAGCCTCGTGAGTCATTAACTTAGGACAAAGAGTCTAAATCACTGATAAACGCAAACAACTAGACTTCTTCAGCCCAGCCTCGTGAGTCATTAACTTATGACAAAGACTCTAAATCACTGATAAACGCAAACAACTAGACTTCTTCAGCCCAGCCTCGTGAGTCATTAACTTAGAACAAAGAGTCTTAATCTCCAAATCCTCTGTCGGACAATCTGACATGATTGTCACCAGAACCCATGTGGTGTGTGCATCTACTGTGTGTCCATCCGCCCTCACTGGGACACACACATTAGTTTGTTTTTATCCTCCACTCCATCCCCCGGGGTTTAGTTTGACATGCTCTGTTTTACGTGCACTGCTGTTCTGTACGTGCCTGCTCTGTGGGGATTACTAAATGATCGTTGAGGTAAACAGCGAGTGTTCCCACGCCCCACCGGGCATTACCGTGCCAACCAGTGGGCGTCACACGCAGGCGGTCTACACCACGCAGAGAGAGCGAGCACCCTGGAGGAAACCTATTTAAACTGTCATAAATAGTAATGATGATATGCTCGTTCATCCTAAACGATTTACAGTTCAACACCTAGTCACATTTATACATGTGTCCAATGCAGGAATCAGACATCGTAGGGAGAGCACACTGGAGGGAGCCTGTTCAATCTGTAATCTGATAATATCATATAATATGGTCGTTTAGCAGATGTTTTTTTTACGCAAAAGTGATTAACAGTTGAACATGTAATTATGTTTAGTGTCCCATGCAGGAAATCAAACCAAATCCCAGCTATGGCAGTGCAAACGAACACCATGCTCAGCCAAACATACTGAGGTCACTAAGAAGCACCTTCTTGACTGCTGTCACTCAACTTCATCTCTCTCCTTTTACTATTCAGCACTGACAGTTAAGGTCATGTGTCGAGAGGGAGATGTGCTGCTGTTAGTGGTGGGGGTGTTTTGAGAGGTCAGGTTTCGGTAGTGCGGAACTCTCTCTCTCTGTCTCTCTCTCTCTCTCTCTGTCACAGAGCTTTGACCAATGGTAATACTGTACAGTAATGTGTTATTGGCTGGAAGATACCTTTAACCATTTGACCCCTATTTGGTGTAAAATTCTAAGTGCAAATGTCAGAGCAACCCTTGGGGACTCTGGAATTGGTGTCAATTATCTGGAATCTCTTTGGCTACGTTTACACAGGCAGCACAATTCTGGCCTTTTCTTCACTATCGCTGACCAGCTAGCAATTGTCTTCACTGATACTTTCAACCTCTCCCTGACCCAGTCTGTGATACCTGCATGTTTCAAGCAGACCACCATAGACCATGTGCCCGAGAGGTAACCTGTCTAAATGACTATCGCCCCGTAGCACTCACATCTGTAGCCATGAACTGCTTTAAACGGCTGGTCATGGCTCACATTAACGCCATCGTCCCAGATACCCTGGACCCACTCCAATTTGCATACCGCCCCAACAGATCTACAGATGACGCAATCTCTATTGCACTCCACACCTCTATACCAGGCGGTGTCAGAAGGAGGCCCTAAAAATGGTCGAAGACTCCAGCCACCCAAGTCATAGACTGTTCTCTCTGCAACCACACTGCAAGTGGTACTGATGCACCAAGTCTGGAACCAACAGAACCCTGAACAGCTTCTACCCCCAAGCCATAAGACTGATAAATAGTTTAATAGTTAACCAAATAGCTACCTGGACTAACTTTTTTGACTCATCACATACACTGCTGCTACTGCTTATTATCTATCCTGTTGCCTCGTCACTTTACCCCTACCTATATGTACATATCTATCTCAATTACCTCGTACCCCTACACATCAACTTGGTACTGGTACCCTGTGTATATAGCTTGTTATTGTTACTCATTGTGGATTTATCCCTCGTGTTATTATTTGTTCTATTATGTTTGAAATCTTTCTCGCTGCATTGTTAGGACGGGCCCGTAAGTAAGCATTTCACTGTTAGTCTATTAACCTATGTGAGATGGAACAAAAATGTGACTTGATTTAAATTTGGTCTTTTTGACCAATCCGATCAGCTTCTGATGTGGAAAGATCTGAAGTGATTGGTCAAAAGACCATTAAGTGGAGAAAAAAATATATCAGAATTGGGCTGTCTCTGTAAAAACAGCCTTAGTTTATTAGCCTACATCCCAAATGACAACCTTTTCACTATAGTGAACAACTTTTGATCAGAGCCCTATGTCAAAAGTAGTTCACCATATAGTGAATAGGGTGTCATTTGGGACGTAGACTTTTCCCTCTAGTGTATTTACAGGCGTGTATCAATCCAATGTGGAAGAATACAAGATGTGACAATAAAGCTGGATGTTGTGATAGTGCTCACCACTTTTCCCCAAAACATAGATTGCCTAAGGGTTGAAATTGGTTTTGAATGGTGTGCGCTTGTGTGTGTCTGACTTGGTCGTGTCTTCCAGAGCTTGCGGTCTCTCTGGCCCCTGCACTTTATTTGTCGTCATGAATGTGGCCACACTGGCTTGCTGACTCATATAACTGACTCATGAATGTGTCTTACACACACAAACACATACACACACTCACACACAGAGTGACTCAACCCTCTGTATCAGGGCGATTGAGTGAGTGGCCTGTGACGAGGTGCTGGACAGGCCTGACAGGGTCTTCAGTAAGCAATAAGGCAGGAGAACCTGGGGATTATCATGTGATAACACCCGACGGGAAGCCCTTAGATGGGAGTTACAGCCCTTAAGAGGGAGTTACAGCCCTTAGGAGGGAGTTACAGCCCTTAGATTGGAGTTACAGCCCTTAGGAGGGAGTTACAATCCTTAGATTGGAGTTACAGCCCTTAGATTGGAGTTACAGCCCTAAGATTGGAGTTACAGCCCTTAGATGGGAGTTACAGCCCTTAGGATGGAGTTACAGCCCTTCGATGGGAGTTACAGCCCTTAGATGGGAGGTACAGCCCTTAGATGGGAGTTACAGCCTTTAGGAGGGAGTTACAGTCCTTAGATGGGAGTTACAGCCCTTAGGAGGGAGTTACAGCCCTTAGATTGGAGTTACAGCCCTTAGATGGGAGTTACAGCCCTTAGATGGGAGTTACAGCCCTTAGATGGGAGTTACAGCCCTTAGATTGGAGTTACAGCCCTTAGGAGGGAGTTACAGCCCTTAGATTGGAGTTACAGCCCTTAGATGGGAGTTACAGCCCTTAGATTGGAGTTACAGCCCTTAGATGGGGGTTACAGCCCTTAGATGGGAGTTACAGCCCTTAGAAGGGAGTTACAGCCCTTAGATGGGAGTTACAGCCCTTAGATGGGAGTTACAACCCTTAGATGGGAGTTACAGCCCTTAGATGGGAGTTACAGCCCTTAGATGGGAGTTACAACCCTTAGATGGGAGTTACAGCCCTTAGATGGGAGTTACAACCCTTAGATGGGAGTTACAGTCCTTAGGAGGGAGTTACAGCCCTTAGATGGGAGTTACAGCCCTTAGATGGTAGTTACAGCCCTTAGGAGGGAGTTACAGCCCTTAGATGGGAGTTACAGCCCTTAGGAGGGAATTTACATCCCTTAGATGGGAGTTACAGCCCCTTAGATGGGAGTTACAGCCCTTAGGAGGGAGTTCCTTGTTTCTTGGGCCTTATTTCATTATAAAATGGTTGTCTACATATAAAAAAAATATGAACAACATGTTTTCAGAAATGTTGTTATATTGAGTAAATTTGTAAATTAATATTTCCGCCATGCAAAAGTCAGTGGTTAGTTCTGAGATTGTGAAGTTGTTAGCCAAATGGGCTGGTTGTTGATTCTATCCATTCTGTTTGCAGTGAGTAGCGATGTTAAACAAATCACTGGCATGCAGCTATAGAAGGGTTGGCTGACAACATCACTGATGCGTGTGCTTCAATGGGGCAGAAGGCCGTGAGTTGTTGTGATTCTGGATGGCCAGATAGCTAGAGACAATGACAAGAAGCTGCAATGTGTGGAGTCGTAGGTGGTTCGTTTCAGCTAGTTTTATATTTTTCTTTGTTACCATGACTTCTTTTGAAGTGTTTTGACAGATGTCATGTCCATGCTAATATGCCCAAAATCTGCTGGCTAGCTAACCAACAACTGTAATGATGTATTTGAGAACCAACAAGTGCTCATTGTGCAAATTTATTTATGTTTTCAATAAACATCGGAGACAAAATCTAGTTTACATGTTTCAAGTTTTAATGTCACGTGCACAAGTACAGTGAAATGACTTTATTGCTCCAGACCCAACAATGCAGTGATCAATATCAATGTAGCACTAAAAATAACAAGGTAGAACAAAAACACACGAGAGAAAAATAATAAAAATAAGGACAAGAGAAAGTAAGAAGCTGTACACATTTACATTATGCGGGGATACAAGAGTGGTAGAGGTAGATACTGTAGGTATAGGGGCAAGGTGACTAGGCATCAGGATATATATGTGTGTGTGTGTGTGTGTGTGTGTGTGTGTGTGTGTGTGTGTGTGTGTGTGTGTGTGTGTGTGTGTGTGTGTGTGTGTGTGTGTGTGTGTGTGTGTGTGTGTGTGTGTGTGTGTGTGTGTGTGTGTGTGTGTGTGTGTGTGTGTGTGTGTGTGTGGAGTCAGTATAAATGTGTGAGCCTGTTATGTGTTATGTGTGTGTTGGAGTGTCAGTGAGTGTGTGTGTGTGTGTGTGTGTGTGTGTGTGTGTGTGTGTGTGTGTGTGTGTGTGTGTGTGTGTGTGTGTGTGTGTGTGTGTGTGTGTGTGTGTGTGTGTGTGTGTGTGTGTGTGTGTGTGTGTGTGTGTGTGTGTGTGTGTGTGTGTGTGTGTGTGTGTGTGTGTGTGTGTGTGTGTGTGCGTGTGTAGAGTCAGTATAAATGTGTGAGCCTGTTATGTGTGTGTTGGAGTGTCAGTGAGTGTGTAGAGTCCTGTGTGTGTGTGTGTGTGTGTGTGTGTGTGTGTGTGTGTGTGTGTGTGTGTGTGTGTGTGTGTGTGTGTGTGTGTGTGTGTGTGTGTGTGTGTGTGTGTGTGTGTGTGTGTGTGTGTGTGTGTGTGTGTGGAGTCAGTATAAATGTGTGTGTGTGTGTGTGTGTGTGTGTGTGTGTGTGTGTGTGTGTGTGTGTGTGTGTGTGTGTGTGTGTGTGTGTGTGTGTGTGTGTGTGTGTGTGTGTGTGTGTGTGTGTGTGTGTGTGTGTGTGTGTGTGTGTGTGTGTGTGTGTGTGTGCGTGTGTAGAGTCAGTATAAATGTGTGAGCCTGTTATGTGTGTGTTGGAGTGTCAGTGAGTGTGTAGAGTCCTGTGTGTGTGTGTGTGTGTGTGTGTGTGTGTGTGTGTGTGTGTGTGTGTGTGTGTGTGTGTGTGTGTGTGTGTGTGTGTGTGTGTGTGTGTGTGTGTGTGTGTGTGTGTGTGTGTGTGTGTGTGTGTGTGTGTGTGTGTGTGTGTAGAGTCAGTATAAATGTGTGAGCCTGTTATGTGTGTGTTGGAGTGTCAGTGAGTGTGTAGAGTCCTGTGTGTGTGCATATAGACAGTGCAAAAATGTAATAAAACAATCTAAGGCGAACCGTCTGTTTTGTTTAGTTGCGCTATGCATCGGTTTTGTTGCTAAGCAACCACGTTATCTATGTTATCTAGCTAGCCCACTAAATCGCACCAAGCAGCTGAAATGACAGCCAACTATGTGCACTTCCAATTCTTTGGATATATCCATTAATGATCCTTATAAATGAATTGGCGTGGATAAGAGAAGCTGTCAGCCTCCTCACGTTCATATGCATGGCACAGTGGAGATCACAAAAAAGGTCAGGCAGACAGCAAGGTTCAGACAAATCTCAACTGTTGCGAACCAAATGCTAGCCTGGTAGCATGGTGAAATATTGTCTAGACACTTTTTTTCCACGGGAGATGAAGCTTATAAATTGACGGCTGAGGGAAAGTGGATGTGCATTGATCAATCTAATGGAACTGTTAACAGGCATTTCCTGGATAATTTGGGGGTTGTGGTGCTATAACTCCCTGCTATCAACCAATCGGCTTCCAGGATCCAAACAACCCGTTTTAAAATATGTCATAGCAGCTCACCTGGTCACTGTGCTCTAACATGAAGTTCCAGGAGATACGCTCTGGAAGATAGATATCTGCCTGATAGAACTACCAAACATGTCCTAGGAGATACTCTCTGGAAGATATATATATGCCTGCTAGAACTTCCAACCATGTCCCAGGAGATAAGCTCTGGAAGATAGATATCTGCCTGCTAGAACTTCCAACCATGTCCCAGGAGATAAGCTCTGGAAGATAGATATCTGCCTGCTAGAACTTCTAACCATGTCCCAGGAGATAAGCTCTGGAAGATAGATATCTGCCTGCTAGAACTTCCAACCATGTCCCAGAAGATAAGCTCTGGAAGATAGATATCTGCCTGCTAGAACTACCAACCATGTCCCAGGAGATAAGCTCTGGAAGATAGATATCTGCCTGCTAGAACTACCAACACTCACAAAGCCTGATAGTGGCTCTTCTAAAGCACTGTTATAAAGCTTTAAGGAGGTTGGAAGATGTGGTTATGATCTAAGCTCTGGTAGATATCCACCTGCTGCCATAGAACTAACAACACTTTTAACACAGTCTGGCTGGTGTCCCAGTGGACGCTCTAATCTAAAGTACTGGTATGCAGCTGGAAGGTTTTTGAGATACATGTGACTGTGATGTAAGGTTCTGGATATGAGAGGGAAAAGAGCTGTTTTACAAGAGGCACTATGGATTTTTGCCTTGTTGCATATCTACACCAGCTAGCTACTGTACATCACCTTGAGCCTGAGTCAATTGGACATTTCCCTCTTCCTACTTCAGCTTTAACTCGGAGATATACGGATAGCTAAGTGACTATACGTCTGCATGGTACTTGATGTATGAGTGGATACGACAGTATAAACGTCTCCTCATCCCCCCCTATATGATGCTAGGGCCGATGTGAAACCACATCTGTGCCCTCTCTCTCTCCAGATAGGGCGACTCACTGGCTGCTCGCTGGAGCGGAATGTTCCGGGTGCAGGGCAAGGGGCATGAGGCATGAGGCGGGCATCTACAGATAACTGCTCATTTATAGTCTTGGTCTATTATAGTACACTTCTTTTGACCAGGGCCCAGCCATAGTTCCTCTGCTCCATTATACTGTAGCTATACTTCCAGGTGTGTTTGGGGACAATTCTATAACGTATTTTTATGTCTCCCCACTAACTCATAGTTTCTATGCTTCAGCAGTGGCTCTGCCATTCTAACTCTACTTGAATGTGCGCTTTGGGACAATTCCGTTATATGTTTTTCAGTGTCTGATTTGCCCCGCTTAGGGACATATCCATTATGTTTTACCATTGACTACATTAGCACATAGAAGCCGTACGCTTGACGCCGCTGGCTCTCTGACTCTCAGTAAGAACTCTCTCAGCGAAGAGAGAGAGAAGAGAATCTGGGGGTCTTAAACTCGATCCGCTCCCTTCCTCCCCCCTCCGTCGGCCTTGTGTCACTGACTTTTAACGGATAGATTAAGGAGGGGAAGTGTTGAGTTATTGATGACGTTTGCTGGACGCGTCACTCGTTGCCCCAACGCTCTTTTCTTCTTGAAGTTATTTTCTCTCTCTTTCCCCCATCTCTCTGTATGGGCACCCCCCTTTTTTTCTGTCTCTCCCTTTCTCTGTCTTTTTGCTGGGTGAAAATCTTCATAGCTGCCTCTGGAAATCAGAGCCAAAGCAGAAGCAGCTAGCTGGCCTAGTAAGCTGCTTAAAACTATGTTTATTTAAGTTATCTCAGAGCTATGGAGGATCTGGAGCAGAAACATTCAGGCCTGATTTCACTGTATGGCAGCACTAGCTTAATGCTAATGCTATGCACACACACACACACACACATATATATATATATATATATATATATATATATATATATATATATATATATATATATATATATATATATATATAATGACACAGTGCATTCGGAAAGTATTTAGACCCCTTGACTTTTTCCACTTTTTGTTACTTTACAGCCTTATTGTGTGTGTGTGTGTGTGTGTGTGTGTGTGTGTGTGTGTGTGTGTGTGTGTGTGTGTGTGTGTGTGTGTGTGTGTGTGTGTGTGTGTGTGTGTGTGTGTGTGTGTGTGTGTGTGTGTGTGTGTGTGTGTGTGTGTGTGTGTGTGTGTGTGTGTGTGTGAATTGAATATTAATCTGAATTTGTAATGATGCAAAACTCCACCTTTTCTTCTTGAATTATGATGAAACACTCTTTTCATGCAATAAACATTATGTTCTGTAGATAACAGGATTCATAATGGTTTTGACATAAAGAGGTTAATAACGCCTTAGCTCACTTAAAACCCAACTCACCAGTGTAGAATGTGGAGACACATACAGGAACAATGTTAATATTAAGTCGAAGAAAGCCCCTCTTTTGACAGAGGATATGTTTTTGTGTTGACAGTGATTCAACCCCTCTGTGTTCTGTAGATAACCAAGTGGTAGAGTGAATAGCCCAGTGTTCTGTAGATAACCAAGTGGTAGAGTGTATAGCCCAGTGTTCTGTAGATAACCAAGTGGTAGAGTGAATAGCCCAGTGTTCTGTAGATAACCAAGTGGTAGAGTGTATAGCCCAGTGTTCTGTAGATAACCAAGTGGTAGAGTGTATAGCCCAGTGTTCTGTAGATAACCAAGTGGTAGAGTGAATAGCCCAGTGTTCTGTAGATAACCAAGTGGTAGAGTGAATAGCCCAGTGTTCTGTAGATAACCAAGTGATAGAATGTATAGCCCAGTGTTCTGTAGATAGCCAAGTGGTAGAGTGTATAGCCCAGTGTTCTGTAGATAAACAAGTGGTAGAGTGGATAGCCCAGTGTTCTGTAGATAACCAAGTGGTAGAGTGGATAGCCCAGTGTTCTGTAGATAACCAAGTGGTAGAGTGGATAGCCCAGTGTTCTGTAGATAACCAAGTGGTAGAGTGAATAGCCCAGTGTTCTGTAGATAACCAAGTGGTAGAGTGTATAGCCCAGTGTTCTGTAGATAACCAAGTGGTAGAGTGAATAGCCCAGTGTTCTGTAGATAACCAAGTGGTAGAGTGTATAGCCCAGTGTTCTGTAGATAACCAAGTGGTAGAGTGTAGAGCCCAGTGTTCTGTAGATAACCAAGTGGTAGAGTGAATAGCCCAGTGTTCTGTAGATAACCAAGTGGTAGAGTGAATAGCCCAGTGTTCTGTAGATAACCAAGTGGTAGAGTGTATAGCCCAGTGTTCTGTAGATAACCAAGTGGTAGAGTGTATAGCCCAGTGTTCTGTAGATAACCAAGTGGTAGAGTGTATAGCCCAGTGTTCTGTAGATAACCAAGTGGTAGAGTGGATAGCCCAGTGTTCTGTAGATAACCAAGTGGTAGAGTGGATAGCCCAGTGTTCTGTAGATAACCAAGTGGTAGAGTGAATAGCCCAGTGTTCTGTAGATAACCAAGTGGTAGAGTGAATAGCCCAGTGTTCTGTAGATAACCAAGTGGTAGAGTGAATAGCCCAGTGTTCTGTAGATAACCAAGTGGTAGAGTGAATAGCCCAGTGTTCTGTAGATAACCAAGTGGTAGAGTGAATAGCCCAGTGTTCTGTAGATAACCAAGTGGTAGAGTGAATAGCCCAGTGTTCTGTAGATAACCAAGTGGTAGAGTGAATAGCCCAGTGTTCTGTAGATAACCAAGTGGTAGAGTGAATAGCCCAGTGTTCTGTAGATAACCAAGTGGTAGAGTGAATAGCCCAGTGTTCTGTAGATAACCAAGTGGTAGAGTGAATAGCCCAGTGTTCAGTGGCCTACTGAGTTGACTGAGTGAGCACATCAAGAGTGAGTCAGGGTCAGGCATGGCTGCACTGAACACACACACACACACACACACACACACACACACACACACACACACACACACACACACACACACACACACACACACACACACACACACACACATACATACATACATACATACATACATACATACATACATACATACATACATACATACATACATACATACATACATACATACATACATACATACATACATACATACATACATACATACATACATACATACATACATACTGTCACGTTCTGACCTTTATTTCCTTTGTTTTGTCATTATTTAGTATGGTCAGGGCGTGAGTTGGGGTGGGCAGTCTATGTTTGTTTTTCTATGATTTTGGGATTTCTATGTTTCGGCCTAGTATGGTTCTCAATCAGAGGCAGGTGTCATTAGTTGTCTCTGATTGAGAATCATACTTAGGTAGCCTGGGTTTCACTGTTTGTTTATGGATGTTTGTTTCCGTGTCTGTTTTTCACCACACGGTACTGTTTTGGTTTTCGTTCGTTTTCACGTTCATTGTTTTTATATTCAGTTGTGTTCATGTTGAGTATTTCTTATAAAAGAACCATTGACACTTACCACTCCGCATATTGGTCCTCCGATCCTTCTCTCCTCTCCTCTTCAGACGAAGAGGAGGAAAGCCCTTACATACATACATACATACGTACATACATACATACATACATACATACATACATACATACATACATACATACATACATACATACATACATACATACATACATACATACATACATACATACATACATACATACATACATACATACATACATACATACATACATACATACATACATACATACATACATACATACATACATACATACATACACTGGTACATACATACACACATACACACTGGGCTTTGTCATATGGCACACTGCCAAAACATTCCCAAGCAGACCTTTATTTCACCCTTTAGCTTTTAGAAATCGAGTGAACTGGACACTGAAGCAGTTATCCTGACAGCTTGTTATATGAATCCTACAAAGATACAAGAAAACAATGGAAACTAACCCAACCTGGGTAGTTTTTAATTTCTACTTACTTCCATACAACTGCATGACCTGAGGAGGTAGGGTCAGTGAGCGACTGAGCAAGCAAGCGAAAGGGCCAGACGGTTAGCCCAAAATAATCACGTCGTGCCACTCCGCAGGCATCTCTTTACCCATGGCTGTGCCTGTGACTCTGCCATTTGAGCGAATCCCAAACAGCTGGGCTGCAGCCTGTCGCGTTCTCTTGTGAGGCAGGCCAGTCCGGTGTCACCCCCCGTTGAGTTGTCATCCCCTTCGTCCGTAACCCTCCGTGACACGCAGGGGTATCACAGGGGGCAAGGGGGAATGATGCAAGGTCAAGAGGTCATCGGGCACCGCTGGCCATGCTGGCATGTTGCCTGAGGGGTTGGAGGGTCAGTGTCAGCCTAGTGTCGACTCAGCGTGTCTGCATCTTATTGTATGTGTGTCTTTGTGCATGTGTGTGTGTGTGTGTGTGTGTGTGTGTGTGTGTGTGTGTGTGTGTGTGTGTGTGTGTGTGTGTGTGTGTGTGTGTGTGTGTGTGTGTGTGTGTGTGTGTGTGTGTGTGTGTGTGTGTGTGTGTGTGTGTGTGTGTGTGACAGGCATGACCCTCATTGTAATGTCCTTGTGGGAACAAGAGTACAAATGACACTCCGGAGAGGAGAGCATGTCGCAGAAGATGAGAAATGCAAGCGAAGGCCCGCTGTTTTGTCACTAGTCATTGTAATCAGACAAGGGAGAGGCCTGGCTGGAGCTAAGGGAAAGAGAAGGCAGTATTTTACGACCACAAAACGACGTCAAATACTATTTGTCTCTCAGACTGGATATCTCTTTGGCTTGCTGAATGATATGAACAGCAAGCTTTTTTTTCTGCATATAAGAAGTCTTAGATATATAGAAACAATTATCACATAATCCCAAATATTTTTCCCACCACAATATGTATTATACCCTGCTGGAGCAGATCTGAATGGCTTCTTCTTCGGTGGTTGAGGTTTCAGGCAAAACTGGTGTTATATCGTAAAGGTGAATCACGCTGTGCATTTGACAGGTACTGAAAATAAGGCGGGTAAAGCCCAAGATGAGCTTAGTGTGAGCCTGCTTCATATGCAGGCGGCTGAGAAGGAAGCAAGGATCTGGAGGGAGGCTTTAAATATACCTGGTAACAATTAGACTTCACAAGGAATCATTTTGACTGTGTATCACTTAGGCTAGAGAGACTAGAGCATCGCTATGGCAATAAGACTCGGGGGTGGTTCGTATTCTTGGGGCTTTATGTTTATTAAAGAAATTCATCAATAGCCGTGAGTAATTTCTGAGACAAACTGCTCATCATGTGGGTTGACTGAAAATAAATAAACTCACTGAGAGTTCTCCATGCACAAATTAAGTTTACTCAAGTCATTATTGTGAGTTTTTGTCAACATAAATGCTGCAGTTGTTGCTCTTTGGGGTCCTCGAGCTACACAGGGATGGTTTTTACGTTTCAATATGAACTTAATGTTACAGACTAGTAGGAATGAAATATAACAACTTCTTCGCAACTTAGTTGGTTTGTGATAGATATATTTTCGTAATGATTCCTTGAAAATACACCATGCAAATCATTTGGTATAAGCTACACAAAAGGTCATGCTAGCCCTAATACTGTACATGTATTGTAACTACACTATTATAGGTCATCATAGTCTAGCACTTGTTATCATGTGCTCAAATCCCCTCAAAAGCACACAGCTGAAGTCAATTCCCCCCTCTAGGGTGTGAACAAAGACCCCGTACTGGAGGAATCTTTCTTCAACAAGTCGGATGGGACGGATTTACTCCAGACACCCGACAAGGCCCACATCCCCATCCTTCGCAGGAGGAATAGACGGGAGGTATCGTGGACGACGGTCCGGGTGCCTTGTAAGGATCCGTCGCCGAGAGGGTAATCTACCTTTACCATCGGTCCAATTAGCCAACTTACAATCAATCAATAATAAAATAGACAAACTACAAGCACGTATATCATACCAATGGGACATTAAAAACGGTAATATATTGTGTTTCATGGAGTCGTGGCTGAACGACGACATGATTAACATACAGCTGCCGGGTTTTAAGCTTATTCGGCAGGATAGAAGAGCGGTGTAACAAAACTCTCCGTCGTCTGAGGAGGAGTAGGAAGGATCGGACCAATATGCAGCGTCGTAAGTGTCCATGTTAATTCATTAGACTGAACACACAAAACAAAATAACAAAGTGAATACACAAAACAGAAAACAACGGCGAAACCAGGCTGCCTAAGTATGGTTCTCAATCAGAGACAACGATTGACAGCTGCCTCTGATTGGGAACCATACCAGGCCAAACACATAGAAATACAAACGTAGAACAAAACATGGAATGCCCACCCCAACTCACGCCCTAACCAACCTAAAATAGAGATATAAAAAATTGAACTAAGGTCAGGTCGTGACAATCGGCCTCTGGTAAGACAAGGGGATGCGGCCTAAGCATATTTGTAAACAATAGCTGGTGCACAAAATCTAAGAAAGTCTCAAGGTTTTACTCGCCTAAGGTAGAGTATCTCATGATAAGCTGTAGACTACACTATTTACCAAGAGAGTT
Source organism: Oncorhynchus gorbuscha (assembly GCF_021184085.1). NCBI lineage: Eukaryota > Metazoa > Chordata > Actinopteri > Salmoniformes > Salmonidae > Oncorhynchus > Oncorhynchus gorbuscha. The sequence goes on along the minus strand of NC_060196.1, from coordinate 8,301,573 downwards.
TACATCTACATTTTTTGTAGCTGTCTATATACCACCGCTGTCACGCCCTGGTCGAAGTATTTTGTGTTTATCTTCATTTATTTGGTCAGGCCAGGGTGTGACATGGGTTTTTGTATGTGGTGTGTATGTATTGGGATTGTAGCTTAGTGGGGTGTTCAAGTTAAGTCTATGGCTGTCAGAGGCAGGTGTTTATCGTTGTCTCTGATTGGGAACCATATTTAGGCAGCCATATTCTTTGTGTGTTTCGTGGGTGATTGTCCTTAGTGTTTTGATGTCCTTGTTCTGTGTGTATGTGCACCAGTATTAGGCTGTTTCGGTTTTCGTTACGTTTATTGTTTTGTAGTGTTTAATATAGATTCGTGTTACGTTTGTTGAATAAACATGGATCGAAATCTACACGCTGCATTTTGGTCCAACTCTCCTTCACACCTAGAAAACCGTTACAGAATCACCCACCAGAAACGGACCAAGCAGCGTGTCAACAGGCAGGAGCCACAGGAGAAGCAACAAAGGCAGCAACAGCGGCGCAATGAGGATTGGACATGGGACGATATATTGGATGGCAAGGGTTGCTACACATGGGAGGAGATCCTGGCGGGAAGGGATCGCTTTCCATGGGAACAGGTGGAGGCACTTAGGAGAGCAGAGGCAGCCGGAGAGAGGAGCCGGCGATACGAGGGAACACGGTTGGCAAGGAAGCCCGGGAGTCAGCCCCAAAAAATGTTTTGGGGGAGGCTCACAGGGAGTATGGCCACGCCAGGTAGGAGACCTGCACAAACTCCCTGTGCTTACCGGGGGGCTAGAGAGATCGGGCAGGCACCGTGTTATGCTGTGGTGTGCACGGTGTCTCCAGTGCGGGTGCATAGCCCGGTGCGGTATATTCCAGCTCCGCGTATCGGCCGGGCTAGATTGAGCGTCGAGCCAAATGCCATGAAGCCGGCTCTACGCATCTGGCCCCCAGTGCGTCTCCTTGGGCCGGCTTACATGGCACCAGCCTTGCGCTCGGTGTCTCCGGTTCGCCTGCATAGCCCAGTTTGGGCTATTCCACCTCGCCGCACTGGCAGGGTGACCGAGAGCATTCAACCGGGTAAGGTTGGGCAGGCCCGGTGCTCAAGAGCTCCAGTGCGCCTGAACGGTCCGGTCTATCCAGTACCACCTCCACACCCCAGCCCTCCGGTAGCAGCTCCCCGCACCAGGCTTCCTGTGCGTGTTCTTGGTCCAGTCCCACCAGTGCCAGCACCATACATCAGGCCTACAGTGCGCCTCGCCTCTCCAGCGCTGCCGGAGGCTCCCGCCTGTTCAGCGCAGCTAGAGCCTTCCTCCTCTACAGCGCTGCTGGAGTCTCCTGCCTGTTCAGCGCAGCCAGTGCTGCCAGCCTGCATGGAACAGCCAGAGCTGCCAGTCTACATGGAGCTGCCAGTCTGCATGAAGCAGCCAGAGCTGCCAGTCTGCATGAAGCAGCCAGAGCTGCCAGTCTGCATGAAGCAGCCACAGCTGCCAGTCTGCATGGAGCAGCCAGAGCTGCCAGTCTGCATGAAGCAGCCAGAGCTGCCAGTTTGCATGAAGCAGCCAGAGCTGCCAGTCTGCATGAAGCAGCCAGAGCTGCCAGTCTGCATGAAGCAGCCAGAGCTGCCAGTCTTCATGGAGTAGCCAGAGCTGTCAGTCTGCAAGGAGCTGCCAGTCTGCAAGGAGCTGCCAGTCTGCATGGAGCTGCCAGTCTGCACGGAGCCGCCAGAGCTGCCAGTCTGTAAGAAGCCGCCAGAGCTGTCAGCCTATATGGAGCAGCCAGAGCCGCCAGTCAGCGTGGAGCAGCCAGATCCGTCAGTCTGCCAGGATCCGCCAGTCAGCCAAACTCTTCCAGATCTGCCAGTCAGCCAGACTCTTCCAGATCCGCCAGTCAGACAGACTCTTCCAGATCTGCCAGTCAGCCAGACTCTTCCAGATCTGCCAGTCAGCCAGACTCTTCCAGATCCGCCAGTCAACCAGACTCTTCCAGATCCGCCAGTCAACCAGACTCTTCCAGATCCGCCAGTCAACCAGACTCTTCCAGATCCGCCAGTCAACCAGACTCTTCCAGATTCGCCAGTCAGCCGGGATCTGACCACCCCAGAACTGCCAGTCGGCGTCCTAAATGGCATATATTATATTATTATTATAGATCTGCCAGTCTGCCAGCCAGGATCTGCCAGTCGGCCAGGATCTGCCAGTCGGCCAGGATCCGCCAGTCAGCCAGGATCTGCCAGATCCGCCAGTCAGCCAGGATCTGCCAGTCAGCCAGGATCTGCCGAAACCACCAGCCAGCCAGGATCTAGTAGATCCATCAACCTGCCTGAGCTTCCTCTCACTCCTGAGCTTCCTTTCACTCCTGAGCTTCCTTTCACTCCTGAGCTTCCTCTCACTCCTGAGCTTCCTTTCACTCCTGAGCTTCCTTTCACTCCTGAGCTTCCTCTCACTCCTGAGCTTCCTTTCACTCCCGAGCTTCCGCTCAGTCCCGAGCTTCCCCTCAGTCCCGAGCTTCCCCTCAGTCCCGAGCTGCCTCAGTCCCGAGCTGCCGCTCAGTCCCGATCTGCTCCTCAGTCCAGTGGGGTTCTGGGTGAGGACTACTAGGCCATGGTCGGCGGCGAGGGTGGACTATCCAAGGACGCGGGGAGGAGGGACTAAGACAGTGTTTGAGTGGAGTCCACGTCCCGCGCCGGAGCCGCCACCATGGACAGACGCCCACCCGGACCCTCCCTATTGTTTTGAGGTGCGTTCGGGAGTCCGCACCTTAGGGGGGGGTTCTGTCACGCCCTGGTCAAAGTATTTTGTGTTTATCTTCATTTATTTGGTCAGGCCAGGGTGTGACATGGGTTTTTGTATGTGGTGTGTATGTATTGGGATTGTAGCTTAGTGGGGTTCTAGTTAAGTCTATGGCTGTCTGAAGTGGTTCTCAATCAGAGGCAGGTGTTTATCGTTGTCTCTGATTGGGAACCATATTTAGGCAGCCATATTCTTTGTGTGTTTCGTGGGCGATTGTCTTTAGTGTTTTGATGTCCTTGTTCTGTGTGTATGTGCACCAGTATTAGGCTGTTTCGGTTTTCGTTATGTTTATTGTTTTGTAGTGTTTAATATAGATTCGTGTTACGTTTGTTGAATAAACATGGATCGAAATCTACACGCTGCATTTTGGTCCGACTCTCCTTCACACCTAGAAAACCGATACAACCGCAGACCGATACTGGCACTAAGACCGCACTCAATGAGCTGTATAAGGCCATAAGCAAACAGGAAAACACTCATACAGAGGCGGAGCTCCTAGTGGCCGGGGACTTTAATGCAGGGAAACTCAAATCAGTTTTACCTCATTTCTATCATCATGTTAAATGTGCAACCAGAGGGAAAAAAACTAGATTGCCTTTACTCCACACACAGAGTCATGTACAAAGCTCTCCCCCTCCCTCCATTCTGCAAATCTGACCATAATTCTATCCTCCTGATTCCTGCTTACAAGCAATAAATAAAGCAGGAAGCACCAGTGACTCGGTCAATAAGAAAGTAGTCAGATGAAGCAGATGCTAAGTTACAGGACTGTTTTGCTAACACAGACTGGAATATGTTCCGAGAAACTTCTGATGGCATTGAGGAGTACACCACATCAGTCACTGGCTTCATCAATAAGTGAATAGAGGATGTCGTCCACACAGTAACCGTACATACATACCCCAACCAGAAGCCATGGATTACAGGCAACATCCACACTGAGCTAAAGGTAGAGCTGCCCCTTTCATGGAGCTGGACTCTGACCCGGAAGCCTATAAGAAATCTGGCTATGCTACACCGGCTCCGACGCTCATCGGATGTGACAGGGCTTGCAAACTATTACAAACTACAAAGGGAAGCACAGCCACGAGCTGCCCAGTGACACAAACCTACCAGATGACCAAAATTACTTCTATGCTCGTTTCGATGCCGGGACGTGTACTCCGAGCATGCACTGACCAACTGGCAAGTGTCTTCACTGACATTTTCAACCTGTCCTTGAAATACCTACATGTTTTTAGCGGATCACCATAGTCCCTGTGCCCAAGAGTACTAAGGTAACCTTCCTAAATGACTATCGACCAGTAGCACTCACGTCTGTAGTAGAGGTTGACCGATTATGATTTTTCAACACCGATACCGATTAATCGGCCAATTTTTATTGATTTATTTGTAATAATGACAATTACAACAATACTGAATGAACACTTACTTTAACTTAATATAATACATTAATAAAATCAATTCAGCCTCAAGTAAATAATGAAACATGTTCAGTTTGGTTTAAATAATGCAAAACCGTGTTGGAGAAGAAAGTAAAAGTGCAATATGTGCTATGTAAGAAAGCTAACGTTTCAGTTCCTTGCACAGAACATGAGAACATATGAAAGCTGGTGGTTCCTTTTAACATGAGTCTTCCCAGGTAAGAAGTTTTAGGTTGTAGTTATTATAGGAATTATAGGACTATTTCCCTCTATACCATTTGTATTTCATTAACCTTTGACTATTGGATGTTCTTATAGGCATTTTAGTATTGCCAGTGTAACAGTATAGCTTCCGTCCCTCTCCTCGCTCCTCCCTGGGCTCGAACCAGCAACACAACGACAACAGCCACCATCGAAGCAGCGTTACCCATGCAGAGCAAGGGAAACAACTACTAGAAGGCTCAGAGCGAGTGACGTTTGAAACGTTATTAGCGCGCACTAACTAGCTAGCCATTTCAATTCGGTTAAACCAGCCTCATCTCGGGAGTTGATAGGCTTGAAGTCATAAACAGCGCAATGCTTGACGCACAACGAAGAGCTGCTGGCAAAACGCACGAAAGTGCCTACCACCGCTCAGTCAGATACTTAGAGACTTGTATGCTTGTATGCCCAGTCAGATTATATGCAACGCAGGACACACTAGATAATTTCTAGTAATATCCTCAACCATGTGTTGTTAACTAGTGATTATGATTGATTGTTTTTTATAAGATAAGTTTAATGCTAGCTAGCAACTTACCTTGGCTTACTGCATTCGCGTAACAGGCAGTCTCCTTGTGGAGTGCAACGAGAGGGAGGCAGGTCGTTATTGCGTTGGACTAGTTAACTGCAAGATTGGATCCACCGAGCTGACAAGGTGAAAATCTGTCGTTCTGCTCCTGAAAAAGGCAGTTAACCCACCGTTTCTAGGCCATCATTGAAAATAAGAATATGTTCTTAACTGACTTGCCTAGTTAAATAAAGGTATAAAAATATATATATATATTTTTTATCGGCGCCCCAAAATACAGATTTCCGATTGTTTTGAAAACTTGAAATCGGCCCTAATTAATCGGCCATTCCGATTAATCGGTCGACCTCTAGTCTGTAGCCATAAAGTGCTTTGAAAGGCTGGTCAAGGTTCACATCAATACCATTATCCCAGAAATCCTAGACCCACTCCAATTTGCATACCGCCCCAACAGATCCACAGATGATGCAATGTTGATTGCACTCAACACTGCCCTTTCTCACCTGGGCAAAAGGAACACCTATGTGAGAATGCTAGTTATTGACTACAGCGCAGCGTTCAACACCATAGTGCCCTCAAAGCTCATCACTAAGCTAATGACCCTGGGACTAAACGCCACCCTCTGCAACTGGATCCTGGACTTCCTGACGGGCCTTCCACAGGTGGTAAGGGTAGGTAACAACACATCCGCCACGCTGATCCTCAACATGGGGGCCCCTCAGGGGTGCGTGCTCAGTCGCTTCCTTTACTCCCTGTTCACTCATGACTGCATGGCCAGGCATGACTCCAACACCATCATTAAGTTTGCCAATGACACAACAGTGGTAGGCCTGATCACCGACAACAATGAGCCAGCCTATAGGGAAAAGGTCAAAGACCTAGTCATGTGGTGCCAGGACAACAACCTCTCCCTCAACGTGATCAAGAAAAAGGAGATGATTGTGGACTTCAGGAAAAGGAGGACTAAACACGCCCCCATTCTCATCGACGGGGCTGTAGTGGAACAGGTTGAGAGCTTCAAGTTCCTTGGTGTACACATCACCAACAAACTATCATGGTCCAAACACACTAAGACAGTCGTGAACCGGGCACAACAAAACCTATTCCAACCTCGGGAGAATGAAAATATTTGGCATGGGTCCTCAGATCCTCAAAAGGTTCTACAACTGCACAAACGAGAGCATCCTGACTGGTTGCATCACTTCCTGGTATGGCAACTGCTCGGCCTCCGACCACAAAGCACTGCAGAGGGTAGTGCGTACGGCTCAGTACATCACTGGGGCCAAGCTTCCTGCCATCCAGGACCTCTATATCAGGCGGTGTCAGAGGAAGGCCCTAAAAATCGACTCCAGCCACCCAAGTCATAGACTGTTCTCTCTGCTACAACACGGTAAGCGGTACCGGAGCGCCAAGTCGAGGTTCTAAAAGCTTCTTAACAGCTTCTACCCCCAAGCCATAAATCAAATCAAATCACATTTATTTATATAGCCCTTCGTACATCAGCTGATATCTCAAAGTGCTGTACAGAAACCCAGCCTAAAACCCCAAACAGCAAGCAATGCAGGTGTAGAAGCACGGTGGCTAGGAAAAACTCCCTAGAAAGGCCAAAACCTAGGAAGAAACCTAGAGAGGAACCAGGCTATGTGGGGTGGCCAGTCCTCTTCTGGCTGTGCCGGGTAGAGATTATAACAGAACATGGCCAAGATGTTCAAATGTTCATAAATGACCAGCATGGTCGTATAATAATAAGGCAGAACAGTTTAAACTGGAGCAGCAGCACGGTCAGGTGGACTGGGGACAGCAAGGAGTCATCATGTCAGGTAATCCTGGGGCATGGTCCTAGGGCTCAGGTCCTCCGAGAGAGAGAAAGAAAGAGAGAAGGAGAGAATTAGAGAACGCACACTTAGATTCACACAGGACAAACTGACCCTAGACCCCCGACACATAAACTACTGCAGCATAAATACTGGAGGCTGAGACAGGAGGGGTCAGGAGACACTGTGGCCCCATCCGAGGACACCCCCGGACAGGGCCAAACAGGAAGGATATAACCAGACCCACGTTGCCAAAGCACAGCCCCCACACCACTAGAGGGATATCTTCAACCACCAACTTACCATCCTGAGACAAGGCTGAGTATAGCCCACAAAGATCTCCGCCATAAGACTCCTGAACAGCTACCTACATGTACATATTACCTAAATTACCTCAACTAACCACATTGACTCTGTACCGGTACCCCCTGTATATAGCCTCGCTTGTTATTTTACTGCAGCTGTTAAATTATTATTAAAAAAAAAAAAATTAACTTCTAAAAGCATTGTCAGTTAAGGGCTTGTAAGTAAGCATTTCACTGTAAGGTTTACACCTGTTGTATTCGGCGCATAAGACATATAAAAACTCATCCATATGGAAAACTCCTGATGGCACTTTAAGTATTTACATTTGAAGCGTGCCATATTGTTGAAGGTGCCATATTGACTAGCAAAGGATCATGGTCGGTGTAGTTGTTTTCATCCAGCCTGAGATACACATGCAAAGAGCGTGCATGAGGGCCCGTGTGACAACAAATGTAGTAGTCAGAATGGATCTCTATTTAATTAAATATCTCGACTTGTAGCGAACTTAAAAATAAATCAAACTTTGAAATAATCGAACTTGATCAAAATAAACACATTTTAGAGCACAAAGCGGCTGTCTAAAAAATATTGTTTGGCCGTTCTGGCGATCGAAATTTACACATGCTTTCTAGGGCAGACCCGGACTTTTGGCCCTGGTAGGTTGCTACACAGTAGCCGACAAGCAGAGCTTGTGACTTCCCACTCCAGACCGTACACTGGGGGCCTGGTCTGAATGGATAGTTCAGAGTGTCTTCTCTTTTCTACAACCTGTAGGGAACACAATATATGTAGGTTTCTCACTCATGTGTGGCACACATTGAGATATGGGGGAGGGGTTGGGCAGGGTATATGCTAGTTAAATACTGTAGTATTTACTATAGTTAAAAAAACATTCATGTTTTTGCTGACATAACTGTAGTCTTTACTGCAGTGTTTTTTGGTGGATAATACTGTAGTATTTACTGTAGTATTCTACAGTACACTAGAATATGATACAGTAAGTACTACACATGATCGAAGGATACTACAATGTGCAGTATAGTATTCTACAGTTTACTAGTAGTACTGTAGTATTCTATAGTAAACTGTAGTATTTTTTCATGTGGGAGGTTAGGCATGCACTGCCTTTTATTACCTGCTGTGTTCTGAAGAGGACAGATTAGGGAGAAACCATCCACTAAGAGAGGTACTACAGTAGAGACAGCATGTAACATATGTCCCCCTCACTCTCTTTCTCACTAGGAAAGATCTTTCTGACATCAGACATCATGGACATTTCACTCGAATTCACTCGATACAGTACATTTGAAGAGATTCTCTCTCTCTTTCTCTCTGCCTCTCTATCGCTCTCTCGTCACCAAACAGCCCAACGTAAGACTTGTCACAGTACCAAGGCAATGGACTCTAGTCTATGTTTGTCTTCAGCCCTGGTACGATTAGATCTGTGTTTTCTGCCTCAGATGGTTGATGTGAGGCTAACGTGCTGTAGAAGAGGATATTAAATTGTCAGAGATATGATGGCAGAGTCATGCTCTATATCGATGTCCAAGGGAGCCCATCAGTCCTGGCTGGTGGATTGATTGATCGACTGGCTGAGGTTGGTATTGATGTTGTGGAGCCCCAGTCAAACACACACACACACACACACACACACACACACACACACACACACACACACACACACACACACACACACACACACACACACACACACACACACACACACACACACACACACACACACACACACACACACACACACACACACACACACACACACACACACACACACACACAATCAGTCTATTGTGCAGACAGATATATTTCAGACAGATATGGAAGCATTAAGTAAATGGATTAAATGAAGTGTGTGTGAGTGTTTGTGATAGGTTGGGATTGCTTGCGTGGCTATGTTTGAGTGTGTGCCCTACTGGTTTTGAAACCGGGTTGTCTGTGAGCCACACTATGTGAGCCTGTTGACCTAAAGCCAGGGAATTCATTGGGGAAGCTAACACAACTCTTCAGGGCTCAGTCAAGTCTGCATGACTTGAAGGAATCCCTTATGTTACATGTGCACATGTGAAGATGTATTGCAGAGTTGGAGGCTCTCAGGGTGTGTGAAGATGTATTGCAGAGTTGGAGAATTTCTGTATGTGAAGATGTTTTGCTGAGTTAGAGGCTCTCAGGGTGTGTGAAGATGTATTGCAGAGTTAGAGGCTCTCAGGGTGTGTGAAGATGTATTGCAGAGTTAGAGGCTCTCAGGGTGTGTGAAGATGTATTGCAGAGTTGGAGGATCTTAGGGTGTGTGAAGATGTATTGCAGAGTTGGAGGCTCTCAGGGTGTGTGAAGATGTATTGCAGAGTTGGAGGCTCTCAGGGTGTGTGAAGATGTATTGCAGAGTTGGAGGCTCTCAGGGTGTGTGAAGATGTATTGCAGAGTTGGAGGCTCTCAGGGTGTGTGAAGATGTATTGCAGAGTTAGAGGCTCTCAGGGTGTGTGAAGATGTATTGCAGAGTTGGAGGATCTTAGGGTGTGTGAAGATGTATTGCAGAGTTAGAGTCTCTCAGGGTGTGTGAAGATGTATTGCAGAGTTGGAGGCTCTCAGGGTGTGTGAAGATGTATTGCAGAGTTGGAGGATCTCAGGGTGTGTGAAGATGTATTGCAGAGTTGGAGGCTCTCAGGGTGTGTGAAGATGTATTGCAGAGTTAGAGGCTCTCAGGGTGTGTGAAGATGTATTGCAGAGTTGGAGGCTCTCAGGGTGTGTGAAGATGTATTGCAGAGTTGGAGGTTCTCAGGGTGTGTGAAAATGTATTGCAGAGTTAGAGGCTCTCAGGGTGTGTGAAGATGTATTGCAGAGTTGGAGCCTCTCAGGGTGTGTGAAGATGTATTGCAGAGTTGGAGCTTCTCAGGGTGTGTGAAGATGTATTGCAGAGTTGGAGGCTCTCAGGGTGTGTGAAGATGTATTGCAGAGTTGGAGGATCTCAGGGTGTGTGAAGATGTATTGCAGAGTTGGAGGATCTCAGGGTGTGTGAAGATGTATTGCAGAGTTGGAGCCTCTCAGGGTGTGTGAAGATGTATTGCAGAGTTGGAGGATCTCAGGGTGTGTGAAGATGTATTGCAGAGTTGGAGGCTCTCAGGGTGTGTGAAGATGTATTGCAGAGTTGGAGCCTCTCAGGGTGTGTGAAGATGTATTGCAGAGTTGGAGGATCTCAGGGTGTGTGAAGATGTATTGCAGAGTTAGAGGCTCTCAGGGTGTGTGAAGATGTATTGCAGAGTTGGAGGCTCTCAGGGTGTGTGAAGATGTATTGCAGAGTTGGAGGCTCTCAGGGTGTGTGAAGATGTATTGCAGAGTTGGAGCCTCTCAGGGTGTGTGAAGATGTATTGCAGAGTTGGAGGCTCTCAGGGTGTGTGAAGATGTATTGCAGAGTTGGAGGATCTCAGGGTGTGTGAAGATGTATTGCAGAGTTGGAGCCTCTCAGGGTGTGTGAAGATGTATTGCAGAGTTGGAGGCTCTCAGGGTGTGTATGGATTACGTGTGTGCGTGTGTGACCCTTCAAAAAAAGCTAAATATTGATTTCCTGAAAACAATTTAAGCTTGGCCCTGTCCTTCCTATGTACAGTACTACCATCCAATAACTCCCCTAAGCAGCCTGATCGGTGTGTCACGTTCTGACCTTAGTTCCTTTTTTACGTCTTTGTGTTAGGTTGGTCAGGGCGTGAGTTGGGGTGGGTAGTCTATGTTCTTTTTTCTATGTTGTTATATTTCTGTGTGTTTGGCCTAGTATGGTTCTCAATCAGAGGCAGGTGTCGTCCGTTGTCTCTGATTGAGAATCATACTTAGGTAGCCTGTTTTCCCCATTTTTGTTGTGGGTGTTTAATTTCTGTTTAGTGTCTGTTCACCTGGCAGAACTGTTTAGTTTTCTCTTCGTTATTATTTTGTGTAGTGTTCAGTTAGTTCAATTAAAACATGACGAACACTTACCACGCTGCATTTTGGTCCTCCTCTCCTTCCACCAACGAGAAGCGTTACACAGTGGCTAATGCTGTTAGGCGTCAAGATGAACGTAAGACGTAATCAAGCCTCAAGGGGATCAAAAAAGTGTTTATACAAAGGTCTCGTTGGGTCCATTAATCCCAAGTCATCGCCATATGCATGTCAACTTTACAGCAATACATCAAACATCTGGCCAGGCGGATTCACGCAGTCATTGTAATAGCCAGTCAAGGGAAGAGAATAAGAGACTGGAGGCCACACACAGGGAGGTGTTTCTCTCTCTCTCTCTCTCTCTGTGTGTGTGTGTGTGTGTGTGTGTGTGTGTGTGTGTGTGTGTGTGTGTGTGTGTGTGTGTGTGTGTGTGTGTGTGTGTGTGTGTGTGTGTGTGTGTGTGTGTGTGTGTGTGTGTGTGTGTGTGTGTGTGTGTGTGTGTGTGTGTGTGTAATTCACGCAGACAGAACATGCAATTGTCCAATAGTGGGGGGTTTAATCGTTACATTTAACCTGTCATTTTAGTGACTGATAGCCCTTTGTTTTGGAATCAATGCTAAATTCAAGATGTTGAGCTGAGAGATTTTGTAAAGCAAGAGCAGTCATGTGTTTAAAAGAAATCAACTAAGCGGAGTAGAGGGATGCATCTGGATTTGCCCTATAGGCAATGCCAATAGCAGGGTTGGGGTCAATTAAAATTTAATTGGACATTTAAATTCAATTAAGGAATTCACTCGTGAAGTCGAGAATTTATTTGAATTCAATTTGAATTTCAACTATCTTTAAGTTATGAAATTGGAAATGAATTGTAAACTAGACAGTTTGGACTGTTTGAATTGAAATTGAAAAAACATTACATCTTCGGGATTTAATTTAATTGGGAATTCAGTATTTGTACATTTCCTAGTTAATGTAATTCATGCATTGGAATTGGAATTTGTGAAGTTGTTGGGGAAAATATAAAAAATTGGGAATTTAATTCTTGAAATTTAACTAACATTGAAATTGAGAGGAATTTAATGATCTGAATTCAATGACTGACCTGGAACATGAATTAAATTAAATGTCATTTACAGGGAAAGGGAATTGAATAAGATTTGAATTTGTGCAATTAACCCTTGACAATATACCTTTGGTATGATAAGTAAAACTTAAGTAGTGCCTTCCAGACGATATAAGATATTGGGCATTGTTAGTGCTACTCTAGTGTGTGAACATAATATACAGCTATTTACATTCCATCAGACACAGACAAAGACCCAGACAGTAAACAGGAAATGGGAGAATGTATTGCTGTCTGAAACCCATATCGCATATTACGTTTGCACACTATACAACCTCAGTTATAACCTATTTGTGTGTAGTGAATGGCTTTTCTATTTGGCGTTGACTGTGTGTGTGTGTGTGTGTGTGTGTGTGTGTGTGTGTGTGTGTGTGTGTGTGTGTGTGTGTGTGTGTGTGTGTGTGTGTGTGTGTGCGTGCGTGCGTGCGTGCGTGCGTGCGTGCGTGCGTGCGTGCGTGCGTGTGTGTGCGTGTACTTAACGCTGACAGCCCACTTTACCGTCAACAGTGACAGGTGATTGTAATAGGTCTTGAGTTAGCTAGCCTAGCAGGCTATCGCTACATGTATTTTGTGGTTGTGAGCAATTTATTGTCTCCCATTAGCAAGCTGTCAGCTTAGTGAATTCTGCTCCGTTATCTCGGTCAAATGAGATCTGTTACTGAAGAGGTGATGTCAGTGGTCGAAGTCGACGCTGAGAGGAGAACAGAGGGTTGTTGCTGAGGGTTGATGCTTTCCCAGGTCCATGTTTCCTAATCCCTCTACCATTGCTTTTTGGTTACACGATGGTTTCACTCATAAGCCTCGCATCCTGTACTTTTCTTGTAGTATGTGTAATTGAGACTGAAGTAAGTGGGGCGGCAGCGTAGCCTAGTGTTTAGAGCGTTGGACCGGAAGGTTGCGAGTTCAAACCCCCGAGCTGACAAGGTACAAATCTGTCGTTCTGCCCCTGAACAGGCAGTTAACCCACTGTTCCCAGGCCGTCATTGAAAATAAGAATATGTTCTTAACTGACTTGCCTGGTTAAATAAAGGTAAAATTAAAAATTAAAATTAAAATCAACCCCTTTGTTATGGCAAGCATAAATAAGTCCAGGATAAAAAAAATGTGCTTAACAAATCACATAATAAGTTGCATGGACTCACTCTGTGTGCAATAATAGTGTTTAACATCATTTTTTGATTGACTACCTCATCTCTGTACAAACATACAATCATCTGTAAGGTCCCTCAGCCGAGTAGAGAATTTCAAACACAGATTCAACCACAAAGACCAGGCCGGTTTTCCAATTCATCTCATAGAGGGCACATATTGGTAAATGGGTAAAAAAAAAGCAGACATTCAATATCACTTTGTTATTAATAACTTTTCAGATGGTGTATCAATATACCCAGTCACTACAAGGATACAGTCCTTCCCAACTCAGTTGCCGGAGAGGAAGGAAACCGCTCAGGAATTTCACCATGAGGCCAGTTGTGACAGAGTTGAATGGTTGTAATAGGAGAAAACCGAAGATGCATCAACAACATTGTATTTATTCCACAGTACTAACCTAATTGACAGAGTGAAAAGATATTCCAAAACATGCATCTTGTTTGCAACAAGGCACTAAAGTACTACTGCAAAATATGTGGCAAAGCAATTAACTTCTTGTCCTGACTACAAACTGTTCTGTTTCGGGCAAATCCAATACAACACATTACTGAGTATCATTCTCCATATTTTCAAGCATAGTGCTGCATCATGTTATGGGTATGCTTGTAAACGTTAAGGACTGGGGAGTTGTTCAGGATAAAAAATAAATGGAATGGAGCTAAGCACATGCAAATACTAGAGGAAAACCTGGTTTGGTCTGCTTTCAACCAGACACTGAGAGATGAATTCACCTTTCAGCAGGACAATAATCTAAAACACAAGGCCAAATCTACACTCAGTTGCTTACCAAGAAGACAGTGAATGTTCCTGAGTGGCCAAAATTCTACAGCAAGACCTGAAATGGTTGTCTAGCGATGTTCAACAACCAATTTGACAGAGCTTGAAGAATTTTGAAAAGAATAATGGGCAAGTGCTGCACAATCCAGGTGTGAAAATCTTTTAGAGACTTACCCAGAAAGACACAGCTGTAATCACTGCCAAAAGTGCTTCTACAAAGTATGTAATCACTGCTAAAGGTGCTTCTACAAAGTATTGACTCAGGGTTCTGAATACTTACGTAAATAATACATTTTGTATTTCATTTTCAATAAATTATGAAAAATATCTGAAAACACATTTTCACTTTGTCATTACAGGGTATTGTGTGTAGATCGGTGAGAGAAAAAAACAACAATTTGATTCATTTTGAACTCCGGCTGTAGCAACAAAATGTGGATTAACTCAAGGGGTGTGAATACTCTCTGAAGGCACTGTAAATCTACACCAAGCATCTACATTTGGCTGATTTATCATTTTGACGCGTTCTCCTGTGACAACCTGACCCGGACCCCCTGAGCAGTGCTCAAACAGAGAGAGCGATATGGATTGAGCTTCATTTGACAGGTCACATGAACGACACAGCATGGGCTTCGGAAGTCCTACTTTCAACCAAAACAGAGCTCATCCAATGGGAGGTGGCACATGACAGCCCGCTTGGAGTTTGCCAAAAGGCAAATATTCTCTGGTCTGAATATTCTCTGGTCTGAATGCCAAGGTTCACGTCTGGAGGAAACCTGGCACCATCCCTACGGTGATGGTGGTGGCAGCATCATGCTGTGGGGATGTTTTTCAGCGACAGGGACTGGGAGATTAGTCAGGATCGAGGAAAAATTAACGGAGTAAAGTACAGAGAGATCCTTGATGAAAACCTGCTCCAGAGTACTCAGGAACTCAGACTGGGGCGAAGGTTCACCTTCCAACAGGACAACAACCATAAGCACACAGCCAAGACAACGCAGGAGTGGCTTCGGGACAAGTCTCTGAATGTTCTTGAGTGGCCCAGCCAGAACCCGGACTTGAACCTGATCTAACATATCTGGAGAGACCTGGAAATAGTTGTGCAGCGACGCTCCCCATCTAACCTGACAGAGCTTGAGAGGATCTACAGAGAAGAATGGGAGAATCTCCCCAAATACACGTGCCAAGCTTGTAGCGTCATACCCAATAAGACTCGAAGGCTGTAATCGCTGCCTAAGGTGCTTCAACAAAGTACTGAGTGAAGGGTGTGAAAACTTATGTAAAATTCTAAATGATAAAAACCTGTTTTTTCTTTGTCATTATGGGGTATTGTGCTTAGATTGATGAGGGGGGAAAATGATTAAATCCATTTAAAAATAAAGCTGTAATGTAACAAAATGTGGAAAAGTCAAAGGGTCTGAATACTTTCCGAATGCACCGTATGTGTGTTTACGTGTGTATGCGTTTTGCCTGATACTACTGGGTGTCCACGGTGCAAAGACAACAAATCAAGTTACACGTGTCTGATGCGACGTCTGTTCTTCCCACATCTTCCCCCTTGTATTAAAGGAAATGACAGGCAAAAATATGAACTGTAGATCCATGAAAACATAGCAACAAAAGGGAGCTATTGTTCATGTTAATTGCAAAGGAGGCAGGCTCCACTGTTGGATATTCAGTTGGACTTTTGCATCTGCTCTAATTACTCCAGGGACCCGAGGGCACACACTGTACACACACTGTACGCACACTGTATGCACACCCATGACTGGATGTCGGAATCCTTGTGTTCCTTGTGTCTCCCAGCTTGGCTCTGTCTTTATTTATCTGTTCACTATACTGTAGCCAAGAATGCTGCTGCTGCTCCAGCTCTTTCTTCATTGTGTTGTCAAGAATGCTGCTGCTGCTCCAGCTCTTTCTTCATTGTGTTGTCAAGACTGCTGCTACTGCTCCAGGTCTATCTGCATTAGTAGTCAAGACTGTTGCTACTGCTACTGCTCTATCTACATTATGTAGTCAAGACTGCTGCTACTGTTCCAGGTCTATCTATATTATGTAGTCAAGACTGTTGCTACTGCTCAAGGTCTATCCGCATTAGTAGTCAAGACTGTTGCTACTGCTACTGCTCTATCTACATTATGTAGTCAAGACTGCAGCTACTGCTCCAGGTCTATCTACATTAGTAGTCAAGACTGCTGATACTGCTTCAGGTCTATCTGCATTAGTAGTCAAGACTGTTGCTACTGCTCCAGGTCTATCTGCATTAGTAGTCAAGACTGTTGCTACTGCTCCAGGTCTATCTTCATTAGTAGTCAAGACTGTTGCTACTGCTCCAGGTCTATCTACATTATGTAGTCAAGACTGTTCCTACTGCTCCAGCTCTATCTACATTATGTAGTCAAGACTGTTGCTACTGCTCCATGTCTATCTACATTATGTAGTCAAGACTGTTGCTACTGCTCCAGGACTATCTACATTATGCAGTCAAGACTGTTGCTACTGCTCCAGGTCTATCTGCATTAGCAGTCAAGACTGCTGATACCGCTACTGCTCCAGCTCTGTCTACTTTATGTAGTCAAGACTGCTGATACTGCTACTGCTCCAGCTCTATCTACATTATGTAGTCAAGACTGCTGATACCGCTACTGCTCCAGCTCTATCTACATTATGTAGTCAAGACTGCTGCTATGCTGCTACTGCTCCAGCTGGAGAATGATAGTGCTTGTTATTGTTATGTCTTCCACCTACAGTACACTTGCATATGGCACCTGTCTTATCTAACCGACCTGCCTGGTGAACGCCTTGCTCCTGATTCAAGGGGATTGTTTTTCTACCCTCCTTATCTCCCTCCCTTCATCCCTCCTTTCTCCCCTATGCATGCCCAGTGACCACTTTTAATGACTTGGCTAATGAGAACTGACTGGACATGTGTTTGACTGCAACCAAGTGAACTGTAATGTAAAGAGAGGGTTCTCTCTCTCTCGCTCTCGCTCTCTCTCGCTCTCTCTCTCTCGCTCTCGCTCTCTCTCGCTCTCTCTCTCTCGCTCTCTCTCTCTCTCTCTCTCGCTCTTTCTCTCGCTATCTCTCGCTCTCTCTCTCGCTCTCTCTCTCTCACTCTCTCTCTCTCTCTCTGTGTGTGTGGAAGTGAAGCCAGTGAAATGAATGTGACTGTTTGGTTCTGGGTTCCCAGCCTGGGACACTGACAAAGTGGAGTGCTCCTGGCTTCCCATTATGGGTCACCAGGCGGTCACACAGTTGCATGGTATTTCGGCAGAGAGGCGTCATTAAGGGAAAACGTCCCCGTTGGGACAGAGAGACCCCATCCTGAAGCCTTATTCTTTCAGTTCTTCCCCCCAATTCCTTTCGACCCACTGACATTCTGGTGCTATAGTGCCTTGGTGAGGGAATGTCATTTCAGCAGTCCTCTGCAAGGCATTTCTGACATGGATCACATTTACAACTAGAGCCATGCAGAGAGATGAAACGCTGTGTGTGTGTGCTCGTGCTAGAGCTGGGCGATATGGCCTAAAAATCATATCTAAATGTGTTCAAACATGTGGACGATTCACAATATATATCTATATATCTCAGTTTGTTTACTGTAATTCTCGAAATAAGCTTTGTTGCACAACGAAAGGTCAAATACATTGCATTTCAAACAGTCAGCAAAAAAACGAATGAATTCATGGCTTGTGAAATTATACCTAGGCTAAATACAAGCCTTCTACAACTATAACACCTTGCTAACAAGGCAGAGGAGTTGAATTGTAATGAAGACACCCTTCTGTCCGTCTCCAACTGTTTGAACAGCATGCTAGCCTGTCCACTTTGTTCAGATGTTCAAATCAAGTGGCCTACCTTAATACTCAGAATGAAAAGGAGTTGACAATTCCTTATCGAATAGTGTTTTATGCTTATTGCACATTTATAAAACACAGGATAGACAGCTAGTATAGCAGTCTTTGGCTAAAATGCTGTTAGCGGTATGCATGCGACAAACTGAACATTAATTTTCAAGGGTATTTTTGGAAAGGTTCACTTCTTCTCTATTACAGTACAATAACGTCTCAGTGTGTTTTGATGTCCATGTGATCAATTCTGTTGGACCAAACCTCAAATGCAAATAATGAGTTGAAACCACTTCTGTCCAAAATAAACCCAATGCGTTTCGATGGGTTTTTCTTAGTTTGGACCTAAGCTCGTCGCTTGCCTTCTCGTCTTTGGGACAACGACTCCCATTGTTAGGGCAGAGACATGAGCATCTCGTCATTATATACAGATCTCTGGTATAAATGGGAAGGTGCACACAGCACAGAAGGAGCCAAAGGCATGAGAACAAGCAGACATAAACGCTCATGAAAACCACAAATAAATAAATCATATTTTGAATTAATCAAATTAATCATATATATTGCCAAGCCCAAGCTTGCACGTGTGTGTGTGTGTATGTTTTAAACACTGCTTAGGAGTACTGTCACATAGATGTACAGTGGAGCAAAAAAGTATTTAGTCAGCCACCAATTGTGAAAGTTCTCCCACTTAAAAAGATGAGAGAGGCCTGTAATTTTCATCATAGGTACACTTCAACTATGACAGACATTAATTGAGGGAAAATAATCCAGAAAATCACATTGTAGGATTTTTAATGAATTTATTTGCAAATTATGGTGGAAAATAAGTATTTGGTCAATAACAAAAGTTTATCTCAATACTTTGTTATATACTATTTGTTGGCAATGACAGAGGTCAAACGTTTTCTGTAAGTCTTCACGAGGTTTTCACACACTGTTGCTGGTATTTTGGCCCATTCCTCCATGCAGATCTCCTCTAGAGCTGTGATGTTTTGGGGCTGTTGCTGGGCAACACGGACTTTCAACTCCCTCCAAAGATTTTCTATGGGGTTGAGATCTGGAGACTGGCTAAGCCACTCCAGGACCTTGAAATGCTTTTTACGAAGCCACTCCTTCGTTGCCCGGGCGGGGTGTTTGGAATCATTGTCATGCTAAAAGACCCAGCCACGTTTCATCTTCAATGCCCTTGCTGATGGTAGGCTTTGTTACTTTGGTCCCAGCTCTCTGCAGGTCATTCACTAGGTCCCCCCGTGTGGTTCTGGGATTTTTGCTCACCGTTCTTGTGATCATTTTGACCCCACGGGGTGAGATCTTGCGTGGAGCCCCAGATCGAGGGAGATTATCAGTTGTCTTGTATGTCTTCCATTTCCTAATAATTGCTCCCACAGTTGATTTCTTCAAACCAAGCTGCTTACCTATTGCAGATTCAGTCTTCCCAGCCTGGTGCAGGTCTACAATTTTGTTTCTGGTGTCCTTTGACAGCTCTTTGGTCTTGGCCATAGTGGAGTTTGGAGTGTGACTGTTTGAGGTTGTGGACAAGTGTCTTTTATACTGATAAAAAGTTCAAACAGTTGCCATTAATACAGGTAATGAGTGGAGGACAGAGGAGCCTCTTAAAGAGGAAGTTACAGGTCTGTGAGAGCCAGAAATCTTGCTTGTTTGTAGGTGAACAAATACTTATTTTCCACCATAATTTGCAAATAAATTCATTACAAATCCTACAATGTGATTTTCTGGATTTCTTTTTCTCATTTTGTCTGTCATAGTTGAAGTGTACCTATTATGAAAATGACAGGCCTCTCTCATATTTTTAAGTGGGAGAACTTGCACAATTGGTGGCTGACTAAATCCTTTTTCCCCCACTGTATAGAGTAATGACCCCGGTGGTGACGAAACCTTTTCAGTCAAGCAGACAATATGACAGTTCCGTAAAGTGACTGCAAAGCACATATGGATGGATTGATGATACTGTATAAAGTATATGGTAAGTATGTGCAGGGTTCCGTGATTGCAGATGTATTTTATGGTACTTTAGACACGCCGTTAAAGAAACATATGGCTTATAGGCCAAGATGTACTTGTGAAATATTCATGTTATTTTTTCCCCAACACATACCCCGTCATCATCATCATCACCATCTCCGTTATGGGTACAGTATGTATAACGCCACTGACACTGACAGCATGTTTCGGAGATGACGGAATGACATTCTCGCCACGCGTATAAAGGGATGGGAATGCCAGTCCAGTTGAGAGCATGGGCAAGGAATATAAAGGCAAAGAGAAGAGAAGGTTGCAGAGAAATGCTGCGTGGCATTCTGGCTGCATCGTCTCTCTCTTTGGGCTCAGACAAAAAAAGAATGAGTCGAAATGAAGAGGGAGGGAGCCAGAGCACGGCTTTGACAAGTTATTTTACCTTTATTTAACAAATATATATATATTTTCTGCCTCGCTTTCAATAGCTTGGCTTCTCATCTAGCTGTGTCCTTTTCCTTCATGCTCCATGCTTCATGTATTGGATTGGGCGATATACAGTACGTTGTTCTATATGGTAGGTCTTACCCCTTCTTTTCTACAGCAATCCTTTGTTCACATCGTGAACATTTGCAGACTAACATAAGAAACATAGGTGGCTCAGGATCTAAAAACACTTCCTCGTCTCCGCTGTCCTCCAGTCAACATAGGTGGCTCAGGATCTAAAAACACTTCCTCGTCTCCGCTGTCCTCCAGTCAACATAGGTGGCTCAGGATCTAAAAACACTTCCTCGTCTCCGCTGTCCTCCAGTCAACATAGGTGGCTCAGGATCTAAAACCACTTCCTCGTCTCCGCTGTCCTCCAGTCAACATAGGTGGCTCAGGATCTAAAAACACTTCCTCGTCTCCGCTGTCCTCCAGTCAACATAGGTGGCTCAGGATCTAAAACCACTTCCTCGTCTCCGCTGTCCTCCAGTCAACATAGGTGGCTCAGGATCTAAAAACACTTCCTCGTCTCCGCTGTCCTCCAGTCAACATAGGTGGCTCAGGATCTAAAACCACTTCCTCGTCTCCGCTGTCCTCCAGTCGTTTCTCCACTGTTGTTTAATTGATGACGTATCATGCTTTTGGAGCGGATTCATTAAAAACACCGCTATCGTTTCATCCAGAAGGCTTGGCAAACATCAGCGGATGGATGGTGGTTACCGTGGTATCCCTCTACAGGTGAAGGGGACAGGGTTTGGTTACTAAGCAACTGTCACTGATTGCAAAGACGCTGCTGGCGTTTGTGAAGCCTCACGAGTCACGACACAGACAGAGAGGACGGATATGTATCGGTTTGTGCAGACGCCACGGAGGTGTACAAAGAAACGGGTTCATTCTCTTTCTCTCTCTCTCTCTCTCTCTCTCTCTCTCTCTCTCTCTCTCTCTCTCTCTCTCTCTCTCTCTCTCTCTCTCGGTCAGAGAGAGCTGTGACTCTGTAACACCCCCTCTCACAGGTGGGAAATTATACATCACAGCTGTGCTTGAACGACACACCCCCACACACTCTGTTACCAACCCTGTGTCGGCATTTACACCTTCAAACCCGTTTCCCTCTCACAGATCCCAACGGAACCATAGAGCAACTTTGAAGCCGTAGTTCCACAAATGCCAGTGACATGTTAGGCCTAAAGTCTCTAATGGTAAAGCACAGCCCATATAATTCATTATATGGTTACAGCCTGTTTTCAGCCTGTGAGCTATATAGCTTGTTCCCATCCCCTTTTAATGGAACAGGACATCATGTCAGCCTATGGGTGATGTGGATCCAGCTATAGTGCCCCTGTAGTCCCCCAGGGAGGCTGTCCAAGAGGGTGAAAGGAGGCACACACCAGGGTATATATACTATGACAGGCTATACAATATTGCCATCTCGTACTCACACATACAGGTCCCAATGAACAAGACAGAGAATGAAACACGGATGGTATGCTAGCAATACGCTCCACGGGGGAGACAGAAAGGAGGTTGTACAGAGCGATTGACTGTGGGCGTCGGTGGTCGAAGGCTACTTCCCTTGGCAATGACAACACAATGAGACTAAGGCCTGGAAGGGTTCCCGGCTCTCTGGTCTATTGTCATGCCACTGGGTTATGGGGACATTTCACTGTTACAGAACAGATAGTGCTGTAGTGTTCTAGCCTTTTTTCTTTCGTGGTTTGATGGTTCATTGTTCTCAAGCATGACACTGGCACCTCCTGCTGAGAAGTGCTTCTGTTTTCCTAGAATATAGTATTGTCCATAGGGTCACATGAAGTTGAAGCGCTGCTTATCCTCTACAGGCCTCAAATGAATGCAGAGCGAGACGCAACACATGAGCCGTGTGTAATCATAAACGGTGAGAATTTTATGCTATGCATTTGCGTTT
Source organism: Oncorhynchus gorbuscha (assembly GCF_021184085.1). Classification (NCBI taxonomy): domain Eukaryota; kingdom Metazoa; phylum Chordata; class Actinopteri; order Salmoniformes; family Salmonidae; genus Oncorhynchus; species Oncorhynchus gorbuscha. The sequence continues at coordinate 8,279,229 of NC_060196.1, read as the reverse complement.
TGAACGATAGAAACAACAGACAATGGGTGTATTGTCTGGGTAGATAGAACTGAAATGAATACAACGGTTTGTGGTTTTCATGTTTTAGAGGGGATGCTTTGATGTCTCGAACAACAAGAGGCGCCGCCGGTACACACACATACACACACACACCCGCGTGCACACACACACAAACCACATACAGTACACACACATGAATTGTGTCAAAATGATCAACAACGTTCGTCAGACGTTCCACCACTGTTTTACACCCTTTCGGAACAACAGCAGCAATCAATGTCATTTGTTTACCGACGACGTGGCAGAGCTGGAGGGGAGAGGTATGATGAATAATTGAACAGCAATTACACCTCACATGTGGCATTTGTATTTCAAGCTGTAGACATCAGCCATTTTGTAGATTTACAAGGTGTGTGTAATGATCTTCGTCTGTTGTTTGTAGAAAGTCAGACCGAAATGCAGCGTGTAGGTTACTCATGACTTTTAATGAAGAAAATAAGGTACATGAAAATAACTGAAAATACGAAAACAACAAACGAGTGAAACTAATTACAGCCTATCTGGTGACTAACACAAAGACAGGTACAATCACCCACGAAATACAACGCGCACTCAAGCTACCTAAATACGGTTCCCAATCCGAGACAACTAGAATCAGCTGACTCCAATTAGGAATCGCCTCAGGCAGCCAAGCCTAACTAGACACACCCCTAATAATACACACTCCCAATTAATACAAACCCTAATACGAAATACAACATATAAACCCATGTCACACCCTGGCCTACCCAAACATATAACAAAAACACAAGATACAATGACCAAGGCGTGACAGAACCCCCCTAAGGTGCGGACTCCGGGACGCACCTCAAGAGCATAGGGAGGGTCCGGGTGGGCGTCTGTCCATGGTGGCGGTTCTGGCTCGGGACGTGGACCCCACTCCATAAATGTCCTAGTTCCTCCCCTACGCGTCCTAGGATAATCCACCTTCTCCGCCGACCATGGCCTAATAGTCCTCACCCTGATCCCCACATAACTGAGGGGCAGCTCGGGACCGAGGGGCAGCTCGGGACCGAGGGGCAGCTCGGGACAGAGGGGCAGCTCGGGACAGAGGGGCAGCTCGGGACAGAGGGGCAGCTCGGAACAGAGGGGCAACTCGGGACAGAGGGGCAACTCAGGATAGAGGGGCAACTCAGGATAGAGGGGCAACTCAGGATAGAGGGGCAACTCAGGATAGAGGGGCAACTCAGGATAGAGGGGCAACTCAGGACAGAGGGGCAGCCCGGGACCGAAGCAGCCCGGTAAAGAGGGGAAGCCGGGTACTGAGGGGAAGCGCGGTACTGAGGGGAAGCCCGGTACTGAGGGGAAGCCCTGTACTGAGGGGAAGCTCGGTACTGAGAAGAAGCTCGGTACTGAAAGGGAGCCCAGTACAGAGAGGGAGCCTAGTACTGAGAGGAAGCTCAGTACTGAGAGGAAGCTCAGGCAGGTAGTAGGCTCCGGTAAATCCTGGCTGGCTGGTGGACCTGGATGATTAAGGTTGTCTGGCCGATCTAGAAGATCTTGGCAGACTGACACTTCTGGCGGATCCTGGCAGACTGGCACTTCTGGTGGATCCTGGCAGACTGGTGACGCTGGGCCGACAGGAGACTCCGGCAGCACAGGAGAGGAGAAAGGCTCTGGCTGAGCTGAACAGGCGGGAGACTCCAACAGTGCAGGAGAGGAGAAAAGCTCTGGCTGCGCTGAACAGGCGAGGCGCACTGGACGCGCTGGGCCGACTGGTAGCACTGGTGGCGCTGGACAGACAGGAGACTCCGGCAGCTCCGGAGAGGAGAAAGGCTCTGGCTGCGCTAAACAGGCTGGAGACTCCGATAGCACAGGAGGGGAGAAAAGCACTGGCTGTGCTGAACAGGCGATGCGCACTGGACGCGCTGGGCCGACTGGGAGCACTGGTGGCGCTGGACAGACAGGAGACTCCGGCAGCGCAGGAGAGGAGAAAAACTCTGGCTGCGCTAAACAGGCGAGGCGCACTGGAGGCCTGGTGCGTGGTGCTGGAACTGGTGGTACTGGCGCGAGGACACGCACAGGAAGCCTGGTGCGGGGAGCTGCTACCGGAGGACTGGTGTGTAGAGGTGGCTCTGGATAGACCGGACCGTGCAGGCGCACTGGAGCTCTAGAGCACCGAACCTGCCCAAGCTTACCTGGCTCGATGCCCACTCTAGCCCGGCCAATAGGAAGGGCTGGTATAAGTCGCAGCTGGCTCTGCACCCGCACTGGAAACACCGTGCGCTCCATAGCATAACACGGTGCCTGCCCGGTCTCTCGAGCCCAACGGTGAATTAATACAAACCCTTTAACCCTTTAATTAAAGCCCAACGGTGAATTAATACAAACCCTAATACGAAATACAACATATAAACCCATGTCACACCCTGGCCTACCCAAACATATAACAAAAACACAAGATACAATGACCAAGGCGTGACAGTGTGTGTGTGGGTGTGTGTTTGTTTTGTTTGTTTGTACGTGCAAGAGTTTGTGGCGCAAGATGCTACATTATTCAATATTGTCAGTGCAATTCTGTCTGGCCTATTGGTCACTGTTGGGATGCAGGGTGTATAGCTATCTGTCAGTTAAACCCTCATCCATCTCTTCCCTCTCCCATCCTCTTCCTATCTCTCTCATAGCTGGGCTGCACGCTGTTGCTATCGGTTAATCTCACTTAGCTGTCCGCTCGACCGTTCCTCCACGTCCCTCCCCCATCTCCCCACTCCCGAACGCTTCAGCTCGTCTGACTCGCATCCCCATCAGCCAGCCTCTCTGCCACGCCTCCAAGCAGCTGGGGAGGAGAGAGGGATGGAGGGAGGAACTGGAAGGTGGGAGAACGAAGAGATGAAAAGGGAGAGAAAGAGGAGAGGGAGAGAGGAAGGAGGGAGGGGGGCAGGGAAGGAAAGAGGGATGTGGAAGTTGGGATGGAGGGAGAGAGGTAGAGAGAGAGAGAGAGAGAGAGAGAGAGAGAGAGAGAGAGAAAGAGAGAGAGGGAGGGAGGAAGTAAGTGAAAGAAGGTGGGAAGAGGGGAGGAAAGGCAGGGAAGCACTCTCAATCTCTCATCCTGTGCCTCCTCTATTTCCCTCCCTCTCTCTCTCTGTCAGTGTGACAGACTTTTTTAGCCCCGTTAGGGAGCCATAGCGTCTGGATGTAACCTTGACACCCCGGGGGGGCGGGTGGGGGAGACCAAAATGTGTGTGCATAAGAATATTGGCCTGTGTATTTTTTTTGCTTGTTTACTATGCTTCCGCCGATGTGTAATAGACTGCAAGCTTCAGAAAAACAAGGACTTTGAACTGAATATTATTTCCAATTATGGAGCGCCTTTGAGCCAGAAGGGTTCATTTAAGTCCAATCTGCTACTGTTCTATATCCAATCTGTGACTGTTCAATAACCAAACTGGGGCTGTTCTATATCCAAACTGGGGCTGTTCTATATCCAATCTGTGACTGTTCTATATCCAATCTGTGACTGTTCTATATCCATTCTGCTACTGTTCTATATCCATTCTGCTACTGTTCTATATCCAAACTGTGACTGTTCAATAACCAAACTGGGGCTGTTTTATCCATTCTGTTCTATATTATGAGACATTTTCTCTACCAAAATGAGAATAATCCCATGAGGATTGCTGTGTTTTAAACAGTTCTCTTACTCGGTCTGTTCAATCGGCTGGTTTGGTTCACAAGAGCATAACCCGACACCGGTGACCTACCACTCCGCTCCGTCGACCACCGCGGTTGCAGCTGGACGCTCCAGCGGCCAGGACAGTGTTGCCATGACTACTGTCCCTCCTATCTCTATGGCTCGCCTCGTCTGCCTGCTGCTAGAAGTTTTTTTTCCCCAGAGTGCTCCTTGTTTGTTTGGGAGATGGCGGATGGACTGAAACATTGGCTCTAGACTACACTGTGGAAGGATAGAGGGACACTGACAACGATCTCCTTGGAGGATTATGAATCACAGCAGAGCTTTTCTTTGGGTGAGACGAGGGCACTATGGGACCCTGAGGAGAGGCTTGAGCCTGTCATGGTGCCCAGTGAGGGACCCCGGGTCCCTGACATCAGAGCTCCTCAAAATACCCTGTCTGTCACTGTCATGGATCTCCACGAGTGAGACCCCAGTCAAGGAGGTTACTTGCTGCCTCAGGAGGCCTTGTCAGTAGTCTCTCTATCGCCGTCATCAGGGCGTCAGACGAGTCCAGCCCAAACCCCCATGTCAGACATATTGTAGCTCTCTCAGCATTACTCAGTATACATTTTCCCTCAGTATCTTCTGCCACAAGGGATAAATATGCAAATTATGCATATCCTCATAGGTAACACTGGTGCTGAGTAATGTGAAAGTATTTAGGAATTTCTCCTGTATTCAGCGTAAAGACAGTCTCCTATCACTGGGTTATTCAGAGAGCAGAGGTCTTATCTGTCAAACCAGGAAGAGATTCAGTGCTGAAGTGGGGTTGCACAGTAGGCAGTGACCTCAATGTTTATATGTTCAATTTAATTGATGTTAGTCTGTACCCTCCAGGACAATTGTTCTTGTGTACTGTTGTTAAGTCTTTCTGTGTATAAGGATAGGTTCTGGCAGATATCATGTCGCCGTCCTCCTTCAAGAGTCTTTCAAAGTCTTTCAGCTTTCCACCCTGCAGACACTAACTCCAGCACGAAGTCAAGTTGTGACAAGTTGGACTTACAATGGCTCGTGGTGGGGCTGGTTTGAGTTGGGGCTGGAATAAAGATATTGGATTGGGATCAAACGTAGGGGAATCTCATAGCTGGAGGTCAAAGGGATAATTCAGGCGAAATCTATATTTGGGGGCAATTACCCTTTACCTTAAGATGTGTCTGAAGGCCCATAGTGAGAGAATCCACAGTAATCCATTGTTGCCGTCTGCCACCGGCGAAGGATCTGTTCATGTTTTCTTCACCGTGAGAATTCCAGAATATTCCAATGCTCCATCAAGCCACGGGTGAGTTTATTCACAGCTGGTAATCAATCCGCATCTGAGTGCCCAGTGGAATACAATACAGTATAATACAACTTTATTGTCCATGTTACAGCAAACAGAAAGAGATGCGGCTGTGAGTCAAAATAAAATAAAATCAAATCAAATTTTATTTGTCACATACACATGGTTAGCAGATGTTAATGCGAGTGTAGCGAAATGCTTGTGCTTCTAGTTCCGACAATGCAGTGATAACCAACAAGTAATCTAACTAACAATTCCAAAACTACTGTCTTATACACAGTGTAAGGGGATAAGGAACATGTACATAAGGATATATGAATGAGTGATGGTACAGAGCAGCATACAGTAGATGGTATCGAGTACAGTATATACATATGAGATGAGTGTGTAGACAAAGTAAACAAAGTGGCATAGTTAAAGTGGCTAGTGATACATGTGTTACATAAGGATGCAGTCGATGATGTAGAGTACAGTATATACATATGCATATGAGATGAATAATGTAGGGTAAGTAACATTATATAAGGTAGCATTGTTTAAAGTGGCTAGTGATATATTTACATCATTTCACATCAATTCCCATTATTAAAATGGCTGGAGTTGGGTCAGTGTCAATGACAGTGTGTTGGCAGCAGCCACTCAGTGTTAGTGGTGGCTGTTTAACAGTCTGATGGCCTTGAGATAGAAGCTGTTTTTCAGTCTCTCGGTCCCAGCTTTGATGCACCTGTACTGACCTCGCCTTCTGGATGATAGCGGGGTGAACAGGCAGTGGTTCGGGTGGTTGATGTCCTTGATGATCTTTATGGCCTTCCTGTAACAACGGGTGGTGTAGGTGTCCTGGAGGGCAGGTAGTTTGCCCCCGGTGATGCGTTGTGCAGTCCTCACTACCCTCTGGAGAGCCTTACGGTTGAGGCGGAGCAGTTGCCGTACCAGGCGGTGATACAGCCCGCCAGGATGCTCTCGATTGTGCATCTGTAGAAGTTTGTGAGTGCTTTTGGTGACAAGCCGAATTTCTTCAGCCTCCTGAGGTTGAATAGGCGCTGCTGCGCCTTCTTCACGACGCTGTCAGTGTGAGTGGACCAATTCAGTTTGTCTGTGATGTGTATGCCGAGGAACTTAAAACTAGCTACCCTCTCCACTACTGTTCCATCGATGTGGATAGGGGGTGTTCCCTCTGCTGTTTCCTGAAGTCCACAATCATCTCCTTAGTTTTGTTGACGTTGAGTGTGAGGTTATTTTCCTGACACCACACTCCGAGGGCCCTCACCTCCTCCCTGTAGGCCGTCTCGTCGTTGTTGGTAATCAAGCCTACCACTGTTGTGTCGTCCGCAAACTTGATGATTGAGTTGGAGGCGTGCGTGGCCACGCAGTCGTGGGTGAACAGGGAGTACAGGAGAGGGCTCAGAACGCACCCTTGTGGGGCCCCCGTGTTGAGGATCAGCGGGGAGGAGATGTTGTTGCCTACCCTCACCACCTGGGGGCGGCCCGTCAGGAAGTCCAGTACCCAGTTGCACAGGGCGGGGTCGAGACCCAGGGTCTCGAGCTTGATGACGAGCTTGGAGGGTACTATGGTGTTGAATGCCGAGCTGTAGTCGATGAACAGCATTCTCACATAGGTATTCCTCTTGTCCAGGTGCTTTAGGGCAGTGTGCAGTGTGGTTGAGATTGCATCGTCTGTGGACCTATTTGGGCAGTAAGCATATTGGAGTGGGTCTAGGGTGTCAGGTAGGGTGGAGGTGATATGGTCCTTGACTAGTCTCTCAAAGCACTTCATGATGACGGAAGTGAGTGCTACGGGGCGGTAGTCGTTTAGCTCAGTTACCTTAGCTTTCTTGGGAACAGGAACAATGGTGGCCCTCTTGAAGCATGTGGGAACAGCAGACTGGTATAGGGATTGATTGAATATGTCCGTAAACACACCGGCCAGCTGGTCTGCGCATGCTCTGAGGGCGCGGCTGGGGATGCCGTCTGGGCCTGCAGCCTTGCGAGGGTTAACACGTTTAAATGTCTTACTCACCTCGGCTGCAGTGAAGGAGAGACCGCATGTTTCCGTTGCAGGCCGTGTCAGTGGCACTGTATTGTCCTCAAAGCGGGCAAAAAGTTATTTAGTCTGCCTGGGAGCAAGACATCCTGGTCCGTGACTGGGCTGGATTTCATCTTGTAGTCCGTGATTGACTGTAGACCCTGCCACATGCCTCTTATGTCTGAGCCATTGAATTGAGATTCCACTTTGTCTCTGTACTGACGCTTAGCTTGTTTAATAGCCTTACGGAGGGAATAGCTGCACTGTTTGTATTCAGTCATGTTGCCAGACACCTTGCCCTGATTAAAAGCAGTGGTTCGCGCTTTCAGTTTCACGCGAATGCTGCCATCAATCCACGGTTTCTGGTTAGGGAATGTTTTTATCGTTGCTATGGGAACGACATCTTCGACGCACATTCTAATGAACTCGCACACCGAATCAGCGTATTCGTCAATATTCCCATCTGACGCAATACGAAACATGTCCCAGTCCACGTGATGGAAGCAGTCTTGGAGTGTAGAGTCAGCTTGGTCTGACCAGCGTTGGACAGACCTCAGCGTGGGAGCCTCTTGTTTTAATTTCTGCCTGTAGGCAGGGATCAGCAAAATGGAGTCGTGGTCAGCTTTTCCGAAAGGGGGCGGGGCAGGGCCTTATATGCGTCGCGGAAGTTAGAGTAACAATGATCCAAGGTTTTACCACCCCTGGTTGCGCAATCGATATGCTGATAAAATTTAGGGAGTCTTGTTTTCAGATTGGCTTTGTTAAAATCCCCAGCTACAATGAATGCAGCCTCCGGATAAATGTTTTCCAGTTTGCAAAGAGTTAAATAAAGTTTGTTCAGAGCCATCGATGTGTCTGCTTGGGAGGGATATATACGGCTGTGATTATAATCGAAGAGAATTCTCTTGGAAGATAATGCGGTCTACATTTGATTGTGAGGAATATTAAATCAGGTGAACAGAAGGATTTGAGTTCCTGTATGTTTCCTTCATCACACCATGTCCCGTTAGTCATGAGGCATACGCCCCCGCCACTCTTCTTACCAGAGAGATGTTTGTTTCTGTCGGCGCGATGCGTGGAGAAACCCGTTGGCTGCACCGCCCTGGATAGCGTTTTCCCAGTGAGCCATGTCTCCGTAAAGCAAAGAACGTTGCAGTCTCTGATGTCCCTCTGGAATGCCACCCTTGCTCGGATTTCATCAACCTTGTTGTCGATAGACTGGACATTGGCAAGAAGAATACTGGGAAGTGGTGCGCGATGTGCCCTTTTTCGGAGTCTGACCAGAACACCGCCGCGTTTCCCTCTTTTTCGGAGTCGTTTCCTTGGGTCGCTGCATGCGATCCATTCCGTTGTCCTGTTTGTAAGGCAGAACACAGGATCCGCGTCGCGGAAAACATATTCTTGGTCGTACTGATGGTGAGTTGACGCTGATCTTATATTCAGTAGTTCTTCTCGACTGTATGTAATGAAACCTAAGATGACCTGGGGTACTAATGTAAGAAATAACACGTAAAAAAAACAAAAAACTGCATAGTTTCCTAGGAACGCGAAGCGAGGCGGCCATCTCAGTCGGCGCCGGAACACACAAGGAAATCGTTCCAGTTACGAGTGACAAAATTCCAGCGATTATTTCAGCAGTCTGAATGATAAAAATCCCTGCAAATTCCACCTGCTACCAAACTTAGTTTAACAGGTTTTTTTTAGGAAGTTTCAGTTTGCAATGCAGCTTCACTAACATCGGTGCCGGTGTTTACATTCATTAATTTTCACAATGCTAATTATGCTAGCTCCTGGCTGTGGCAGATGTCCACAATGCTAATTATGCTAGCTCCTGGCTGTGGCAGTTGTTCACAATGGATTGTTGTGGATTCTATCATTATAGGGCTGTAGACATATCTTAAGGTAAGGGTTATTCCACCCAAATATCGATTTTGCCTGAACTATCCATTCAACGGTTGTTTCCTTGATAAACATGATGTAATCTAGCCTGGGTGCCAGTCTGCATTTCTGCTCTCTTCATAATTAGAAACAAGGAGCCAGGATATATGTAATCAGTACAACTGGAACGGACAGAAAGAGTGAAGTAAGATAATGTGGACGAGGTACTATAAATCCATACGTCACTCAGCCGATCCTTGCAGAGGTAAGTGGGTTGGGGGCTCTCGGGCCTCGGCTAGGGCACAGCTCTGGACACTCGGAATGGAGTAGTGCTATAATACTGGAACATTTCGTTCTGCTTTCACCCCCTCCCCACACATACAACCAGGTCTCACACACACACATGTGCAAAAAGACACATGAAGGTATCCACACACGCATACTCCAGGGCTCTTCTCATTTTTTATTTGTAAGTTTTTTTAACCTTTATTTAACTAGGCAAGTCAGGGTTAATCCGCAATTTAGGATTAATCCTAATTGGTTACAGTGACCTTTGACCTATCGTTGTTAGCAGAGGCTGAGGAGTGATGTCACAGCTGGTCAATGGGAGTCTTGTTATAACTATAAGCTACTGTATACACTATGTATAGGAACTACAGTGGGGAGAACAAGTATTTGATACACTGCTGATTTTGCAGGTTTTCCTACTTACAAAGCATGTAGAGGTCTGTAATTTGTATCTTAGGTACACTTCAACTGTGAGAGACAGAATCAAAAACAAAAATCCAGAAAATCACATTGTATGATTTCTAAGTAATTCATTTCCATTTTATTGCAAAGGGAAACCCAGCCGCGAGCTGCCCAGTGACACTAGATAAATGCCTTTTTATGCTCGATTTGAGGCAAGCAACACTGAAGCATGCATGAGAGCACCAGCTATTCTGGACTACTGTGTGATAACTCTCTTGGTAGCCAATATGAGCAAGACCTTTAAACAGGTCAACATTCACAAAGGCTCCGGGACATACGGACCCGGGTATCCTAGACCCGGGTATCCGGGAGGATCCTGTTGATGTGAGCCATGACCAGCCTTTTAAAGCACTTCATAGCTACTGATGTGAGTGCTATGATTTAGGTATGTTACCTTCACTTTCTTGAGCACAGAGACAATGGTGGTCTGCTTGAAAGCTATAACAGACTCGGTCAGGGAGAGGTTGAAAACGTCAGTGAAGACACTTGCCAGTTGGTCTGCGCTTGCTTTGACTACAAGTCCTTGTAATCCGTTTGTCCCTGCGCCTTTGTGAATGTTGACCTGTTTAAAGGTCTTGCTCATACAGGCTACCGAGAGATTCGCATAGCGCCCCAACAGATCCACAGATGATGCAATCTCAATCACACTCCACACTGCCCTATCCCACCTGGACAAAAGGAACACTTATGTGAGAATGCTGTTCATTGACTACAGCTCAGCATTCAACACCATAGCACCCACAAAGCTCATCACTAAGCTAATGACCCTGGGATGAAACACCTCCCTCTGCAACTGGATCCTGGACTTCCTGATGGTCCGCCCCCAGGTGGTAATGGTAGGCAACAACACGTCTGCCCCGCTGATCCTCAGCACTAGAGGCCCTCAGGGGTGTGTGCTTAGTCCCCCCCCCCCCCGTACCCCCTGTTCATCCACGACTGCGTGGCCAAACGCGACTACAACACCATTATTAAGTTTGCTGACGACAGTTTGCTGACGATCACCGGCAACGATGAGACAGCCTATTGGGAGGAGATCAGAAACCTGGCAGTGTGGTGCCAGGACAACAACCTCTTCGTCAATGTGAGCAAGACAAAGGAGCTGATTGTGGACTACATAACTATAGGAAAAGGCTGTAGTGGAGCAGGTTGAGAGTTTCATGTTCCTTGGTGTCCACATCACCAACAAACTATCATGGTCCTAACACACCAAGACAGTCGTGAAGAGGGCACGACAACATCTTCTCCCCCTCTGGAGACTAAAAAGACTTGCCATGGGTCCCCAGATCATCAAAAAGTTATACAGCTGCACCCTCGAGAGCATCCTGACCGGTTTCATCACCACCTGGCATGGTAACAAGGCGCTACAGAGGGTAGTGCGTATGGCCCAGGACATCACTGGGCCAAGCTTCCTGACATCCAGGACCTATATACTAGGCGGTGTCAGAGGAAATCCCCCAAAATTGTCCGAGTCCAGTCACCCAAGTCATAGACTGTTTTCTCTGCTACCAAAAGGCTCCTAAACAGATTCTAAAACCTGCTGAACAATTAACCAAATAGCCACCGGATTTTTTACATTGACACCCTCCCCGTTGTTTTTACACTGCTGCTACTCGCTGTTTATTATCTATGCATAGTCACTTCACTCCTACCTCCATGTACAAATGACCTCGACTAACCTGTCCCCCCGCACATTGAATCGGTACCGGTACTCCCTATATATAGCCTTGTTATTGTTATTTTATTGTGTTACTTTTTATTATTTTATATTGTAGTTTATTTGGTAAATATTTTCTTAACTCTTTCTTGAACTGCATTATTGGTTAAGGGCTTGTAAGTAAGCATTTCACGGTAAGGTCTACACACGTTGTATTCGGCGCAGGTGACAAATAAAGTTTGATTTGATCAACTTTGATTTAAATAATATCAGTATTGGAGTATGTGGAATATGGAAATAATAGCATTTGGGGAATGTTTTCTGTGGCTTATTATTAGAGCTGTAAATGTCTATCCCTACTTTGTGCCCTCATTTTTCCCTGACCCCGTGACCCGACCAGGAAAAAACTATTTTTAATTTCATGGCATATAAGTGCTCATGTACACTATAACTGGTAACTGAGCACAAATTATATTTCACAATTGAGGCCATGTGAAATTGACCAATCACGTTCCGTTGCCGTACTGTTCCGTATGTGTGGTTCTTTTGAGTTCATTAAAAGGCTGGCAACGTTTTGTTTGTTCCAAATGTTCCAAATCTTTCCCCTTTTCATATTGTATATTCAGCCGGGGGAAAATGTTGTTCTTCTTGACCTAAATCCCCTTTGGTAATTATTGTTTTCATTTTCAACCAGCTTGTTTTTGTTTTGTCCACAGCATGCAGACAGCATGGCATTATGCCCACCGCTGGTTTCTAACACTGAAATGAGTCAGTCTAGATGTCTCTGTGAAGTCAGACAGTGTAAGATTGCACACCACTTACATCCTACTTAGTCGTAAGGAAGCTATGTTATGTGGTCATGCAATTTGAAAATGAATGTTTGATATTTTTAAACAATTTTACTGCCACTTTCACTGTCTGTATTTGTATCCGATGAGAAGGTCTGGTTACACAGGCAGCCCAATTCTGATCTTTTTCCGCTAATTGGTCTTTTGATCAGTCACGTCAGATCTTTGTCAGAGCTGATTTAATTGGTCAAAATACCAATTAGTGGAGAAAAAAATGATCCGAATCAGGTTGCCTGTGTCGACGCAGCAAGGCAGGCAGGAACATAACCTGTTCACCCTGGGGGTCTCCAATAACCAGGTTTAAAGCACATCTGATTTTTACCACTTTCCAGGAAAAAACTGCTTGCCTTGTCCCAGGTGTAAGGGCTTAAAGAGAGCACCGGTAGCACCGTCTAACATGTAATCCACTGGGGGAGCGAGAGGCAACTACATGCTGTGTCTGCTTAAAGCAAAGGGGGTGGAGTCACAGCAGGATACATGTACGGGTTCCGCTGGGAGCCACCGAACCAACACGTGAAAATAGGGGATGAAATAAGAAACAGAGACTATCTGTATTGCGGCTCACATTATTGAATCATTCCTACACGGGCCCAGCTCACTTACGAGAAGACTTTATATTCTTCTACTACCTGTAATTTTCCTTAGAAGAGAGAAAGAGCGAGAAGATCCCAGGCTTTGATGTTTTAATTAGTCATTGGGCTATCGGGGCTATACCATAATGACTCGCAGTCTCGCAGTCCCTCCCTCTAGCAGGGTTTTACTTTCCCTGCCAACGTGGGTTGACAGCTGTGAATAAATACTTGATGGAGGATCGTTGTGCTGGCATTGTGATGGGCTTGGGAGGAAGAGAATCTTGGAGTTTAATCACTGTTTATGTTTTGGTCCTGTCGCTGTCCACAGTTTTTTTTTGTTCGTTACAAAAGCTATCTTGTCTTTTTTGATTTTGTATGTTTTCAAATCCCCATGCCAAAACTCTGTCTAAAAAGACCAGATGAGGGTTGTGTATGCCGTTTGCTCTGGGCTATAGCACAACGTACTTGAGCATATTTGATGAGTTACCCAGGCATTCTCTCAGGGATTGGGGTTTAGCAATACAGGGAACAACATTAGACAACGGGTCCCAATCCAATGCTTGGTAAATAAGTGTGTCCTCCCCTGAGCTTCTCTCTGGATAATGAATAAGGACTTTTTGTTATGCAGGTGAATGAGGACCCAAAAGCGACTTGGCGAAAACAGAGTTTTTAATCCAGTAAGAAACTTTACAAAACAAAAAGCATAATACTACTCGTAAAGACGAGAACAGACAGGAGACTTGATCGAGAACTGCAGGTTGCCTCGGGAAGGCACTTGAACCTAGCAGACTCAGACACCTGCTCACCACGCAGCATCTGAGGGAAACACGACACGACAGGGCAAAACATAGACACAGCACGGTGAATTATAGATGAGGATCCGACAGGGCAGGTACGGAAAACAAGGAGAGAAATAGGGACTCTAATCAGGGAAAAGGATCGGGAACAGGTGTGGGAAGACTAAATGATGATTAGGGGAATAGGAACAGCTGGGAGCAGGAACGGAACGATAGAGAGAAGAGAGAGCAAGAGAGTGAGAGAGGGAGGGGGAGAGAGAGGGATAGAAAGAGGGAAAGAACCTAATAAGACCAGCAGAGGGAAACGAATAGAAGGGGAAGCACAGGGACAAGACATGATAATTAATGACAAAACATGACAGTACCCCCACTCACCGAGCGCCTCCTGGCGCACTCGAGGAGGAATCCTGGCGGCAACGGAGGAAATCATCAATGAGTGAACGGTCCAGCACGTCCCGAGACGGAACCCAACTCCTCTCCTCAGGAACGTAACCCTCCCAATCCACTAAGTATTGGTGACCCCGTCCCCGAGAACGCATGTCCATGATCTTATGTACCTTGTAAATAGGTGCGCTCTCGACAAGGACGGGAGGGGGAGGGAAGACGAACGGGGGTGCGAAGAAAGGGCTTGACACAGGAGACATGGAAGACAGGATGGACGCGACGAAGATGTCGCGGAAGAAGCAGTCGCACAGCGACAGGATTGACGACCTGGGAGACACGGAACGGACCAATGAACCGCGGAGTCAACTTACGAGAAGCTGTCGTAAGAGGAAGGTTGCGAGTGGAAAGCCACACTCTCTGGCCGCAACAATATCTTGGACTCTTAATCCTGCGTTTATTGGCGGCTCTCACAGTCTGTGCCCTGTAGCGGCAAAGTGCAGACCTCACCCTCCTCCAGGTGCGCTCACAACGTTGGACAAACGCTTGAGCGGAGGGAACGCTGGACTCGGCAAGCTGGGATGAGAACAGAGGAGGCTGGTAACCCAGACTACTCTGAAACGGAGATAACCCGGTAGAAGACGAAGGAAGCGAGTTGTGAGCGTATTCTGCCCAGGGGAGCTGTTCTGCCCAAGACGCAGGGTTTCTGAAAGAAAGGCTGCGTAGTATGCGACCAATCGTCTGATTGGCCCTCTCTGCTTGACCGTTAGACTGGGGATGAAACCCGGAAGAGAGACTGACGGACGCACCAATCAAACGACAGAACTCCTCCAAAACTGTGACGTGAATTGCGGGCCTCTGTCTGAAACGGCGTCTAACGGGAGGCCATGAATTCTGAACACATTCTCGATAATGATTTGTGCCGTCTCCTTAGCGGAAGGAAGTTTAGCGAGGGGAATGAAATGTGCCGCCTTAGAGAACCTATCGACAACCGTAAGAATCACAGTCTTCCCCGCAGACAAAGGCAGACCGGTAATGAAGTCTAGGGCGATGTGAGACCATGGTCGAGAAGGAATGGGGAGCGGTCTGAGACGACCGGCAGGAGGAGAGTTACCCGACTTAGTCTGCGCGCAGTCCGAACAAGCAGCCACGAACGGCGCGTGTCACGCTCCTGAGTCGGCCACCAAAAGCGCTGGCGAATAGACGCAAGAGTGCCTCGAACACCGGGATGACCAGCTAACTTGGCAGAGTGAGCCCACTGAAGAACAGCCAGACGAGTGGAAACAGGAACGAAAAGGAGGTTACTAGGACAAGCGCGCGGCGACGCAGTGTGCGTGAGTGCTTGCTTAACCTGTCTTTCAATTCCCCAGACTGTCAACCCGACAACACGCCCATAAGGAAGAATCCCCTCGGGATCAGTAGAAGCCACAGAAGAACTAAACAGACGGGATAAGGCATCAGGCTTGGTGTTCTTGCTACCCGGACGGTAAGAAATCACAAACTCGAAACGAGCGAAAAACAACGCCCAACGAGCTTGACGGGCATTAAGTCGTTTGGCAGAACGGATGTACTCAAGGTTCTTATGGTCTGTCCAAACGACAAAAGGAACGGTCGCCCCCTCCAACCACTGTCGCCATTCGCCTAGGGCTAAGCGGATGGCGAGCAGTTCACGGTTACCCACATCATAGTTGCGCTCAGATGGCGACAGGCGATGAGAAAAATAAGCGCAAGGATGAACCTTATCGTCAGACTGGAAGCGCTGGGATAGAATGGCTCCCACGCCTACCTCTGAAGCGTCAACCTCGACAATGAATTGTCTAGTGACGTCAGGAGTAACGAGGATAGGAGCGGACGTAAACGTTCTTTTAGAAGATCAAAAGCTCCCTGGGCGGAACCGGACCACTTAAAACACGTCTTGACAGAAGTAAGAGCTGTGAGAGGGGCAGCAACTTGACCGAAATTACGAATGAAACGCCGATAGAAATTAGCGAAACCTAAAAAGCGCTGCAACTCGACACGTGACCTTGGAACGGGCCAATCACTGACAGCTTGGACCTTAGCGGAATCCATCTGAATGCCTTCAGCGGAAATAACGGAACCGAGAAAAGTAACGGAGGAGACATGAAAAGAGCACTTCTCAGCCTTTACGTAGAGACAATTCTCTAAAAGGCGCTGTAGAACACGTCGAACGTGCTGAACATGAATCTCGAGTGACGGTGAAAAAATCAGGATATCGTCAAGATAGACAAAAACAAAGATGTTCAGCATGTCTCTCAGAACATCATTAACTAATGCCTGAAAAACAGCTGGCGCATTGGCGAGACCAAACGGCAGAACCCGGTACTCAAAATGCCCTAACGGAGTGTTAAACGCCGTTTTCCACTCGTCCCCCTCTCTGATGCGCACGAGATGGTAAGCGTTACGAAGGTCCAACTTAGTAAAGCACCTGGCTCCCTGCAGAATCTCGAAGGCTGATGACATAAGGGAAGCGGATAACGATTCTTAACCGTTATGTCATTCAGCCCTCGATAATCCACGCAGGGGCGCAGAGTACCGTCCTTCTTCTTAACAAAAAAGAACCCCGCCCCGGCCGGAGAGGAAGAAGGCACTATGGTACCGGCGTCAAGAGACACAGATAAATAATCCTCGAGAGCCTTACGTTCGGGAGCCGACAGAGAGTATAGTCTACCCCGAGGAGGAGTGGTCCCCGGAAGGAGATCAATACTACAATCATACGACCGGTGAGGAGGAAGGGAGTTGGCTCGGGACCGACTGAAGACCGTGCGCAGATCATGATATTCCTCCGGCACTCCTGTCAAATCGCCAGGTTCCTCCTGAGAAGTGGGGACAGAAGAAATGGGAGGGATGGCAGACATTAAGCACTTCACATGACAAGATACGTTCCAGGATAGGATAGAATTACAAGACCAATTAATAGAAGGATTATGACATACTAGCCAGGGATGACCCAAAACAACAGGTGTGAAAGGTGAACGAAAAAATCAAAAAGAAATAGTCTCACTGTGGTTACCAGATACTGTGAGAGTTAAAGGTAGTGTCTCAAATCTGATACTGGGAAGATGACTACCATCTAAGGCAAACATGGGCGTAGGCTTGTCTAACTGTCTGAAAGGAATGTTATGTTTCCGAACCCATGCTTCGTCCATGAAACAACCCTCAGCCCCAGAGTCAATCAAGGCACTGCATGTAGCACCCGAACCGGTCCAGCGTAGATGGACCGACATAGTAGTACAGGATCTAGATGAAGAGACCTGAGTAGTAGCGCTCACCAGTAGCCCTCCGCTTACTGATGGGCTCTGGCCTCTTACTGGACATGAATTAACAAAATGTCCATCAAATCCGCAATAGAGGCACAGGCGGTTGGTGATCCTCCGTTCCCTCTCCTTAGTCGAGATGCGAATCCCTCCCAGCTGCATGGGCTCAGTCTCAGAGCCAGAGGAGGGAGATGGTTGCGATGCGGAGCAGGGAAACACCGTTGATGCGAACTCTCTTCCACGAGCCTGGTGACGAAGATCTACCCGTCGTTCTATGCGGATGGCGAGAGCAATCAAAGAGTCCACACTGGAAGGAACCTCCCGAGAGAGAATCTCATCTTTGACCACTGTGTGGAGTCCCTCCAGAAAACGAGCGAGCAGCGCCGGCTCGTTCCAGTCACTAGAGGCAGCAAGAGTACGAAACTCTATAGAGTAATCCGTTATGGATCGATCACCTTGGCATAGGGAAGCCAGGGCCCTAGAAGCCTCCCCACCAAAAACTGAACGGTCAAAAACCCGAATCATCTCCTCTTTAAAGTTCTGGTAATTGTTAGAACAATCAGCCCTTGCCTCCCAGATAGCTGTGCCCCACTCTCGGGCCCGGCCAGTAAGGAGTGAAATGACGTAAGCAACCCGAGCTCTCTCTCTAGAGTATGTGTTGGGTTGGAGAGAGAACACAATCTCACACTGGGTGAGAAAGGAGCGGCACTCAGTGGGCTGCCCGGAGTAGCAAGGTGGGTTATTAACCCTAGGTTCTGGAGGCTCGGCAGTCCAGGAAGTAACAGGTGGCACGAGACGAAGACTCTGGAACTGTCCAGAGAGGTCGGAAACCTGAGCGGCCAGGTTCTCCACGGCATGGCGAGCAGCAGACAATTCCTGCTCGTGTCTGCCGAGCATGGCTCCTTGGATCTCGACGGCAGTGTTACGAGCCTCTGTAGTCGCTGGGTCCATTCCTTGGTCGGATCCTTCTGTTATGCAGGTGAATGAGGACCCAAAAGCGACTTGGCGAAAACAGAGTTTTTAATCCAGTAAGAAACTTTACAAAACAAAAAGCATAATACTACTCGTAAAGACGAGAACAGACAGGAGACTTGATCGAGAACTGCAGGTTGCCTCGGGAAGGCACTTGAACCTAGCAGACTCAGACACCTGCTCACCACGCAGCATCTGAGGGAAACACGACACGACAGGGCAAAACATAGACACAGCACGGTGAATTATAGATGAGGATCCGACAGGGCAGGTACGGAAAACAAGGAGAGAAATAGGGACTCTAATCAGGGAAAAGGATCGGGAACAGGTGTGGGAAGACTAAATGATGATTAGGGGAATAGGAACAGCTGGGAGCAGGAACGGAACGATAGAGAGAAGAGAGAGCAAGAGAGTGAGAGAGGGAGGGGGAGAGAGAGGGATAGAAAGAGGGAAAGAACCTAATAAGACCAGCAGAGGGAAACGAATAGAAGGGGAAGCACAGGGACAAGACATGATAATTAATGACAAAACATGACACTTTTAGTGGATGGGATGTCTAGGATGCCGTATCAAATGTCATTTTAACCTTTTCGTTTTTTGCCTTTAGGAAATTCGTATCGACAGCTATTTATATTTCAGCCATGTTCAAATATTTAGTGTGGAGCGTCTTATCGGTGCCACGAAAGACCCCTGTTTATATTCAGCTGTTGTATCTAAATGAACAGATTGAGGTTTGATATAATGATACCGCAGCATATATAGCCATTTATTGTATTGATACAGGGAAAGTCCTGCGAGAGGAACTCTATAATTAACACACACATTCAATATTAGATGGTTCCTATATCTGTCTGGTCAGCCACTCTGTCTTTCTCTCTCTCTCTCTCCATCTGTCCCTCACTATCTCTTTCTCTCTCCATCTCTCTCTCTCTCCATCTCTCTCCATCTCTCTACCCCTCTCCTTCTCTCTCTGGGAATCTAAATACATTTCTTCAGCCTCCGCTACTTCGGCCACAAAAGAGAAGTCCTGAATATGCATTATGATGTCAGGGGACATTAGTGTTAGTGTGTACATTAATGGCCTGTGTTACCTCTGCTGCACATTTCACTAAAGTCTGTATTTTCTCTGTGTGCCTCTTCTCTCTCTCTCTCTCTCTCTCTCTCTCTCTCTCTCTCTCTCTCTCTCTCTCTCTCTCTCTCTCTCTTCTCTCTCTCTCTCTCTCTCTCTCTCTCTCTCTCTCTCTCTCTCTCTCTCTCTCTCTCTCTCTCTCTCTCTCTCTCTCTCTCTCTCTCTCTGTCTCTCTCTCTCTCTCCCTCTCTCTTCTCTCTCTCTCTCTCCCTCTCTCTGTCTCTCTCACTCTCTCTCTCGCTCTCGTTCTCTCTCTCTCTCTCTCTCTCTCTCTCTCTCTCTCTCTCTCTCTCTCTCTCTCTCTCTCTCTCTCTCTCTCTCTCTCTCTCTCTCTCTCTCTCTCCCTCTCCCTCTCTCTCTCTCTCTCTCTCACTCTCTCTGTCGCTCTCGCTCTCTCTCTCTCTCTCTCTCTCTCTCCTTTTAGTCTGGTGGCGTCTAAAGAGCCAGAGAGTCCTCGGGGGAGAGCAGTGCATCCTCCGTCACCCTCCGACTTCTTGGACAAACTCATGGGGAGAACCTCTGGCTACGATGCCAGGATTAGACCCAACTTTAAAGGTACAGTATGGGCCTACAGTTTGTTTCTGGCCAAAAGTAGAACTGGCAGTTACAAGTTAAATTCAGGCCAAACATTAAATGTAACTTTCCTCTTTACCCAAAGAGCAAGTCGGTTCATCCTCGGTTCATCGCCTGATGTGATGTATTTACATGAATGTCCACAATAATACTTTCCAGAATAAAGTTCCCATATCACCCCCAAAATCCTTTCGTTATGTACCGTCTTACAAGTAACATCCAACATCACAACGTCAGGTGGCCGTTAGCTGCTGACTGAGGCCGCAGTGAACAGCTCCTAAAATGGAGTCAGAACAGACGGTGTTTACTCTCCCGTTTAGTCCCCTCGGTTCTACTGTTTACCATACTGCTGGCCAGGGCCAGGGACCGACTGCCTCCAGCCCTGGTCCTGTCCCTCATGGCAGAGGTGGGAGTTAACAGAATGGTCTGTCTGGAAGTAAAATACACGTTATGTGTCTGTTTGTCACTTTTTAGCTTGGCAAACACAGAGATACGAGTCAGATTTGTGTTGCCGTGACTACCCAAAAAGAAGTAGGAGTAGAAGGCCGTCCACGAAAGCTTGCCATCACACTCTGTTCTGAGCTGTCCTGATTAACATCATGTAGGCCATGTTCAATACAATGAGTAAAGAAAGTGTCCATGATAGGATGCTTGTGGTCTAGAGAAGGGTTTGTTAGCCAATCAAATTGGGATTCAGCTGAAAAATAGGACCATCCACAGGGTATGTGATCTATCAGTTGTGGTTGCCACATGTGGCCACATCCATCCACACATTTGAGCAGGAAGGGGAAATGGGATGGAGTGGTCAGTGGAGTGTTCAGTTGGACCGGCAGAGAGAAACACACACACACACACACACACACACACACACACACACACACACACACACACACACACACACACACACACACACACACACACACACACACACACACACACACACACACACACACACACACACACACACACACACACACACACACAGCAAAGTGAAAAACCCACACTCTCCCTTATCTCTCCTTTTGTCATCATTGTCGATGACAGAGTCACAGAACGCAGGAAGCCACGGGAATACGGATCGCCCGGCTCTGCTTGACAACTAGACTCCTAGGAAAAAACATACCTGTCATGTTTGATTTGACATGCACTAACCACTTACACTACTGTTTCTATTGTAGTGTAGAAAGCATGGCCACAGTTTCTATGCTGGTCACGTACAGTCTTGCAACAGTGAAAGGACTTTGTCCTTAAGACATGCCAATCATCTTGAATGGAGAAATGTGAAATGATGAAATGAAAATGACTGCTAATGTCGTAAAAGCACATTATGTTGTCAGATGTCAATGATACAGATGTAGGATCTTAATTTGAGTCCGTTTGCTACAGCAGGGAAATAATCCTACAGCAACAGGAAATGTGAATTATTACGTGGATTTATAATTCATGGACATTTTTGTAGGGGTTTAGACATTTGTCTTAAGGGAAAATCAAGTCTGACATTTTGGCAACACTTCACTTGACACCCAGCGACACCAACCCTCCTTTTGACTGATGACTTTTCACAGTCCAAGCAAAGTGACACTGGAGAAGGTTATTCAAAATATGATGGGGAAAAAAACATGACTGAAAAAAATGAATTACAACAGCAACAAAGGACTTAAGAAACAAACTTTCAAACAAAAGGAAACTTCTTGGCAGAGACAAAACACATTTGAAGAACTACAAGTTTGACATTTCCTGCATTGTGGGAAAGTTTTCCTGCAACAGCTGATCAAATTAAGATCCCACATCTGTAGGTTAGCATGTATTTTGTTTTGAGGGGAAAAACAGATCATTTATCAAGAATGGGAAGTAGATTAAGATATATGAATGCCTCCAGGGCTACAAGGCTGTGCAGGATCTATTCTATTACATCATGTACAAGGCCATCGTGGCATGGATTGATGGAACCACAGTTTTAAATATTCATGGAGGGGTTTAAGTGAAGAGTCATGTTTCTCAAAGACATTGAGTTATCCCTGTGTATGTGTTTCTATGCCTACCTGTCTTAAACTACTTTGAAGCTATATCATATTTCCTAATGCTATTTTCCTGTCTAGGTCCAAAGACATTGAGTTATCCCTGTATATGTGCTTCTATGCCTACCTGTCTTAAACTACTTTGAAGCTATATCATATTTCCTAATGCTATTTTCCTGTCTAGGTCCAAAGACATTGAGTTATCCCTGTATATGTGCTTCTATGCCTACCTGTCTTAAACTACTTTGAAGCTATATCATATTTCCTAATGCTATTTTCCTGTCTAGGTCCAAAGACATTGAGTTATCCCTGTATATGTGCTTCTATGCCTACCTGTCTTAAACTACTTTGAAGCTATATCATATTTCCTAATGCTATTTTCCTGTCTAGGTCCAAAGACATTGAGTTATCCCTGTATATGTGTTTCTATGCCTACCTGTCTTAAACTACTTTGAAGCTATATCATATTTCCTAATGCTATTTTCCTGTCTAGGTCCTCCCGTGAACGTATCATGCAACATATTCATCAACAGCTTTGGCTCCATAGCTGAGACTACAATGGTACGTATATATTAATATAAATACATTTACTGCCTTCATTCCAGTCAATGTCAAACACATATTTGAAAGCCAATGAATTCCGAAGGGTAGCATTGCCAAACGATGACAAACTACGTGACAGGGTGGGGGTAGTGTGCGTGTGTAACATGGGGTAGTGTGTGTTTTGCGTGCCAGCGTGTTACCAGCTCACTTTGTCTCACACACAAACACACACACACACCGATAATGTGGACGAGGAAACATCATAACGCAGCGTGTTTTCCCGGGCCAAGCATCTCTCAGACCTCTTCTCCACTCTCTCCTGGGGAGAATCTCTTAAGTAAGAATCCATTTCCCTTCCCTTCCTCTCCCACTGAACGGATGAATTGAACAAGCACCATTAAGCTATTAGTGAGGGTACTTTACTG